>NC_141392.1:126335795-126782902 GCF_034619465.1 Leptosomus discolor
TCTGCGGCGGTGCTGCCGTCTGCTGTTCGCCCGGCGAGTCCTCGCAGCGCCAATAAAATCACGGTGCGGGAGGAAAAAGCCACCCGGGGGGGGGGGGGGGGGCTCGGAGGGGGGAGAGGCACCGGGAGCGCGGTCATGCCGGCAGCGGAACCCCCCCCCCTAAATCTGCAGGGAGGCCCAGAGCCGCCGAACCCCCCCTGCCCCCAAAATCCACAGGGAGGCCCAGAGCTGCTGGATGGTTGCAGAGCCCGGGCACGGGGAACGGAGCCGTCGGGATGGACAGAGAGACGGGAGGGGGGGAGCTCAAAGGGCTCAAGTCACCCCTAAAACGCAGCAGAGCCATTTTCAAGCTTGCCTGTGCTGGCCGGGGGGGGGGGGTGACCTGCGGGTGAACAGACCACAAAGTGACGTTCTGCACAGGGTAACAGTTTAATCCACCCCACCGAAGCGCCGTTTCACGCTGTTCCCCGCGCGAGGAGACGACTACCTGCTGCTGAGCACCCTCGAGACACAGCAGCTTTCCTCCCGTGCCCCATCACTTCAGCAATTTAAATTTCTTCAGGTGCTGGTGCACTTGGTCTTTGGGGTAAGGCCTGAGCGCCAGGCAGGTGGCCACGTTCTCGGGCTGCTCCGTCCACACTTGGTGGTCGATGCTGTTCTGCTTCAGGGTCTCCGCCAGCGCCAGCAGGGCGGCCTCATCCGGAGCCTGGGGAGGAGACAGAAGTCCACCGTGAGGGCTGGGGTGTGAGGTCCTGCTGGGTACCCACAAGAGCCGTGGGGAAGAGGGGTAGCAAGACAACTTAAACCGAGGATACAGGCCAGGACAAGGAGGCCACAACCTGCCTGCACTGATATTAGGACAGGCAACCCCCGTACTTTGTGCCTTACCCAAAAGGCATTTTGTTCCCGCAGCACCACCAGCCTCTGCAAGCACAGGAGCTGGGGGTTGCGAGCTAACGCAGGTTGTGAACCTTCAGAACTGCAGGGGTTTGTCTCCCCCGGGGAACAGCTCGCCTGCCTCAGCGCGCTGCGGCCCACAGCCCTGCCCAACCCCACCGATCGCCACCCTGAAGCCCCCCCCACCCTCACGCCAAGTGGCCGCTGCGGCCCTGGGTGGTGACAGGGAGTAACGGGGCCTCCTGTAATAAAGACTGGCTAAGCAGCTTTTAGGAAACTGGCTTTTGGAAAACTGGCTTTTAGGAAAAGAGCTGCTGCCCAGCCCTTGGAGCCAGGGAGGAGGCTGCTCTGTACCAGCCCCCAGGCACAGCCCCACGGCTGACTGACACACACCGCAAAGATCAGGAGGCAGCAGGACCCGCCCAGCGCAGGACACCCGGGGGGATCCTCCCGTCACACCGGGGGGCTCAAGGGACACCAAGGCCTGAGCAGGAGAGACAGGGAGGGCAGCGAGCCAGAGCTGGTTCTGGGAGCTGGGAAGGCCCCGGGTGGGCAGGGCAGGCGCCACAGGCAAGTTCAACAGTTCCACCCCGAGGAAGACTCGGACCTTCATCCCCAACGACCACCAAGGCCCCCGACAGGGGGCGTAACCTGGGCGGGACTGAGGCGGGACCATGGGAGGAACTTATGTTAATGAAACAATTACAATAACCCAACCTTTTCTTGGAAATGTCACGAATAAACATGGAAGCTGTCGATACAAGGGCAGAATCCTGACGCTTGGGCGCGCAGGGAGGGAAGGAGCCACCCCCGAGCTGCCCGGCGCCGCGGTAAAGAATCCCTGCGGAATAACACTGAGTTGTTATGGAGTTTCCTCGGCTTCATTCCGGGGCCGGAGGCCTCACAGCCGCAGGGGACGGGGACCGGGCGGCTCTCAGCGCGGTTTAGGCCGCGGTTCCCTCCCTGGGTGAGGCGGGCGGGCGGGGCTCCCAGGAGCGTGAGGGGAGGCCGGGCCCGGGTAAATCCGAGCCCTCCCCACCAGGCCCGGCCGGGGCCGACCCCCAAAACCGCCGCAGCATCCCCCAAACCAGCCCCTCACCGCCCCCCCTCAGGCCTCTTGCCCGCCCCCGGCCCCAAAATGGCCGCCGCCCGCCTTTCCCTGAGGGCGGCGGCGCTCCCGGCGTGCCCCGCGGCTTCCCGGCCTGCCCCGCGCACCTCCAGCACGACCGTGCGCATGGCGCCGCCCGACGCGAGGTAGGCGCCGGTATCGGGGTGGTGGCGATGCGCATGCGCGGCGGCCCAAGGCGGCGTGACAGCCCTGCGCCACCACGGCGCCCAGAGGCCACGATCGCGGCGGCCGGCCCAGGGTCCCCCCGCAGCACCACGTACTGCACCAGCGCCGCCGCCGCCGCCGCTCCCGCCGCCGCTCCGGGCGCCGCCATGCTGCTGTACGGGCGCCGCCGCACAGCCTGCTGGGTAGGCGCGGCCGCGCCGCGCGCGGCGCCGGCCGGGAGGCAGCGCCGCCGCCATTTTGTCGTACGGCAAACCGGAGGGGAAAGAGCGGCGGGCGGGAGGTGACGTCCTTCCGGCGGCGCTGAGGCGCGCAGTTTGAGCGGTGGATGCGGCGGTGAGTGGCGGGAGCCCTCGGGAAACCGGGCCGGGGGGGTCCGGCTGCCTGCGCCCTCAACGGGGCCCCCCTCAGCCCCCCCCCCCCCCCCCCCCCCCCCCCCCCCACCCGGAGCTGCCCGGCTCCCCCCTTGGCCCTGTCGCCCTCGGTGAGGGCCGCAGCCTACCCCGCCCCGCCACCCCGGGGGCCTCCCTCTCCCCCCCCCCCACCCCGGGCTCTGCCGGTTCTCCGGGCTCGCCCCTGCTGGCGGAGGCCGGTGAATCCTGCCCGCTCCCGCAACTCCCGTTGGGGCTGGTGCGAATTGGTGGCTCGTAGAAAATGGCGGGGTAGATCGCGTCCCTTTGTCGCCTGAAGGACCAGGCCTGTGGCTGTCGATTAACTGTTCCTCAGGCCTGTAGCAAAGGTCTTAGTTGCTTTTCTAACCCCTGTCAGTTATTTCTCGGGCCTGTAGCAAGGTCCTAGTTGTTTCTCAGGCCTGTAGCAAAGGCCTTCGTTGGCTTCCTGACCTTTTATCTAGTGTTTAATTTGCCAGGAAGGCAACTAAACCTTGAAGCTACATCATAAATAACGGTAGAGAGAAAACAGCTCGGTGACCAATCGCTTCAAGGCCCGTAAGTAAGTCAAAACAGGGGCTTAGATGTCGAAAGGAGGCGCCTCCAGGCGCAGCCATATCTCCTTCAAGAATTTGGCAAGCAGCTTCTCAGCGGATTGGTGTCCTCAGAGGACTCGCTACCTCAAAAGAGTAATGTGAGGAAGGGTATCCCGCTGCCCACGACCACCAGGGACCCCCAAAAACTCCTGGGCGCGCGCAGAAGGGACTGCTGGCCTTGTGAAATAGAGCAGAGGAGAGTAATTGGTCGTAGTAATGAATATGTGATGAGAGAGGGGGAAACCTTTGCATGTTGTGTTTATAAATGACTGACAGAGGTGTCTGAGGGCGTCCTGGCTTTGTGGTGAGAAGCCCCCAGCACCCAGGCCTGAATAAAGCAATATCTCCTTGCTGAACTCTGATAGTTTTGAGAGTTTTTCTTTATTTCAGGTGAAAATTTCAGCCATCGGCCCAGGGGCTTGTCCCGGCCTGCGGCCAGCCCGGGTGCTAGACCTGCCCTCGATGCTTCTCGGGGTCCCATCGCAGGAGGAAGAGGAAGGTTCCCCCTGAAGGAAGAGCTCTCTGCTGGGAAGAGGAGAGCGACGAGGGAAGATGGAGGAAGGCAAAGCGCGTCCGTCGGACGGTGAGCTGCCTGGAGTGTGGGATATCCCTGTGCCGAGCGTGGCCCCCTGCAGGGGTGAACCCCAAAACGTTTGGGGCCGTGTCTTGAGTCACTCTCGGCCCGTTTCTTTTGGGGGGGCAGGGGGCTTCAGCGAGGTCCTTGTTCCTCCCAGGGGTGTTGGCTCACCTGGAGCTGCTGGAGGCGCGGGCTCACGAGGCGGCCGTGAAGGAGGAGGAAGAGGAGGAGCGCGAAGAGAAGCTGGCGAGGCTGAAGGCCAGAGTGCAGGAGCTGAGGCTGCAGAGGGATGAGCTGCGGGCTAAGCTGGAGCTGCAGCAGAAGGGGGTGAGAAAGGGCTCGGCACAGAGAGCTGGTGCACCTCAGGGGGGGATTCCCTGGGGTTATTCATACAGAGTCACCTCTCTTTTTTGGTTTATTTTCCCTGTTCAAGTGACACACAGTCCTGCTGTCCCCTGTTTTCAGTGCTGTGCAGTCCAGAACTGCTGGGTCTGCTTGCTTGGAGGCCGTGTGGCCGGTTTTGAACCCTTTTCTTGAGTTTTTCTACCTTCTTCTGCTTCGTTTTCCCCCCTCTTCTGCTTGAAGCGCCGCCTCACGTTCCCCAGGTGGTTATTTCTCTGCCTCCTGACTGTGTTTCCCTGCAGGTGACACCTTTGTGTCAGCGGTTCCTGACCTCTCTCCTCTTCTGGCTCTTGTAGCAACTCGGGGAAGGAGGAGCCGTGTCGGATGGGGCGCAGCCCAGCGCTAGGGCTGTTTTGGAGTGGAAGATCAGAAGCCTTCAGGCCATGCTGGGAGTCTTCTACCTCACAGGTAACATCTCCAGATTTGTGTGCTGCCAGAGGGTGCCTTTCTGGGCTGCTAAATTTTGGAAAGGGAGCCTGATCTGAGGTGAAGCTTCCCTGTTGACGTTGCTCCTGCTGTTCTTGCAGCCTGTAGAGTCTCAAAATGCTGGAGAAGCAATTCCCTGCCTCTCACAGGAGGCTTCTGGGATATCCCAGGAACTATTATTTGCTGAACTGTAGCATTTAGACTAAGGTCTAGATTCTGGAAAACACGTAACTGCCTTAAGAATGAGATTTTGGGGAATTAGGCAGTCAAATATTCAGTGGTCTGGATCTTCCAAGCAGGCTTGTGAGGTCAGCACCCTCTCCTGAGCTTTTTTAAAACATTTTGTTTTCCAATGAGAGTCACCTTCGCTTTCTGGATGCGAGTCCCGTGTGGTGCAAGCGGGCTGAGCCCCGCCGTGAGCGTCCCCGGTGCTCTCCTGGCGGGGCAGCCCAGTTCTCCCAGTCACATCGGAGCCAGGATCGTTGGAAAATGGCAGTGTGACTCGGTTGTTGGGCATTTAAGCTGCTGGGATTCATTAGAGGTCCCTTGAAGCCAAGAAAACTCCCTCACGCCCCGGTGTTCTTCCGCAGGGATTCTTTACCGCGGCGCCGGGCAGCTCGGGGGTGGCTCCTTCCCTCCCTGCGCGCCCAAGCGTCAGGATTCTGCCCTTGTATCGACAGCTTCCATGTTTATTCGTGACATTTCCCAGAAAAGGTTGGGTTATTGTAATTGTTTCCAGGAATTCGTGAACAGAAGTTCCTCCCATGGTCCCGCCCCAAGTCACGCCCCCCTCGGGGGTCCTTGGTGGTCGTTGGGGATGAAGGTCCGAGTCTTCCTCGGGGTGGAACTGTTGAACTTGCCCTGTGGCGCCTGCCCTGCCCCACCCGGGGCCTTCCCCAGCTCCCAGAACCAGCTCTGGCTCGCTGCCCTCCCTGTCTCTCCTGCTCAGGCCTTGGTGTCCCTTGAGCCCCCCGGTGTGACGGGAGGATCCCCCCGGGTGTCCTGCGCTGGGCGGGTCCTGCTGCCTCCTGATCTTTGCGGTGTGTGTCAGTCAGCCGTGGGGCTGTGCCTGGGGGCTGGTACAGAGCAGCCTCCTCCCTGGCTCCAAGGGCTGGGCAGCAGCTCTTTTCCTAAAAGCCCCCGTTTTTTTTCCCCCCAAAGCCCCCGTTTTTTGCCCCCCAAAGCCCCTGGGGTTTTTTTGCCCCCCAAAGCCCCTGGGGTTTTTTCGCCCCCCAAAGCCCCTGGGGTTTTTTCGCCCCCCAAAGCCCCTGGGGTTTTTTCGCCCCCCCGAGCCCCTGGGGTTTTTTCGCCCCCCCCGAGCCCCTGGGGTTTTTTCGCCCCCCCGAGCCCCTGGGGTTTTTTCGCCCCCCCGAGCCCCTGGGGTTTTTTCGCCCCCCCGAGCCCCTGGGGTTTTTTCGCCCCCCCGAGCCCCTGGGGTTTTTTCGCCCCCCCGAGCCCCTGGGGTTTTTTCGCCCCCCCCGAGCCCCTGGGGTTTTTTCGCCCCCCCGAGCCCCTGGGGTTTTTTCGCCCCCCCGAGCCCCTGGGGTTTTTTCGCCCCCCCCGAGCCCCTGGGGTTTTTTCGCCCCCCCGAGCCCCTGGGGTTTTTTCGCCCCCCCCGAGCCCCTGGGGTTTTTTCGCCCCCCCGAGCCCCTGGGGTTTTTTCGCCCCCCCGAGCCCCTGGGGTTTTTTCGCCCCCCCCGAGCCCCCTGTTTCCTTTCCCCCCCCCGAGCCCCCTGTTTCCTTTCCCCCCCCGAGCCCCCTGTTTCCTTTCCCCCCCCGAGCCCCCTGTTTCCTTTCCCCCCCCCCGAGCCCCCTGTTTCCTTTCCCCCCCCCGAGCCCCCTGTTTCCTTCCCCCCCCGAGCCCCCTGTTTCCTTCCCCCCCCCGAGCCCCCTGTTTCCTTCCCCCCCCCGAGCCCCCTGTTTCCTTCCCCCCCCCGAGCCCCCTGTTTCCTTCCCCCCCCCGAGCCCCCTGTTTCCTTTCCCCCCCCCGAGCCCCCTGTTTCCTTTCCCCCCCCCGAGCCCCCTGTTTCCTTTCCCCCCCCCGAGCCCCCTGTTTCCTTTCCCCCCCCCGAGCCCCCTGTTTCCTTTCCCCCCCCCGAGCCCCCTGTTTCCTTTCCCCCCCCCGAGCCCCCTGTTTCCTTTCCCCCCCCCGAGCCCCCTGTTTCCTTTCCCCCCCCCGAGCCCCCTGTTTCCTTTCCCCCCCCCGAGCCCCCTGTTTCCTTTCCCCCCCCCCGAGCCCCCCTGTTTTATTCCCCCCCCCAGCCCCTTAGCCCTTCTTTCTTACACCTAATGAAAACATTGCTGGGGTTCCCATCCCCTAAACTCTCGCAGGGACCTCCCTGCCCTCTCGCAGCGCCTCCCCCGGGGGATGTTCGAGCCCCGGCAGCTCCCCCGCTCCCTCTCTCTCCGCCCCCCCCCAGGGCTCAGCGGGAAGCTCACCGAGCGCGGGGTGTGTTTCTGCATCAGCACGGCCTACGGGGGCACCTACCTCGACTCCTACCACCTGGACCTGCTGCTCCACCTCGACGTGCAGATCGGCCGCCACTCCGTCCCGGCCTGCATCCCCCTGCAGCAGCTCGCCCAGAAGTACCTGCAGACCGACGTCAGGCGCTTCCTGGCCGTCCTGGCCGCCCACCTCAACGCTTACGCTGGGAGGAGGTACCAAGCAGACCAGTTACAGGTACTGGTGACCTCCGCCACGCCTTTCATCCTTTTCCCCTTGGAGGTACCGAGCGTTCCGCGCCGGCGGGAAAACCCCGGGCGGTTTCGTGGAGCGCTTGGCGGTTCGGCTTTTCCCAAAACTTCCCACCGTACCGCGTGGCTCCGAGCTCGGTTGCCCGTCGCGCCGGTGGTCACGTCCTTGGAGCGTTTCCTCATTGAAAACTTCCCGCCAACGGAGGCCTGAAGGGAACGTGAAGGCGTCCAACGCCGCCGGAGGCCGCGGCTGAAGGGTGTGGGGGAGGATTTGCCGGTTGAAGCCCTTCCCTCACGAGGCTCCTTCGGCGTGCGGCCCCGCTGGAGCGCCCAGGGTGGTTTGGGGCGGGATGGGGGGGGGGGGGCCACGCTTGGCGAGCTCCTGCTCCCCCTTCCTAATTTTCATGCCTTCATCCCTCCAGGAGCGCTTTTCAGACCAGCTGGCGGGAAGCTTGCAGAGGAATTCCTTGTGTAATTTGCTGGTCTTTCACTACCACGTGGCGAGGGAGAGCAAGACCTTCCCGCTCCGCGCGAGGCTGCTCTACGGCGATCTCTGCTGCAGCCTCCCCACCGAAGTCAGCGTCTCCTGCCCACGTAAGAGGCCGACACGGGGCTCTGGCGGGGGGGTTTGGGGGTGGGCAGGCCGTGCTCTGGATCTGTGGGTGGAGGGGGCTTCTCTCTAGTGGAGTTTGGGGACAGAAGGCAGCAAGCTGTCGTGTTTCTGAGGGAGAAAAAGAGGTTACAGGAGGCGTCGTGGGCAGTGGGGGCTGGGTCTTGAGGTGGTTGTCACTCCTCGAGAGCACGGAGCTCCCTCGGTGCTGGCAAGATGGGGTGGCTGGAGGGAGGGAAATACGATGGGGCTGGGGAAGGAGGCCCCGGGGGGCCCTCGGGAAGGAGGCCCGGGGGGCCCTTCAGCCGCCTGGGCTGGCTCCCGCTTCACAATCGCTCGGAGGGCAGGCTCCGGCGCGGTCCCAGCAGGATCAGGATCGCCCGGATAGTGCCCAGCCTGTGCTGGTGCGCTCTGGGACAGCTTGGCGAGCAGCTGGAGGCAGAAACTCAGACCCCACCAGTCCCATCGTCCCAGTGAGGGTTTGTTCTGGTCAACTTAGCGGCCTTGGACTCGTTGAAAACCTGGCGCCCAGCCCCGTGATCTTTGAGGGGGGGGGTGGGGTTTACTTGCAGGCAAGCAGGACAGGATCCTTCCCAGCGTCGGGAATTTCTCTCTCTTTCCACGCAATTAGCTAAAATGAGGAATTGAGGCCCGGTGCTGGGGTGTTCTGCGTTGTGCAGCCAGGCTGTAACCGCCCCCGCTGCGCTGCGAGGTGGGCTGGCACGTGCTGCCGCGCGGCAGGAGAGAGAAGAGAGGCGGGGAAGGGAGGTTTGTCACCCCTTAGGAAGGCTCAGGGGTGCTGCGACGTGCTCCTCCCAAAGATCTCTGCCGGAAAATCCTCCCCTGACACCCTCAGCTCCCCCCTCCTCTGTGTCAGCGATGCTCCCTCCCCCTGGTACGGCCCTGACCGCGACGCCGCGTGTCCCGCGCAGCCCTAACGCCATGGCTTCCTCCTGGAGCCGCTCGCTTTTCTAACCAGTTACTCCCAACGCCAGACTGGGCTGAGGAACCGGTTTGCTCATCTTGTCTCCCCGTGTCTCCAGCCCCGGCGGGGCTGCGGGGACCAACGTGCAGCTCAAGGGAGGGGCTGGGCCCAATCGTCTCTTCTCTCGACCCTCAGCCGTGGCGTCGAGCCCGCTCCTGCGAGCTCCTGGGCTCGCGGCGAGGCTGGAGGAGGAGCCGTGTGCTGGCTCAGACCTTCCCCCCCGCGGTAGCTCCCCGCCTCGGAGGTGAAGTCCTGCCGTTGCTCACCAATTTCGGTGTCTTCCGAGCTGGGGGGGAGCACCGGGGCGGCCGAGGCTCCCTGCAGCAGCGGGGGGGGGAGGTTCCCGAGGCCCTCGCGCTCCCTGCGGCCGTGAAATCCCACGGGGGTGGGAGCTGCGGGATGGGAAGGGTTATGAGGAGAAAACCCTGCCGTGGCGAGGGAGGGCGGGAAAACTCTCTGGGGACGAGGGCAGAACGTTTTCTGCTGGCGATACGTTTCCCTTTCCTGGCTCACCCCGTCCCCTTCTCCCACCAGCGGACGCCCCCGCGTCCCTCGCGGCGGCGGCGGCGGCTCACTCGGAGCTCTTCCGCCGCGTGGGCCTGCCCGAAGCCTTCCTCTCCCTCCGCCACGCCGAGGCGAGCGTGGTGGGAGCACCCTGAGCCCTGCCTCTCCTCAGCCATCCTCCTCCTCGAGCCCCCCTGCCCGCCGGGAGCGACCTCCGAACGCAAAGGGCTGCCGTGGACGGCAGAGCTGGGAGCGTCCCCCCGGCTGAGGAGCGGCTGGTTTGAACCTCGAGAGCGATTTGGGAGGCTTTTGGGGGGGCTGCGGGGGTCGGCTTTTCCCCCCCCTCGGCACCGAGCTGTGCTGATCGCTGCGGTTGGGGCTGGGGTTGGAGGGAAACAACTCACGGTGGGAAGGAGAAACGGAAAAGTTCCGAGATCTCGGCGCTTTGGGGGCAACACCCTATGGATTGGCACCGTGCGCTCACCCAGGGCACCTCAAAAGGGGGGGGGGGGGCGGGTGAAATAGTCCTCCAAAGGGGGGGAGCAGGGGAAATAACCCTCAAAAGGGGAGGAGCAGGTGGAATAACCCTCAAAAGGAGGGGAGCAGGTGGAATAACCCTCAAAAGGGGGGGAGCAAGGGGAATAATCCTCAAAAGGGGGGGAGCAGGGGAAATAGTCCTCAAAAGGAGGGGAGCAGGGGAAATAGTCCTCAAAAGGGGGGGAGCAAGGGGAAATAGTCCTCAAAAGGGGGGGAGCAAGGGGAAATAGTCCTCAAAAGCGGGGGAGCAGGGGAAATAGTACTCAAAAGGAGGGGAGCAAGGGGAATAATCCTCAAAAGGAGGGGAGCAGGTGGAATAATCCTCAAAAGGGGGGGAGCAAGGGGAATAATCCTCAAAAGAGGGGGGAGCAGGGGAGATAACCTTCAGAAGGAGGGGGAGCAAGCGGAGTAACCCATGCCCTGCTACTACAGCCAGGAGAAGGCCTCATGCCAGAAGCTGGAAGGGGTTGAAGGCCAGAGGTGAGGCTGAGGTACTACCGGCAGCAGCTCCTGCCCCCCGGGCTGTGTTAACCCCCACCCCAAAGCACAAACGCGGAACTTTCCAGAACATTTCCCACCCCCAGGGCCTTTACACGCGCTCCGTTTCCTTCCCCTGGGGCGCGGGGCGGCTTTGCTGGTGTCCCAGCGTTGTGCTGCCAGCCTGGATCGGATCTTTGGAATCCTGCTCATTTGTCCCGGTGTTTTTGAAGCTGTTTAATAAAAGTTCTACGTTCCTGAAATCGTGGCCTTTAAGAAACCTTTTATTGATTTTTAGCTGTGTAACGTGGTTTAAACGATGGGGTTTTCTCAAGTCTCACTTTTATGAATATTTCGACTATCTGTTCCCAGCGCAGCTGTGTGGCGTCAAAAGGCATTTTCTTTGCCTCTCCCCCTATGGCTTTTTATTCAGTGGTCGTGTTTTCTTCTGGGAAAAATACTTGGAAAGTGGGAAAAGTGCTGCTGCGGGCCTCGCCTGAGCTGCCCGAGGACGGACGTAGGTGTAAGTCCCTGCCTGAACCCTGGGCACCTTCCCCTTGAGGGGAGGCCGAGCCCTCACCTTGCCGGGGGCCGCGCTTTTGGGGGAAATCTGTGGGAATTGGACATTGTTCGGGTCAAGTTGTCGCCGGGGCAGCTGTGGCAAAGCCAGGCTTAACCCAGGTCTCGGGCGCGATCCTGGGTTTGCGTAGGACAGCGGGAGGCAGGTCCGGGGTGTAAGACCCATCGCACCTCGGGGCTTGTACGGACGCCCTCAGCGGGCTGCGGCTGGGGGTGGGAGGGGGTGCAGCTCTCTTCCCACTCTCCAGCATCTCCCTGGGTCCCTGTGGGCGCTGCTTGCACCCTCAGCCAGGCCCAGCGTGGGCGATGGATGTGGGAATTTTATTTCCTTCCACCCAAACACGGTGGGATTAAGCTCCCGTCTTGTTCGTGTCACCGTTCCCAGCGGTTGGGTGCTCAGCTGAGCCCCTGCGAGGGAACGGAGCAAATGCCACGGCGGGAGACGCCCAGCACCAGCGTCCTCTTTGGGGACCCCTCCGACCCCAACATCCCCTCCTCGGGGGGGGGTCAAACCCTTCTCACACACACACACCCCCCAGAATAAAGGAGGCGCAGGACCAGGCTTTGCAATTCAGCTGCTTCTATTCCAGAAACCACCGGCGGCGGCCGGCTCTGCGGGTGCCCGCCGTCCCCGCCGCGGCGGGTTGAGCACCCCGGTCCCCTCCTCGGCCAGTCCCTGCTCCTCTCGTCCCTCAAGCGACAGCAAAGTGACAGCAGCCGCCCGCAGCGGGCGCGGGGCGGCGTCCAGACGAGCGCGAGCCCCGCCGCGGCAACGGTTAAAAATATAAGTGTCCATCTGTACTCGTATATTATATATATTTATATATCTGAAATACACAATATCGGGTGCTTTTTCTCCTCCCCCGGGTTGAAGGCGGCGCCGCACTCTCCGTCTCCCCGCTCTCCGACCTCCGCTGGGTTGGGACGAGGAGGAACTCGGTGCGAACGAACGGCGAAGCCCCGGGTTGTAGCTACCGCTCCCGGCACACGGAAGAGACGCGGCGTCTTCCCATCCGGCCCTGAGTTTGGATCTCCTCGTGCCGAGCGGCACGGCAGCCGGGAAGGGAGGGGGGTGGGTGGCGGGGGGACCCCGTGATGCTACTTGAATGTCGCGCTGTCCCCCCCCCCCGCCTCCGCTTCCCGGCGTGGCTGGTGGTGCGACGGCTCGCCCGGCGAAGGCCGGGAGCTGCGGGCGGGCGTGCTCTTGCGGGCGGAGGAGCTCGCCAGGGCGCCCCCCGCCTCTCCCTCCTGCTCGGGTGCCATGGAGCAAAAAACCGCCCCCCTCCTCCACAACCGGAACCCTCCGGCGGGGGGGGGGTGCGGCTCGGGAAGGGGCGTGCGAAGGGGTTGGGGTTCTCCCAGTTTGGTTTCAGATCCGGACCGTGGTGGGATGGATGTTCCCCCCCCCCCAACCCCCGGCGGTGGGTGGCAGGTTCCCCTCCCTGAGCCGCCCCGTTTGGGTGCTGGGCGGGCGGTGGCGGTGGTGGCGGGCGGGCGCCGGACCCTCACGAGCTGTCCACCACCTGATGGGGCAGGGTGACGGAGGAGCCGTTGACGAAGGAGCCTTGCTTCTCCCGGCCCTTGAGGAAGAAGGTGAGCAGCTCCCCTTTGCCCTTGACGTAGATGGCTCCCCGGCGCACGAAGCGGAAGCCGTACTCCTTCAGGATGAGGTGGGTCTCCTCCACCACCTGCGGGGACAAGACGTGGTGGGAAGCCGGGGAGGTGACAAGCAAGAGGACGTGCCGCTCGGACAACAGGTCTATCCACCACCCTGTCATTTTGGGGTGTCCTTTGAGCATCTCCTTGCCCCATTCGTGGCTCGGAGGTGCCCCCTCAGCAGGGCCCACCCCTCCTGTGTGCTCCTGGCGGCGCTTTCCCCCCTCCCACCCAAAGCCTGGGGTGTCTTGAGGGCCCACCCCCTACCCCGTGTTGCCGATTCGTCCCCCCTCCTCATCACCCCACCTGTATGTTCCCCATCACGCCGGTGGACTCCATCCTGCTGGCCACGTTCACCGTGTTGCCCCAGATGTCGTAGTGCGGCTTGCGGGCCCCGATGACGCCCGCCAGCACGGCCCCCTTGTTCATGCCTGCGCGAGACGAGGAGCAGGCGTCACCTCCGTGCCTGGTGACACGGACGGGACACCCCGGTCCACGAGAGAATCTGTCCCAGGGGATGGGTCAGGACGATGAGGTCCCTTCCCAGCCCTGCTGAACTACGGTGTCCCACCGCTCGGGGGGGGGGGGGGGGAAGAAGGGACAAGGGACGCCGAGGCAGACCCTGCCCCCGCGCTCCCAGACTTGCCGATGCGGAGCATGAAGTTGTTGAAGGACTGGTAGTTGATGTTCATCAGCGTCACCTTCATGGCTAAGGCAAAGTCGGCCAGGTCGGCCAAGTGCTGCCAGCGCTCCTTATCCGAGAGGGTCTCCTTCTGGAAGGGTAGCACAGGTCAGGCCTGCCCACCCCTTGCCCGCTGTCCCCCTACCACGGGGACCCCTCACCTTGGCGCTGTAGCCGTTGGCGTTGGCATCAGGAGTCACTCCGGAAGCGGCCATGTAGGTGCTGCCGATGGTTTTGATTTTGGTGATGCACCGGAATTGGGGTTCGTCCAGGAGCTGAGCCGTGGAGACAAGACCCTCAAGCACCCCGGGGCCATGGCAGGTCCTTCTGCCCCCCAGATGGGGCAGGAAGAGAAGGTCTGGCCAAGCCCCGCACCGTCCCCCTGACCAGCTCCGTCCCATCTCACCGCGTCAAAGTCGGAGATGATCTCGTTGAGGAACCGCAGGCACTCGATGCCCCCGTTGTTGATGCTCTCCTCCGTGTAGAAGTCGGCAAAGTTGGGGAGGGAGGCGAACATGACGCCGATCTCATCGTAGGACTGGCTGTACAGCTCCTGGGGACGGGATAGGATGGTGGCAGTGAGCCGAGGACATGCCCACGCGTGACACCAGCACCTCCAGCAAACCCAAACCCTCCCATGAAGCCACCTTCCCTCGGCACACGTGAAAAAATTAGGATGCTCTGCAACCTCACCTTACGCGGCCAAGACATCATCTTCACCCAACCAAAGATGCTCAGCCAAAACCTATGGCAAAGCCTCCAGAGATGGAGCCTACTCCCCCACACACACACCCCCTCCCAAAACAGGGGCAAATACCCCCTCCTGGGTGCCCCTCACCTCGTCTCGCTTCTTGGAGCCCAGGAAGTGCCGGGCCACGTGCTCGGGCAGCATGTTGGTGACGAGGGCTTCGTTCCAGCGCCGCATCTCGTAGACCCGCTCCTTTTGATCGTGGACATCAATCTTCCAGAGGAAGAGGGTCCTGGCCAGCTTCTCCACCTGTGGGTGTGGGGGGGATATGGCTGCACCCCCCAGTTCCCACCCACCAATGGGCTTCCACCGGCGCTGGCAGCATCCCAGCCACGGTGGGGCCCGTCTGGGTTTGGGATCAGCCTGGAGAGAGGCTCTGGGACAAGGTGAAGCCCTAACTGGGGACATGAGACCTGCTCCGAGGTGCAAATGGGACCCTCAGAGGGCAGGCATGGGCCTTGGGGCCATCACGTCACTGCCCACCCCTAACCACGGCGGGGGGTGAGCCGGAGGTGCTCTCTGCACTGTTGTGATCCTGGAGAGCCCTTGGGTGGGCTTCGGTGGAGAAGAGCTGGAGATGCTGTTCACAGCTGGGGGACAAATCCTGCTGCCTTGGAGCTTGCAAGAAATAAGGGCAGGGGCTGGGGGTGAAGAGGCAGAGGGGAGGGGAGCTCCCCGGGGTCGGGGGGGTGGGGACACACACACACACACACGAGTCACTCACGTGGCGAGAGAAGTAGTAGAAGCTGAGCATCACGATGAAGATCATCGCCGTCATGGAGTACTTGGAGGGGACCAGTGAGGACCTGCCAGGAGAGTCGGCGAGGCGTGGGCGGGCAGTGGGCGTGGCCGTGCTCCCCCTCCCCTCAACCCATGCCCACCTCCCCCTGCCCGCCCCTTACCTGCTTTGCTGGCCGCGGCGGCGGTCATACTGGTCGAAGATGTTCTCCCAGGCGTAGATGTTGACGGTGCCGGCGGCCCCGGTGATCAGCACCATGAGGGTTAGCTTGACCATGTGGCTGACCTGCACCAGCATGATGGTGGCCACCAAGGCCAGCAAGGCGATGTAGCTGTAGTACTTGGGCTGCTCCCCGCAGCCCCCCGGCCGCCGTGGCCCCGCTGTCCCATTGCCCGTCCCGCCGTGGTCCTGCCGGCAGCTGAGCTGGGGGGCACGAGGGTAGTAGGGTAAGGAGGGGGGGGACGTGGGGACAAGGGTACACCTCTCCACGGGCTGCGCGGCCACCCAAAGGAACGGGGTGCTTGCAGAGCAGGAGGACACCTGACCTAAATGTCTCCACCCCACCCCTCCCCCGCTAGAGTGCAGCCCTGCTAATTGCTTTAACGATCGTCCGTGCGCAATTATGGGCTGCTTGGATGGAGGTTGGTGCAGGCTCAGCCCCGCTGGCACCCGGGCTGGGGGCTCACCATGTCCACGATGTCAGCCATGGTGACGATGACGATGGCGGCCATGGCCCAGGTGTTGCGCGCCCAGCGGGTCCTGTCGATCCAGGTGGAGAAGGCCACGAGTTTTTTGGGGAAGACCTGCAGGGAGTGGAACGTGGGGGGGGAGGGGGGCGGTTCGCCCGGGCAGGACGTACCACTGTGTCCCCGTCACCACGAGTGGGGAGCCCGTCCCCTCTCACCCGAGGGAAGATGGCAGCCAACGAGCAGAGGGTGAGGATGAGCAGCAGGATCTCCCCCACCACGAAGGTGACGTAGTTGGCCACCAACCTGCCAAAGAAAAGGCCAGCAGGGGATGGCTTTGAAGCCCGGCGGCGCTCAGCCTGGCTCGGGGCCACCCATCCCCACCCCCTCCCCGCCGCACCAGGGGTCGATGAAGACCTCCACCAAGGCGGTGAAGAAGAGCACCACGCAGGAACAGCTGAAGGCCGCCCCGCTCTGCTTCTCCTTCTCCACCGAGTAGCGCGTCTCCATCTCGGGGTCGATGAAGCGCATGGAGAGCCGGAACGTGCTTTTCCCCTTCAGCCTGGTGGCGACACCGCCCCGTCAGCGCCCCGGCGGCACCGGGGAAACCTGCCGAGCCGTGCCAGGGCACGCCACCGGCCGGGGGGGGGCGCGGGGGTGACTCACGCCTGGACGGACTCTCGCTCCAACAAGGCTTCGTTGAGCAGCTTGTTGAGCTCCTGCTCGTTCTGCGAGGCGTCCATCACCCGCTCGGCCAGGTCCCGCAGCCGCAGCCGCCGCCGAGGGTTGGGGAAGGAAGGGTTCACCGCCTGCGCCGGCGCAGCCGAGGCATCAGCGTGACCACGCCAGGCCCGACGGGGTGTTTAACCACCCCAGCGTGGCTACCAGCAGCCCGCCCAACGCAGGTGAGCTGCTGGAAGGAGCGAGGGGAGGACACACACACACACACGCTTGGCCTGGGCTGTACCTCTCCATCCTCCTCCCCGTTCTCCAGGGCGCCCCTCGCCCTGGCGTCGGGTTCCTCCGGCTCCTCGGGGCTGGCGCAGGCCAGGCCAAGGTTGCCGTTGCGCTCTTTGGTGTTGACCAACGGCGGGGACCCGCCGTGGGACGAGGTCAGCGACAGCTTCTGCAAGGGAGGAAGGTGGTGGGGGGGGGTGGTGGGGGGTGGTGGTGGGGGTGTCGCGGCGGGGCGGGTCGCCCTCCCCTCCTCCACCCCCACGCCGGGCGCCCGCCGCTCACCACCCCGTTGATGCCGTTGCGCAGGGGCTGCTTGGGGACCACGACGAGGTAGGTGACGATGCCCTTCTCCTTCAGGTACTCGCAGCGGGAGCCCCCTTCCCCCGGCTCCACCTCGAACTCTCCCTTCAGGCAATCCATGGTGCTCTGCGAGATGTGCACCCTCCTGGCGGCACCGGGCGCCAGCGTCACCCTCGGCACCCGCCGCGCCCCCCCCCCCCATCGCCAACCAACCTCCTCCCCGCCCCGCCGGAGATGCTCACCCGGGGATGCCACCCGCCTCCATCTTGTTGGCCACGGTGACGTCGGTGGACCACACGTCGTACTGCCAGCGCTTCTGGCCCAGCACCCCCCCCAGCACCGTCCCGCTGTGCACCCCCACCCGCATGTCCACCGCCGTCTTGGTCTTCTCCCGCACGTAGCTGGCGGGGGGAGGGGGGGGGTTGGGAAAAGACAAGGATGATCGGGGGGGGGATGACTGACCCCCTCCAAACCCATCCCCGCTCCACCCCACAGCCCATCCTGACCTCCCCCCCCCATCATTATCACCCCCTCCTGGGTGATCTGCTCTGGGTGGTCCTGCTCTGGCAGGGGGGGGGGGTTGGACTAGATCTTTCGAGGTCCCTTCCAACCCCTCACATTCTGGGATGATTCTGTGATATTTTAATACATTTCGCAGAGGTTGCACACACCACACCACCCCCCCCACCCCCCCCCCCCCCCGCCTCGAAGCTCCCAGCCCACCCCCACACCCCTCCCCAAAGAGAAAGCCCTTACGAAATGGCCTCCACCATGGCCAACCCCATCATGATGGAGCAGACGGCGTGGTCCTCCCGGTACTCGGGCAGCCCGCAGATGCAGTAGTAGCAGTCGCCCAGGATCTTGATGCGCAGCTGGTGGTGTTTCTGGGGACAGAGAGGGGGGGGACAACAGTGTCAGCCCCCTCCCTCCTCATCTTCCTCAGCTGGAACCCTCCCTCGCTGCCCCCATCCGTCTCCCGGGCTGACCTTGACCCACGCCGAGGTCTCCCGAGCCCGGCAGGGACACAAATAATCGGATTTTCCATTCCCACCCTGCCTCAGCCGGGAGCCCAGTTGCACCCTGGCTGGTGTGGGACAGGGAGGGGACAGACGGGGCCGGGGGGGGGGGAGTGACAGGGAGCCCTCCCTTCCCAGCTCTATTTTTGTAACGCAGGGCAGAACGTCTCCAGCATCCCGGGGCGGGGAAATATTTTCACCTCATCCCTCCCCATCCCAGGATGCAGCTTTGGGCTGGGGCTGGGGTGGAGGGGGTGGTGGTGGCTGAGGCCTGCCCCTCTCATGACATGCCAGGCAGGGGGACACACACTCACGGCTGCCAGCTTGTCGAAGCGGGCGAAGAGCTCGTTGAGGAGCTTCACCAGCTCCTGGGCGCTGCAGGACGAGGAGAGTTGGGTGAAGCCCACGATGTCAGCGAAGAGGATGCTGCGGGGGGGGCAACGACGAGCAGCTCAGCCCCAGCAGGGGTGTGTGTGTGTGTGTGTGTGTGTGTGTGTGTTTGTGTCCCCTGCTGTGTCCCCCCCCTGTCCCCACTCTCCTTTTTCACCAAGGCACCCACGCCGAAGGCTATTTTGGGACACGGCCGAAAACGATGCTCTGGAGCAAAAGAGCCCCGAGCCATGGTCTGGTTGGTGACTCTCCTCTGTCACCCTTCACTTTAGCTGCAAACCACCCCAATCTCTCCCCCTGTTTTCTAGCTAGGACTGCAAAATACCCATTTTTTTGCAAAAAACAATTGGATTTTTTTTTTTCCCACGTGGTGAAGGGACGGTCCAACCTGACGTTCTCGTGGCGGTACATGTACATGGTGTTGAATTGCTGCATCTCCTTCTGGCTCGGGTCCTTCTTCATGTCCTTCAGCATCTCATCGGCCACGTGCTTGGGCAGGATGGAGAGCATCAGCCGCTCCTGGGGGACGCGGGAGGGAAGGGAGCTCGCCACGGCGTGGACCCAAGCCCGTGCCGAGAGCAGCAACGTGTGGTGTAAATCCACGGTGCAAATGCAGGGTCTAAACCCTTGGTGCAAACGCAGGGTGCAAATGCACAGGCTAAATGCCTGGTGCAAGCAAAGGGTGCAAATGCACGGTGCAAACACGCCGTGCAAATGCAGAGTCTAAATGCCAACACACGGGCAAACGCCCGGTGCAAACGCCCGGTGCTTGCCCTAAGGTCTGAGCTCTCCCCCCGCTCCACGGGGACACAGAGTGACATTTCCAAGCTCCTGGGCCCTGGCCACTGGAGCTGGCTGTCCCCAAAGGGTCCAGCCGGGTCCTTTAGCCCAACCTCTCAGCCACCCGTGGGGAAGGAGCGGGTGGATCAAGCCCGGGGTGCAAGAGGAGCTTTTCCTCCGGGCAGGGAGAGCAAGCTCAGAGCGGGGTGTCCCAGGGCACCGCGGGGAGCTGGGGGGTCATCGCCCCAACTCCAAACCCGCAGCCATGGGTGGAGGGGATGCTCTGCCAACCGCTGCTTTTTACCGTTTTCCTCCCTATTTGACAAGTTCCCGTTAAGATTTTTGCCAGTGGGGCTAAAGCCCAGCCAGGGGAGGATGGGAGGGTGGCGGGTTTGGGGCACTGCAGCCACCAGCCTCCTTGTCCCCGGAGCCATGGGAAGGGGGGGGCACAGTCCCAGACACTTCTTTGGACACCGGCTGAAGAGCTGCAGAATTTTCTCGTGCACCCCAGACCCCTCCTGCAGGCGCGACACCGGAGCCCAGCCCCTCAGAATGAAACCACGTTGGGTTGGCCAAGGTCGTGTCAGCCCGACTAAACCTGGGACACGGTGCTGGGAGAGACCTCGGGGGTCTGCACCAGTGTCCCCCAAGGTCCCTGCGAGCTGCCCCAGGGTGTCCTGCCCTGGGGGGGGGGGTGGGGTGGGTCAGGGCTGGGTGTACAGCCCTGGGTTAAACCACACCAGGGAGGATTTAGCGCGGTGCGTAGCCCACAACCACGCGTAGGGCTCCGCCAAGGTCCCCCAGGAGGGCCAAGCTCACTTGGGGACATCGTCCCCATTGCTGTCCCCACTGGCCCTGCAGCCCCAGAGCCGGGGAGGGGATAGAGCTGCCTGCCTGTGCGTGGGGATTTGCACTAAACGTAAGTAACTCGGTTAACGAAGCGGGTTTTCCCCCGGGGACGGGCGGGTTGCTGCGCGCAGCCGCAGCGGGACGGTTGCTGGAGGAACGGCACCGCGTCCCTGTCCCCATCCCCGGGGGGGCTGCCAGCGGGGAGGTGTGGGGGGAGCTCCCCGGCTCCTCTCAGCTCCCGTTACCCTTAGCTCTGCCCACGGGGATGCTGGTTCAGCCACCGCTGATGGCCTGGAGGGAGGAGGGATGGATCCCACCGCCAGCATCACTCCCTGCCCCGCAGCCACCCTGCCCCGAGCCGCTCAAGCAGCCTTTCCTGCAAGATCACAGCCTATTTTCGGCAAAATTCCCTAAGGAAGCAGAGCCTACGTGTTAATAATCCCCACGGCCCTTCCTATACCCACCCCGACCCCCACGAGCTCGACGGCGCTTTCGCCCGGAGCATCCCGCAGCCCCGGGATTTCTCCCCATCACCCAACCCCCTCCCTGGGCCCAACCCCTTATTCACCATCAGAGCATCCACCCAGGTTTTGTAGCAAAACAAAAAAAAGGACACCGGTGGCACTGACCCAGCCCCGCCACGTGTCTCTTGTTGCCATTGGGAGCAAATTGCTGGCAGCGGATCAACCAGATAAGAGATGGGAGATGGGGAGAGAGGCCCCAGATAAGGGGCTAAAATTAGCCCAGCTCCTCCCTGGATGGTGGCTGGAGACAACAGGGCTTTGGAGCAGGCTGGAGAGCTGGGGGGGAGACATTGGATGAACGACAGCGAGGGCGAGTGTGGAGTCTTGTGTCTGGGAAAGGCCAAGCCCGTGTCCCAGCACAGGCTGGGGACTGAGCTGTTGGAGAGCAGCGTAGGGGAAAGGGACCTGGCAGTCCTGGGGGGCAGCAGGGTGCCCATGAGCCAGCAACGGGCCCTCGTGGCCAAGAAGGCCAGCGGCATCCTGGGGGGTATGAGAAGGGGGTGGTCAGTAGGTCGAGAGAGGTTCTCCTCCCCCTCTGCTCTGCCCTGGTGAGACCCCATCGGGAATAGTGTGTCCAGGTCTGGGCCCCTCGGATCCAGAAGGACGGGGAACTGCTGGGAAGAGTCCAGCGCAGAGCCCCAGAGGGGATGGAGGGGGTGGAACATCTCCCTCGGGATGAAAGGCTGAGGGAGCTGGGTCTGTTCCGCTTGGGGCAGAGGAGGCTGAGGGGTGACCTCATCAGTGGGGATAAATACGTGACGGGCGGGTGTCAGGAGGGTGGAGCCGGGCTCTTCTCGGTGATGGCCAGTGACAGGACAGGGGGCAACGGGTGCCAGCTGGAGCACAGGAGGTTCCCCATGAACATGAGGAAAAACTGTTTCCCTGGGAGAGTGGCAGAGCCCTGGCACAGGCTGCCCAGAGAGGTGGTGGGGTCTCCTTCTCTGGAGACATCCAAACCCCGCCTGGACGCGTTCCTGGGTGACCTGCTCTGGGTGGTCCTGCTCTGGCAGGGGGTTGGACTGGATGATCTCCAGAGGTCCCTTCCCACCCCTCACATTCTGGGATTCTATGAAAGGGCCAGGGGACGGGGATGTGCTGCCTGGCTGTGCTTGGGATGGGGACCTGCGCTGTGGCCGTGCTTAGGGATGGGGACACGCCACGTGGTTGTGTTTGGGGATGGGGACACGCTGCGTGGCTGTACCCGATGACAAGGACCTGCCACGTGGCCACGCTCGGGGATGGGGACCTGCTGCGTGGCCGTGTCTGGGAACCGCTGCGTGGCCACGGCTGAGGACCTGCCGCACAGGGACAGGCAGAGTGAGATGGTCGTGTGTTGGGACAGGGACCTGCCACGTGGCCATACCTGGGGCCAGGAAGCTGCTGTGTGACTGTGCCCAGGGACAGGCTGCGTCTGGGGATGTGCAACACGGCTGTGCTTGGGGCTGGGGACGTGCCACATGGCTGTGCACGGGGATACGGACCTGCCACACGGCTGTGCATGGGGATGGGGACCTGCCACATGGCTGTGCACGGGGCTGGGGACGTGCCACACGGTTGTGCACGGGGCTGGGGACGCGCCACACAGCTCTGCACGGGGATGGGACATGCTGTGTGGCCGCACGTGAGGATGGGGACCTGCTGCGTGGTCATGCTCAGGGCTGGGGACCTGCCACGTGGCCGTGCCTGTGGATGGGGACCTGCCACGTGGCCGTGCCCAGGGACCTGCTGCACGGCTGTGCTTGGGGATGGGGACAGCTTGGTGGTGGCCATGGCAGGAGCTGGGAGGCCCTGGAAGAGGACGGTCACACGGAGAGCCCCCAAATCGGGCACAGGGTGCAAAGCTGCAAACGCATTTCCCACCTGGGGTCCTCCTGTCCCCGTTGCCACCCACCATGGTCCCCCCACACCACAAAAGGGGCAGGCTGCGGGTGCCTTTATCCGCGTCCCAAAGCCACCCCGGGTGTCCCGTTGCTGTCCCCACGTTGTCCCCTGTGCCTCCCACCTGCTGCTGGCTCTGCTCCTCCAGGTTGAGCTTGACCTCGAGGGACTGGCGCGCTTCGAGGAAGGCTTTGCGGTGCTTGCGGTCGGCCATGTAGTAGGACATGGTGCCCACCGTGATGGCGCAAAGGTAGATGGCAACGTTGGACAGGATCTTTGGGGAGAGAGAAAAGGAGATGGGGGGGTGAGCAGGGCCTTGGGGGAGCCCGTGTGTGACCCCGGGGGTGGCACGGGTGTCACAGCAAGTCCCTGTTTTGGGCAGCAGGGCGTGATCAGTGAGAGCAGGGAAAAGGATTTGAACGCTGGAGGAGGACATCAAACACACCCTGGGGATAAATGACCAAGCCACAGCCACCATTAACTGCTGGGGGGGGGGACTCATGGGGGACCAGCTTGGTGGCTATGTGGGAGCAGGCCAGCCCTGAGCATCCCAGGAGACCTTTGTGGTGCCCGTGGGCTGACTCGGCTTCGTTAGGACTTGCAGAGATGTTTTGGGAAAAGGCAGCAGGTCAGCGGGGGCCGGGTGCGGCCCCGGGGGAAGGCGCTGCTGAAGGCGAGTGGCTGGCGTGCCATCCGCTCCCCTCACCCCTGCCGTGGGGATTGCACCCCTTTGTGCGGAAAAGGTTAATAAAACCATGGACAAACCCTAAAATTACGTATTTACTCATGCTCCGGCCCATCTACATCCCTCTCAACGGCCAAAAATACCGGTGTGAGCCCGCACGCCGGAGATGGAGGCTCCTGGGTGTTGCTGGCTGTGACAAGGCACCCCATTTTGTTTGGAATTTCAAGGGAGCATGGCATGGAGGCTCGCTGCCTCATCCCAAAGGCTGGACATGTCCCATCCCTGGGCTGGACCCTGCTCCCATCGTCTGGATCTCATTCCCATGGGCAGGACCCTGTTCCTGGGGGCCGGACCCCGTCCCCATCGGCTGGATCTCATTCCCATGGGCAGGACCCTGTTCCCGCGGGCTGGACCCCGTCCCCATTGTCTGGATCTCATTCCCATGGGCAGGACCCCGTTCCCGGGGGCTGGACCTCATCCCATCCCACAGGCTGGACCCCAGCTCCATGGGTTGGAACCCCATCCTCTGGGCTGGATCTTGTCTCCATGGGCCGGACCCATCCCCGCAGCCCGGGAGGGGACAGAGCCGGTTTGCAGATGGGAGTAAAGAGCCCGTTGTGGAAAGGATGACCGATGAGGAAAAAGTTGAAAGAATTTGGGTTGTTTAGTCTAGAAAGGGGAAGAGCGACGGGGAGGACGTGATAACAGGCTCCAGCTATGCCGAAGGGGTGATGGGGACACGGAGGTGTCCTCCCACCTCACAGCCCGTGGGCTGTGACACAGCCAGTGCGGAGGAGGCAGCGGGAAGAGCACGGAGCCACCCCTGTGCTCGTCTCCATCGGGGATGCGCCGCTGCACTCCGCATCCCTCTCCTGATCCCCACCTCCCCTTGTCCCCTCCTTGGTCCCTGTATCCCATCTCCGTCCGAGGAAAGCCCAAATGTGACCCGGGTCCCTGGGTGTCCCTGTCCTCAGAGGTTTTACCACCCTGAGGAGCCCAGTCTCATCACATGGAGACAGGGAGGAGCTTCCACGCAGGGGGAAACTGAGGCACGGGTGAAACAGGCCACGAGCAGCGAT
Source organism: Leptosomus discolor (assembly GCF_034619465.1). Lineage (NCBI taxonomy): Eukaryota > Metazoa > Chordata > Aves > Leptosomiformes > Leptosomidae > Leptosomus > Leptosomus discolor. Next base: position 126,359,729 of record NC_141392.1, read on the forward strand.
AAACACAGGGCCCTGGCGTTAGCACGGCACCGTGCTGGGGTCGAAAAAAGGATTTGTGGCAAGGAAACTTTTTTTGGGGGGGGGCAGGGGGAGGGCATGAGGAGCAGGGGAGAGTACCCGGGCCCCCCAGCTGGTGCCCCAGGGCTGGATCCTGCCCCAGGCCCCACGGCTGCAGCTGGGGATCCCCGGGAAGCCCCTGCACCCACGGCGCAGCAGACGGCGAGCGAGGAGCCGTCTGGAGGTGGGCGCAGAGAAGAAACCCCCTCCAAAACAAGCAGCCACTTGCTATTTTTGGACCAGGGTTGTCATGACAACGGGCCACTCTACCGGGGCTGGGTGGGCAAAGGGGCAAATCGGCGCAGCTCGGCACGCCAGGGCCACCAGAACCCCCGGCTCCCCCAGCACCGCGTGCCACAGCCACGTCTCACACCGAGCATCTTCCAGCTGCCTCCTGCAGCCCTGCGAGGGATGCTCAGCCCCAAAAACCTCCCCCCCCCCCCCCCCAGCGTGCGCCCCCGTGCCCCCGAGCTGCAAAACACCTCCCGGGACCCCCTCACGCTGCGGAAAAATCCCGGACATGGAGGGAAACCCTGGTCCCCGGTTGTTATTTGGACATTTGGGGGCAGCGAAAGCAAGACACGTGCAGGAGCGTGCACGGCTGGTGGACCGGGCGTTCTCCCTCTTTCCCCGGCTGTATCCCGCGGGAAAAGTCCCAGTAGGATCCCATCCGAACCGGGACCGGGTCATCCGCTGAGCCTGAGGATGCTTCACAACTCGTTTGTGCGCAACCAGGGTAGATACGGCCTCCAGCCCCACCGAATCCCGACACCCCCCCTGCCCACGGTTCAGCCTTCAGGCTCCTTCTCGACAGCGGGCAGCGGGGTAGAAGCCGCCGGCGTCGCTCACGAACCACCGCGAACCCCCCGCCCGGGGCTGCGTCGGCCCCGCTCAAGCGACGTCCTCCCGTTCCTCCTATTAATAGCGGTGCCCTCTGGGAGCCGGCTATAATAATAAAACATATGATGTTTATTTCTGGACATAATGTTCCTCCTTTTTGCAGCAGGCAGAGGCTGAGGCATGCGGCGTTGCCAAGGTTTTCCCAGCGCCGGACTCTCCGTGCCACGGCAATGATTAACGCGGCGGCGGCAGCGCATGCCCGCTACCGGACTGGGAGGCGAGGGCGGGGGGGGGGGGGGGGATATGCCTGTGTGCCCCCTCGCTTCCCACATCCCAGGGTTGGTGGCAGGGAGAGGTTTTCTCGGCTTCGGATGGGCCACGTGCCGCTTTGGCGGCGCGGAAAGGGAGCGAAAGCTGGGAGAGCCGCTGCTGCGCCGGGATTTCTCCCACTGGCGGCGGTGCCTGCGGGAGGACGTCGCTGGGAGGGTACCCACGCTGCCGCCCCAGCACCCAGCCTGGCACGCTCCAGAAACTGGGCCCAAAAAAGCGCTTTTCTTTGCAAAACCCCCTGTGACACCAGGAGATGTCCCATGCCGGGGGACCAGCCCCAAACCACACACCCCAAGGGCAGGGAAAAACGAGTCTCTTTGGGGTTTTTTTTTTTGGAGAACAGGCTCCATTTTCCAAACTCCCAGTGTGACTCCAGGTTCAATATTCCCAAAAGCGAATAAATATCCCCCCCCCCCCTCCCTTCCCACTTGGGCTGGGAGCAGCTGGAGGGCTCCCAGGCCTTGACCCAGAGCATCCCAAATTCCTGTAGCATCCTCCCACGGAGCCCACACCATTACGGGGCAGAGCGGATGCTTCCAGCGGGATTTTGCCCCGCTGCCATCAGCAGCCACCACCACACAAGTTTTCAGCTCTGGTTTTTGGGTTTTTTTTTTTTCATTTTTCCTCCTGCCACCCCAGCCATGGAAGGGCTCCCCAGATTCACGGGTGCGTGGCCAGCCCGTGGGGACATCGGTGGGAGGAAAGGGATTCGGCCAAGCCATGAAACCCCCTGAGTCAGGGCATGAAAACAGCCTGTAGCTGCTCCAGGCAGGCATTTCCCAGGAAATATTTGGAACCTGATGGGCCAGGAACAGCTCTCCCCTCGACTGACCCCCGTGTCCCCTCCTGTTCTGCATGCATGAACGGGTGGCCCGTCCTTAGGGCCACGTTTGGGCTCAGGGACACTGTTTCTCCAGCTTTGCTGGGGCAGCAAATCCCCCAAACATCCCCAGGCTCTGCCCCAGGCCCGAGGCTGGGTGATGGGCATCACCCAGGGACCAAGCTGGGGCCAAGCAGCCGCCCGGCTCCTTCCTCCTGGGAAAGCTCTGGTGGCTGTTTGCGAGCCTGGAAGCTGGGCTCCTGCCACGTTTCTGCTCAAAATGGCCATTTTTGGTCAGGTTTTTTTTTTTTTTGCAATCCAAAGGAGAATCGGCACAAGCAAGGCTGGCGGCCAGGGCGGGTGGGAGAGCCCACAGTCCGCCGTGCCTCAGTTTCCCCAGCAGCCCAACCGCGGCCCATGCGTTCACGCACCCCCGGGGTGGCTCCTGAGGACAGAGTCACGCTTGCAGGGCTGGGGCTGTGGCCGCGTGCCCCAGCACGGGTGGGCGCTCCTGCATACCCCTGCCCCCTATTCCCCACATGGGTTGACCCCGGCTATGTTTTGGGGAGCCCCCTGCTCCCAGCAAACCCCACGAACATCTCGCAGGGTCCGGATCAAACCTGGCTTTAGGGTCAGGGCGTAGGGATGGGGATGGAGCCGCACAGTAACTCCTGGAAAACACCCAAATGGGGATGATTTGCCCATCGCTCCCCCATCACCCTGGGGGACCCCCATGTCCGTGTCCCCCCCCCGCCCCCGCAGGCCCCCGTACCTGTCGCAGCAGCGCGTCCTCGTCCAGGGCATCCTGCCGCTGCTGGGCGACGGTGACACCGAGCACCAGCGTGTGAACGCCGCAGGAGACGGCGGTGATGAGCACGATGGGCGCCAGGCGCAGCGGCAGCGTGATGAAGAAGGAGAAGACGAAGAACGCCTGCCAGCCCACCGTGTCACTGGCCTCGGGCGAGCGGGAGAAGTTGAGCCCCAGGTAGCAGAAGACCTGGGCCAAGATGAGGACCCAGAGGACGTAGGGCAGGAACCTGCGGGCCACCCGCTCAGGGAGCAGCTTGTACTTGCAGAGGATGAAGAGCAGCACGTGGGCGGCCAGCCCGGCCGCCGCCGCCAGCGCCGGGGCCAGCTTGTCGGCGGCGTAGACCACAGCACACATGACGAGGACGTAGCAGTCGAAGAGGGCGGCGAAGACCACCAGCACCAGGAGGGTCTCGTGGCGTTGGCGGCGAAAATAGGTCTGGTAGAGGTTCTCCAAGGACTCGGGAGCGAAGGTCAGGCGCATAAAGCGGGGTAAGCAGAGGCAGGGGCCCGAGCTGCGCACCGTCACCTCGTGGGTGCGACCCACGCCGTGCTCGGGGTCCGACGGCAGGCTCACCGAGTAGTCGGCGGAGTACTCGGCCGAGCACTCGGGCTCCGAAAAAGCCCTGTTCCTGGGCATCGTGGCGCTTTCCCCTGCTCCGGCCCTGCGGAAACGCCGCGGTCCCCCGCGCCCCGATGCTTACCGGGGTATCGCCCGCAGCATCCCCGTCTTGCCGGCCACCGAGTCGCGAGGCCTTTCGCCTTCTCCCGCCGCCGTAAATCCTGGATCCCGCTGTGTACCGAGGAGCGGCCAAAGGGGCAGAATTATAAATAACCGCCGGCGTGGCGTGGGGAAGGCCGTGGGACGGAGCGCGCCTGCCTCCCCAGCTCCCTGCCAGCTCGCTCCCCAGCCCTTGCGCACGGCCAGGTCGCCACCGAAGCGTCGTCGTCGCCGCCGCGGAGCAGAAAGATGTCGCGATTGCCTCCCCGCTCCTCCTTCGAAGGGCAGCCGGTTTTGGGGGGCGAACCTCCCCGTTTCTGAGATGCTTCGTGCCCCGGAGATGGATGGAGGGATGGAAGGAGGGATGGAGGGATGGAGGGAGGGATGGAGGGATGGAGGGAGGGATGGAGGGATGGAGGGATGGAGGGAGGGTAGGAGGGATGGATGGAGGGATGGAGGGAGGGTAGGAGGGAGGGATGGAGGGATGGAGGGAGGGATGGAGAAGGGACAGGGGGGACGGACACCGTCCCGAAGCCCACCGCCTGCCGCAGCCCGGGGAGCTCAGGTGCGGCTCCACCGCCTGGGAACGCCGCTCTTCCCTTCTCCCGGCCGCCTCCGAGCATCCTCCGGCGGCCCCCGCCGCCCGCCTCCCCGCCTCTCGCCCTACGCCCGGGGCCGCCCTGCCCCGCCGCCCCCTCCGGCTCCGCGGCGCCGGGACCGGAGCCGAGGAGGCGGCGGTGGCTCCGACCGCGGGGACGTGGTAGCGGTTCGGGGTGGATGGAGGGGCTTGTTTTGGGGAGGGGAGGGGGGGGGGGGATGGAGGGGGAGAGCGGGGGGGGGGGGGGGGGGGGGGGGGCGGGCGCGCAGCGGCGGCTGTGCCGGTATCGGTGCGCCCCGGTGCGTCTCCGCCTCCTGTAACCCCCTCGGTGCCGGCTGCTGCCGCCGGGGATGGGGGGGGGGGGGGGCGGGAGGGGGGGTGTCGGTTCCCGGGGGGGGGGGTGGGGGGGGGGTGGGTTTTCCCTCCCACTCATGGCCCACGGTTGCTTTTCTGCTCCCCGACGTCCATCCTCCTCCTCACCCCACCTCCAGCAGCTCGCAGCCCCCCCCCCCCCGGCGGCCGGGGCTGCACCCCACGGAGTTTGGCCTGCAGCCCCGCGGGGTGCCAGGGACACCCCCCCCCCCCCCCCCCCCAAACCCCCGGGGATGAGCTGCTGGGCCATACACACACACCCCCCCCCCCCAACCTGTTGGCCCACCCTTCACCCAGCTCCGCTCATCCCATGGTCACAGCCACCTCCCGGGGGGGGGGGGAGAGGAGAACCCCAAGGCATCCCCCCCTCCCGCCCCCTTGCACATCCCCCTTCGCCTACGCTGCCCCAATCACCCCCAAACTGCCCGACGCCCCGCTGAAACCTCATCAGAAAGTTCCCCCTCCGTTTCAGCCGCGGCCCGCTCCCCGCTTGCACCCCTGGATTTGGAAAACCGGCTGCGGCTGATGGAGCCGCCCTGGATCAACCACGGTGCCAGGATACCCGGGAGAACCACGCCGCGCCCCACCGAGCCCCTGCCGCCTGTCCTCGCCCCAGCAGTGGCTCCAAGGAGAGGCCACCTCGGCTGCTTTGCCAGGGGAAGTAATTGCTTCTGAGCAGTAATTAATCCCTAAATGAGAGCGCCACAGCTCCCCGGAGGTTTGGGGGAGTGCTGGGGGGGGGGTGGGGGTTACTCCCGACCTGCTGCAGCTGAAGAGGGGTGCAAGCGAGGTGGGTGCAGGCAGGGGCTGGGGCTGCCCAGCCTTGCCCATGCCTCGGCCAGCACGGCACAGGGACACGAGCCCCAGCCCCCCACAGCGGGACACGTGGGTAACCCATCCCGGGCTGACCACAGGCCCTGGTTGAGGTTAACTGGTCTGAAGATCAGCAGAACTGGGCTGAAGGCCAGCACGGGGACTCGGTTCGTGAGGCAGGATGGGTGTAGCCTCATCTCGGGGGGAAGGTTTGTTCCCCGGGTGCTGCCTGGGCACGTTACAGGGCGCACGAGCCTCGAGCGGCAGCGAGGAGCAGATTTGGGCCGTCGGGCACGGGGCCAGACCAGAAATCCTCCTGTCCTCCCCGCCTGCCAGCTCCACCGAGCAGGCAGAGTGCAGGCAGAGCAGCAGCACCTCTGGGCACCTCGAAGGAGGCTCTCCGTTCCCAGAGCTCTTCAGAGGTGGCTCCTGGCTGCGTTTCGGGAAATCCCTTGGTTTGGGATTTGGCTCCCGGCGCCTTCGCCGCAGGACGGACCCTCGGGCAGCGGGAGGGACGCGGGACTGGCAGGCCAGAGCCGCAGCCTGGATGGTGGCTGGAAGGATCTGGAGCTTGGGGTCCCCGACGGAGAGGGCACGGAGGAAGCAGACCCCCTGTTGGAGGTGTGCCTGCCCGGAGCGAGGACGGACCGGGGGTCCTGACCAAAACCAGGCTCTACCCCAGCTGGGTGCATCCCCCCACGACATTCCCGTGATCCCTTACTCAGCTCCCGCTCCTGCAGCGTTGATTCACCACCTCCATCATCCCCCTCGAGGGCAGCTCTTCCCCACCAGCCTCGGCCAGCCCCGGCTGGGGAGGAGAGAAATGAGTCAAAGGGCAATTAAACATTAACAGCCGGCGGGCGCGGCGGGCGGCCAGCTCCCAGGGCTCCCTTTGTTCCAAAGGGGGGGGGGTAATTTATAAAATTAACACCACTCAGAAGGTCACCGGCATCACTAGATGGTGACGTGCGGGCGTGATCGTCTCCAAACCTCCAGTCAACTCGGCAACCGGACAGGAGGAACCTCGAGACCAGCGGCCAGAGTCACGGGAGGAGCAAACAGGAGGGACCGTGCGCGAGCCCCCGGGGAAGCAGGAACCGAGGAAGCCTTTAAACCACCCCACAGGCACCGAGACCTGCCCCTCAGAGCCAAGTGTGCCGTTCAGCACCAGGATTATTTACCCTCCTCAACGGAAAACGAAACGCAGAGAAACAGGTTTGAAGCCAGAACGAAGAGGTTTCCTCCACCAGGCAAGCTGGGAGGTTTCCAGTGACCTCCAGTGTTGCAAAACCAAGACCCCCACTGGTGCAACTTGCCACAGCTCCAACGCCCGCCCCGCTGATCTCCCCCAGCCCAGCTTTCCATCCATCTGGGAGAGGAAAAACGGAGCCCTTTTAAACACTAACCCCTTGTGGCAAGATCTCCCCTTCGTTATTTCTACGCCAGAGGAGTGAAAAGTGCTTCCCAGGAGGACAGCTGCTTCTTCCCAGCAACCCAGCACCAGAAACCAGAGCAAGTGTGAAATTATACTGGCTTTAATGTCCCTTAATGCTTGCTGCCTAAAAGGAGTGGAGGGGGGACGGATCTAGTGTTGATTTATTATATATTTTGTAAGGGAAACATAGAAAAGCTGCCTGAAAGTGAAAAAAATCAAAATAAAAATATTGCACTGACCATAGGAGAAAACACTTTCCAACAGGATGCCTGTGGGGTGGGGTGAGGACACACAGGCACGCGCCCGGTGGCTTTCATTTCACAGCTTAGTGTCCCGTCCTTCCCCGCCAAGCTCACACAGCAGTAAGGAAATAAAACCCAGGCCCTGCCAAAACCACGGGAGCCCAAGGAATCTCCTCTTTGCTCTCCCGGGAGAGCCTGGCAGCCATCACGGCTCTGACCTCCCTCAGGAGCACAGAGCTTAAACCTCTGCGAGCGCTCGTCGGGGTGACCAGCCACGCTCCCCTCTAAACCAACAAGATGATGGAAAGAAAACAGGGGCTGGGACGAGGGGGGGAGCCCCCACCCGCCCATCAGCAGCCCAGAAAGCAGCTCTTCGGCTGCGAGGAGTTTGGGGGAGAACGGGGCTTCTCCGCCGCTCACCGGACCCGGGAGCACGGGGGGAAGCCCAGGAGAGGAGGTTGGCCATGGGGAGAAACGCCATCTCCTTGGGTCAGCACCTTCCTCCTGCAAATAAGCCCCCCACCCCCGAGAATAGCCCCCCCAGGAGGGGGAGGGGGGAGACCTACCCAGAGCTTGTGGCGTGAGGGACCGCAGCCTCGGGTTGGGGGGGCTCTTCTCGATGAGCTGAGCTCAGAGGTGGGAGGAGGTAGTGGGAGAAGACTCGATGCCGTGAGGAGGAGCCTGGGGGAGAGCCCCTAGTCCTGCCCAAGGGACTGCTCTTGGCACCAGCTTGGGGAGGAAGGGGACAAGCCGGGGAAGACTTGGGACACCCTCGGAGCCGGTTTCTCCCCGCAGTACCAGCGAGGTTGCCTCAAGCCACCCCCTTCTCTTGACGGGCGAAAGCAGCATCGTCGGGTGTCAGCGGGAAGGAGCCAGCTTTGATCAGGGAGCTGAACCACCCCGGTGCTTGGCAGAGCCCAACGCGTGGGCAGCCTGGCAGAGGCGGCTCCGGGATAACCCAGAGGGACCAACGTCGCTCCTCCTGGGCGTCCTCCACCCACGACGCTCAAGCTTTCAGCTTTTGGGTCAGATCTCGCTCTGCCCTGGCTGCATCCACCCGTTCAAGCCACTCATCCAAACCCCTCCAGGGCTGGGAAGCCCCGGGGAGGTGTGACACAACCTCGGGGAAAGGTGGGGACCTCGCTGCTTTCAGCCCTTCTGCCAAACCCTGACCTGAGGCCACGGGTGCAGGGAGGGGCGCTGGGGTCCCTCGCTGGCCGCTTGGCGAGCGCGCCACGGGCAGACGCCATCCTGATCCCACGGCCGGGGCTGGGAGCGTCCATGTCCACGCCAGCGTGAGGAGAAGAGGGGTGGCCCTGTGGCGAGAAGAGGGGTGGCCCCGTGGCCGGCTGGCTGCCTGGGAGCTAGCTGGGGAGGAGGGGAAGGTTTCCAGCTTTGGCGAGGGGCTCCGTTTCCTACTTGATGTTTTTGAGGAGGGCGGTCCGGGCGTTCACCACCGCTTTGAAGGCGTCCTCGCTGCCGGGAGCCACGCACTTATCGGGGTGGAGCAGCACGGCCAGCTTGCGATAGGCTTTGTTCACCTCATCCCTAGGAGACACCAACAAGAAGGGATGGGACCCCACGCGACACACAGCTCGGCTCAGCTTTGTCCCGGCCGAGGGCAAAGCCAGGAGCTCCCCCCTGGGCTCAAAACAGCGCTGCGTAGGCACTTTTGAACCCTTTCCCCGGCTGGCACGAAGGACCTCCAAGCTTTGGAGGTGACGCTGTGGAGAAAAGAGCGGCTGAAAAGCACGCAGGGCACTTGGTGTGGCAGAAGCAGAGGGGGAGAACCCCTCTCCTGGAGCAGAAGCACCCTCTCCACCCCAGGAGAACCGCTCCCGTCACGCCAGCCCCCGTGCCCGCGCCCCGTGGGGTGGTGTGTGGAGCCTCTGGCCTCCCCGCTACGAGAGCAGGAAGGTGGGAGGCAGCGTGGCGGGGGGGAGGGGGCACAGGCAGCCTGACTCAGCTCCGCATCCAGCCGCCTCCGCTCCCTTCAGGCCGTTAAGTCTTGGGCGTCTGGTCCGAGGGAGACATCCCGGAGGCCGTGGAGAGAGAGGAGGGGGCGGGGGGGGGGGGGGGGGCGGGTGAGTCCATCCCTGCTGGCTACCAGGGCACGAACCACCCTGCCGATCTCTCCCCGCGGATGAGGGGGGGGGCTGGAGGAAGGGGGGTGAGGCTCCACACCTCCCTTTCAGAGAGCCAAGGGGAGGTTGTCCGCGTCCTGAATGATTTACGTGATCCAAAAATCCGCTCTCTAGCCCCTCTGCAGGGGCTACACCAGGGTGGGCCTCGGGTTTCAGAGACAAGAAAGCAAGGCGCAGCTCTGGGGGCTTGTTTCCGCTGCCCAAGTCATACAGCAGAACGGGGAGGTTCAGCACCCAAGCCCTTACACGGGCCCTACCGACCGATTCCACCTGGCTAGAGGTCCTCTCAGGAAGACAGGAGAAAGCTTGTCACGTGGGAGTGCCACTTCCAGGCGGAAGAGCTGGAACATCAATCCCTTCCTGCTAACACGGCCAGCAGCCTCGCAGCAGCCTAAAAGCTTCTCCAGGCGCGAAGAGCAAGGAAAACAAAGCTGGAGCTGCTCCAAACACACCTGGCAAGTGAGTGACCACCAACGGGTCAGCCTGGAGGCAGGATGCAAGGCCGGGCAGCTGGCAGGGCTGAAGTTCTCCTCTTCATCATTCCCTGCCTTGCCTCCAGCCTGGCTCGTCTGTTAAAAGGGGAAATTGGGTGCTGAGGACAGAGGGGTTCTTCAGATTTCCTCTGTTTTGTGGGTAGGTACAAGGTGCTTGCGCCTGGCTGCTCTAGAAACCACGGTGAGTTTATCAGCAGGGCCCAGATCACCGACGCCACCAGCCTGCCGGGTCAGAAAGATCAGGGAGAGTCTGGAAGTTTCCCCTCACCTTGTGGCTCCGGGTTTGACCCCCAGCATGTCCCAGCTGTCCTTGCTGTTGCGGATCCTGCGAATGGCATCCGCCTGCTCTTTGGTGAAGCCGACCCCCAGGCTGGAGGGGGGGCGCTTCCCGCCGTTGTCGCACAGGTCGATGATGGCGGAGTAAAAAGTCTGGGGGGGGGGAGGACACAGGGAGGAGTTAGTGGGAAGGAATGGACCCCCCAGAGGTGGTGGCAGTGCCCAGGAGACCCCACTGCCCTCGCTGGCTGCGGGCTCATCCTCTGAAGGACGGGGGGAACCACTGCTGGATGTTCACTCCCCACTGCCTGGGCTGCGGTGGGGCTGAGAGACCCCAGTCTGGGGTCCCTGCAAGGAACATGGGACAGACGGAGGAGGAGGCCAGGCCCCAGCTTTATCTCAAACCCACTCCAGCTCGAGTGCTAGACCTGGATAAGTGCCATGGGCCTCTCTGCTTTGTGCTCCCAGGGCAGCAAGAGGGATCATCAGCTCTGAGCAAGGCGATCCTAGGGCCAGCTCAGGGCCAAGATGATCCTGAGCGAGACAGCAACAGCTTCCTCAGGATGACATTTCCCTGGGAAGACACCTCTGGGGCAGAGGGCCACCAGGTTTTGTGGGATCCAGGCTGTTCAGGGAATATCCTGCCAGCAAACCCTGCCTCAGCACGGTGTCTGCCAACCCCACCTTCACTATAACGCCTCACCTGAAACATCTCGTTGATTCCTTCTCCCGTTTGGGCCGACGTCTCGAAGTAAAGAAAGCCCCGGCTCTCTGCCCAGAGCCGCCCCTCGCTTTCATCCACGCTGCGGTGCTTGGTGCAGTCGATCTGGAGCGGGAGGAAAGGCAGAGCTCAGAGCCCAGCCAAGGGTCTGCAGGGGCAGCTGGAGGAACACAGCTCCAAGGCTGAGCACAGAATCCCAGAAGGGTCAGGGGTCGGAAGGGACCTCTGGAGATCACCTAGTCCAACCCCCTGCTAAAGCAGGGTCACCCAGAGCAGGTCACACAGGGCTGCACCCAGGCAGGTTTTGAATATCTCCAGGGAAGGAGACTCCACAGCCTCCCTGGGCAGCCTGTTCCAGGGCTCTGCCACCCTCAGGGTAAAGAAGCTCCTCCTCATGTTCAAGGAGAACTCCCTGTGCTCCAGTTTGTGCCCATTGCCCCTTGTCCTGTCACTGGGCACCACTGGAAAGAGCCTGGCCCCATCCTCTTGACACCCGCCCTTTAGATATTTAGAAGCGTTGATAAGGTCCCCTCTCAGTCTTCTCTTCTCCAGGCTAAACAGCCCCAGGTCTGTCAGCCTCTCCTCACAGGAGAGATGCTCCAGGCCCCTCATCACCTTCGTAGCCCTCCACGGGATTCTCCTCAGTAGCTCCCTGTCCCTCTTGAACTGGGAAGCCCAGAACTGGACATAGCACTCCAGGTGTGGCCTCACCAGGCCAGAGCAGAGGGGGTGGAGGACCTCCCTCAACCTGCTGGCCTCGCTCTTCCCAATGCACCCCAGGACACCATTGTCCTTCTCGGCCACAAGGGCACCTGCTGGCTCACGGTCAACTTTCTGTCCACCACAACTCCCAGGTCCTTCTCCGCAGAGCTGCTCTCCAGCAGGTCGACCCCCAGCCTGTACTGGTGTGTGGGGTTGTTCCTCCCCAAGTGCAGGACCCTACACTTGCCCTTGTTGAACCTCATGAGGTTCCTCCCCGCCCAGCTCTCCAGCCTGCCCAGGTCTCACTGAACGGCAGCACAGCCCTCTGGCGTGTCAGCCGCTCCTCCCAGTTTAGTGCCATCAGCAAACTGGCTGAGGGTGCACTCTGTCCCTTCATGCAGGCTGCTGATGAAGAAGTTGCATAGGACCGGACCCAGCACTGACCCCTGGGGAACACCACTAGCCACAGGCCTCCAAGTAGACTCAGCACCCCTGACCACAACCCTCTGAGCTCTGTCCTTCAGCCAGTTCTCAACCCACCTCACTGTCCACCCGTCTGTCCCACACTTCCTAAGCTTCCCTATCAGGATGCGGCGGGAGACAGATCGTCTAACAGCAGGTAAGGTGCCTCTCTGGCTGGAGAAGCTGTTTGCTTATCCGGAAGGGACAGAGGCAGCATGGAAAGCAAGCCCAGAAAACGCACATGAAAAGGCCTTTGAAGAGTTTGTCTAGTCCAGAGACAACGTCACCTCTACTCAACCCCTTCCTGATTGAGGCGGGGCCACCACATTCCCAAAACCACGTGGAAACGCGGTCTCCAGTGCTCCTCACACACACATCTGCCTCCTGCAAAGTCTCCCCTACAACCTAACAATACTTCCCTTCCTACAGCTGGAGCTCAACAGCTTGGGCAGATGCTGGGGACACAACCCTGAAGGCCAGAGACCAGCACCGCAGCCCTGCTCCCCACCCCAGCCCACCTTGTTGGCGCAGACGACGAAGACAACGTTCTCCATGTTCCCGTGGGGGCCCAGCTCCTGCTTCATCTCGGCCAGCCACGCGTCCAGCGCGTCGAAGGACTCCTTTTGGCCGACGTCGTAGACCAGGAGGACGCCCTGCGTGTCCTTGTAAAACTCATTCCTCACCTGCGGGGACAAAGGGCATCAGGGACAGCCAGGCTCAGGGCCCGCGGCAGATCTGGAGGATCACCAGCAGGTTCTGTCATAAAAAAATCTTCTCTCGACACCAACAGATGACAGAAAAAGGACAGACGGGTGTCACGGGTTGAGGCTGGGCCGGCCACTAACACATGACAGAGGCTCTCTGTTAACCCCTGTCCCCTCCCAGAAGGGAAAAGGAGAGAGAACAAGGGAGAGAGAGACTTGACAGTTTGGAAAAGAAAACTAAAACAGCTTTAATGGAACAGTAACAATCAAAGAAAAGATAAGAATAAGGAAATAATGAAATCTCTACAATATGTACAAATAGATACGAACCCAACACCGAACCCAACTGCCCCCACCCCGATGACGACACGTCCCCACCAGGCTGCAGGGCTGGCACTGGGGCAGTCCCAGGCTGCACTGGGCAGCAGACAGGGACGGGAGGCAGGAGCTGGGCTCAGGCCCTGGATTCAGGGACGCACGGGGCGGGATGGACGACAGAAGGACAGACAGAGCCCTCCTCAGGTGTCGCCACCGAAGAAGAGAGCTTGACCCTGGTGCCCCCTCAGCTTTGCACTGACCGTGCCGTCCGTGGGGTGGAACACTCGGTGGGTCAGGTTTGGGTCCCCTGGCCGGTTCGCTCCTCCCTGCAGGGGTGGCCTTTTTCGGGCTGGGGACCCTTTTCCCTCCCGCAGCCCAACACGGGCACAAGACTCAGCAGTGACCTTGGTCGCTGTAAGAACCAGTCCCAGGCAGGGCCTCTCTGCAGCCCATCCCTTGGGGCTGGCTGTGACCCTCAGGGGTTGGCACTGCTGGGAGCAGCCGCTGCCTGGGGAAACGTGCTGCTGGCTCAGACAGGGCCGTTAGTTGGAGGAGACTGGGCTGAAAAGTTAAAGCACTAAAGCAGAATTCGTTCTGGTTCAGCCCAAACCAGCACACAGGCCCCTCAAGCTCCTGGATTCAACAAGCCCTAGCAGCAGGGAGCCTCTGCTGACAGAGAGGCCGCGGGCAGCCGTGGCAGGGAAGAAGGGGGTGTGTTCTAGCAGAGGAAGCTCCTATGAAATACATTTTCCAATTCCCCACCCCAACCCCCAATTTCAGGCAGAGCTGAGGAGAGCTGAGGGGCGCTGAAGGCTCCCGAGGGCTGCCTTACCTCGTAGAAGAACGGGTGTCCCGCCATGTCAAAGATGTTCACCTTGATCTCCCGGTCTCTGACCTGCACTCTGAAAGAGAAGGGGGAAATGCTAAGGAAGGGTTTAGCTCGGCCCTTGTGCCTCGTAGGAACACCCCTTGGCTCTGCAGGGAACGAGCTGGTTGATCAGGGATGGAAAAACCAGGAAGAAGTTCCGAGTGCTGGGGTTTAATGGCCAGAAAACCATCCATAGAGGCAGGGAGACAAGAAGGGTACCCCCAACTCTGGATGTAACACGGTAATGGGGAGCTATGCTTCCAGAGGAAGGCTAATTATGCAGCTTATCTTATTATGAAATCAGAAATGCAGATTATGCCATGGAAACTAAGCAGCCTTGGCAGTGCCAAGCATGCCTGGGGCACGTGTGGTCCCTCAGGAGCAGCGGGGAGGTGGGACAGCCCCACTGCACAGCTTCCTTTTGGCCCTGTGGACACCAGTGCCCCCCCCCCCCCCCCCCATGGCAGACCCCTCAGCCAGGCCCTGGCAGACCCGCACCTGCCACCTGCGACTCCTCACCGCCGAGGCACCTACTTTGTGACGCCGTAGTCGATCCCGATAGTCGCCAGGTATTTGGGAACGAACCTCTTCTCACAGTAACGCTTTATGATGCAGCTCTGGGAGAAAGGAAGAGGGAGTTTCAGCAGGATAACACCAGACACTGTAATATCCACAGGAACAGGGGATTTGCTGACAGCCCCCAGCCAGCTGGATGGCTGCAGGGACATCAGCTCTGCCCTAAGCTCCTCAACTGGCTCATTAACCCACCACCAAAGGCCCAAGTTCCTAAACTGGCTCATTACCCCACCACCAAAGGCCCCATCTTTACCAGGAGCAGTTTTCTTTCTGCAAAAAGAAGCAAAAGCCACTGGGTGTCAGTTATTCCTGAGCTGTTTGGAGACCGGAGTGCCAAGCAACTGTGATTTATGCCCCTCCAGAAAACATCCAGCCTGCAGGAGGTGGGTGTTCAGGGGTAGCGGGGGCAGTCAGCTCCCCCCAAAGCCACGCAGACCATTTTGGCAGCACGAGAAGCATAGTCAAGGTCACACCAGGTTCCTCCAGCCCTGCTTCTGCCCCTGACTGGCAGGGATACTGTTTAGGGAGAGCAGAGGAATTGGCTGCTATCGTGAGATAAATGCCATCAGGGTGAGTGTCACCTGCCACCTCTTTGCCCTCTCACTCTGGTATAATCAGGTCTGAATTTTGAATAGCTAATTGCTTTTCATTGATAATTGTTTTTAATGTACAACTAACGTCTTATATTTAATTATTTCCTGATTCAATTAATTTACATGACGGTAAGAAATACCCAAACCCTCCCTGATGCTCAGAGGCAGCAGGTGCCTTCGGAAAATGGCCAAAGCCAGAGCTGCTGCGGGTGTGAAATTGTGCAGAACAGAACAGGGAGGCAGGAGGCAGGGACAGAGGGTGAAATTGTACCTCCTCAGCTCGTTCTCTGATGGCATGAAACCACAGAACCAAAGGAATTTTGCTGTGAAGACCCTCCCATCCTCCCCATCCTGCTTTGTATATCAGAGATCTTGATCAGTAAGATAACCCATGATTATATTAGTACAGGAATATTAATGAAGTTAGTTAATAGAGTGGAGCAATCAGTGTAAATGTCAACATTAACATGCACGCTGATGCTAAAATAGGTTAAAGATCGTGACTTTGCAGAAAAAGGGTATAAAATGCTGAGTTTTTGATGTAACTCTGCAGCCCGTCAGGAGGAGCCACCCTCGGTGCTCCCCAGCGCTGCAGGACGTGAGGGTGACCCTCCACCAACAACTCTGCCCTGCAAGATCCTTCTGGAAGTTCTATCCCGTGAGGCATCTGTCTGCCTCAAGGGAGCCCTGGTGCTGCCAGCAGTTTAACAGGACTAGTAAATTAAAAATAAAAAAGGCAGCAGTTTCTGAACAGAACCTGGCTGGGAGAAGAAATAACATCCCGGAGAAGAAATAACATCCCGGAGAAGAGCCGGGTCAATCACCACAGGAGGAGTAAGGGAGGGGGGGGGCTCCTGAGGAAACCCTGACTAAACCCAAACTGGGGAGCGGTGGGACGGCCCCAGCAGCCCCGAGGAAGGCACCGAGGGCTGGACGGACGCTTTCTGCCCTCAGACGCTGCGCTGCGGGGTCTGTAGCCGGAGCACGGTCGTGCGGGGCTCCCCGGGAAGGCGGCGGACGCGGGACCGGGGGTTCCTCAGCAGGCGGACGGCGGAGGAAGCCTCCCCGCACAGAGGGGGAACGCGTTGGGGCCCGTGGGAGAGGCCCTGCCCACCCGTGCCGGGACGCTGAGCCCCACACCGGGCCGGCCGGGACGCAGGAGCCCGGGCACGGCGGAAGCCGCCGACAGCAAAGGCCGCGGGCGCCGCCATGACACCCCCGCCCCGCCAGCTGCGCGGGGAGGCACGCCCCGCCCCTTGCCACGCAGCCAATAAAACGCGGCGTTACGGCGCTCGGCCCCCGCCCCCGAAGCTGTCAATCCTCCACTCTCCTCAACCTCCCGCCTCACACCAGCTCCTGATTGGCTCCCGCCGGCCGGCACAGCCACCAATCCTCGGCCTCTCTATCAGCGCGGTCGCTTACACCCGGCTCCCCATTGGCTAAGTGTCCTGCCCGCCACCGCCCGCCCGCCAATCGCAGCGCCTCACCTTGCCCACCTCCGCGTTGCCCATGGAGATGACTTTAATCCGCAGCGATTTGCGCGTCTCCTTCCGCTTCGGCGGATTCGCTTCCATGGCGGGCGGGGGCGGCGCTGAACCGGGCCGGGCCCGGTTGAGGCGGTAGAAGGAAGGCGGGAGGGAGCGCGGGAGCGCGGCGGCCCCGGGGCCGCCTCAACCGCCCTGCGCCTGCGCTCGCGCGGGGCTTCCGCCACCAACCCCCGCCCCGCGCCCAGCCCGAAGTTCTCGCGAGAGTTGGCGAGGACGTTGGCGCGCGCGCGCGCGCTGCCGTTACCGTCCAGCAGGGGGCGGCAGTGAGGGGCGGCGGGACCCGCGTCCCCTGCCCGCCCTGTCCTGCCTGCGCTGCCTGCACTGCCTGCGCTGCCTGCACTGCCTGCACTGCCTGTGCTGCCTGTCCTGCCTGCACTGCCTGCCCGCCCTGTCCTGCCTGCACTGCATGTACTGCCTGCACTGCCTGTCCTGCCTCTCTTGCCTGTCCTGCCTGCACTGCCTGCACTGCCTGTCCTGCCTGTACTGCCTGCACTGCCCTGCCTGCACTGCCTGTGCTGCCTGTCCTGCCTGTCCTGCCTGCACTGCCTGTCCTGCCTGGACTGCCTGCACTGCCCTGCCTGGACTGCCCGCCCTGTCCTGCCTGCACTGCCTGCCCTGCCTGTACTGCCTGTCCTGCCTGCCCGCCCTGTCCTGCCTGCACTGCATGTACTGCCTGCACTGCCTGTCCTGCCTCTCTTGCCTGTCCTGCCTGCACTGCCTGCACTGCCTGTCCTGCCTCTCCTGCCTGTACTGCCTGCACTGCCTGTCCTGCCTGTCCTGCCTGCACTGCCTATATTGCCTGTGCTGCCTGCACTGCCTATACTGCCCTGCCTGCACTGCTTGCACTGCCTGTACTGCCTGTGCTGCCTGCACTGCCTGCACTGCCTGTGCTGCCTGTCCTGCCTGCACTGCCTGCCCGCCCTGTCCTGCCTGCACTGCATGTACTGCCTGCACTGCCTGTCCTGCCTCTCTTGCCTGTCCTGCCTGCACTGCCTGTCCTGCCTGTACTGCCTGCACTGCCCTGCCTGCACTGCCTGTGCTGCCTGTCCTGCCTGTCCTGCCTGCACTGCCTGCACTGCCTGTCCTGCCTGCACTGCCCTGCCTGCACTGCCTGCACTGCCTGTGCTGCCTGTCCTGCCTGCACTGCCTGTCCTGCCTGGACTGCCTGCACTGCCCTGCCTGGACTGCCCGCCCTGTCCTGCCTGCACTGCCTGCCCTGCCTGTACTGCCTGTCCTGCCTGCCCGCCCTGTCCTGCCTGCACTGCATGTACTGCCTGCACTGCCTGTCCTGCCTCTCTTGCCTGTCCTGCCTGCACTGCCTGCACTGCCTGTCCTGCCTGTACTGCCTGCACTGCCTGTCCTGCCTCTCCTGCCTGTACTGCCTGCACTGCCTGTCCTGCCTGCACTGCCTATATTGCCTGTGCTGCCTGCACTGCCTATACTGCCCTGCCTGCACTGCTTGCACTGCCTGTACTGCCTGTGCTGCCTGCACTGCCCTGCCTGTACTGCCTGTCCTGCCTGTATTGCCTGTCCTGCCTGTACTGCCTGTATTGCCTGTACTGCCCGTACTGCCCTGCCTGTACTGCCCTGCCCACCCTGCCTGTACTGTACTGCCCTGCCTGCCCTGCCTGTACTGCCTGTACTGCCTGTGCTGCCTGCACTGCCCTGCCCGCCCTGGGGGTCGGCAGTGAGGTGCTGTAGTGAACGGCCTGGGTCCCCTGCCCACCCTGCCTGCTCTGCCCTGCCTGCCCTGCCCTGCCTGCCCTGCCTGCCCTGCCTGCCCTGCCCGCCCTGGGGGTCGCCATTGAGGCACCATAGTGAAGGGACAGGCCCAGGCCCAGCTCCCCCAGTTGCCCCCCCGGGGAGCAGGGGGCGAGCGGCAGCCCGCTCCCCTCCGGCAGGGCCTGCCCTCTGCCCCTGCCCGCAGCCGGGTGTCCCCTGCCCGCAGCCGGGTGTCCCCTGCCCATGGCGGGGCGTCCCCTGCCCGCAGCCGGGTGTCCCCTGCCTGCAGCCGGGCGTCCCCTGCCCGCAGCCAGGTGTCCCCTGCCCATGGCGGGGCGTCCCCTGCCCGCAGCCGGGTGTCCCCTGCCCCGTCCCAGCGCCTCCAGGGGCTCAAGAGCAGCACCGTGCAGCTTCGTGCTGTCCCGCTGTCCTTGCGGGCTGAGCCACGAGGGTTTGTGCGGCCCCGGAGAGCTCCAGGTAGAGCAAATCAACTGGGGGGGGGGGGTCACATCTCCTCTGCCCCCCCATAACTTGCCCGCTCCCCTCTCGCTTCAGCTGGGTCCCAGTAGGGTTGAGATTGGGCTGCGCTGGGGGGGGGGTGCAGCTCACAACCTTCCCGGGGGGGGGGTTGTTGGATGCAAGGGATGGGTTTTGTCTTGTTTAGGAGCTGTTGGGGTCGGTGTTGAATCCCTTCCGGGGGGAAAAAAATGGGCCTTCCTTGAGGGTGGACCCCTGGTGGAAGAAGTTCTTGAGGGGAGGACGTTGTTGAGGCCACCACCGGAGCTGGCCTCGTGGCACCCCGGGACAGGGCCCACGGGATTTGAGTAGAGGGGCTCATCCCTGTGCAGGGGCTAGCCTGGGGCAGGGCCATCCATGGGGACCTTTGCTGTAAATAATGTCCTTTTTTGTTCCTCGTAGCCCAGCAAGAGCCTGTCAAGAAGAGAAACCTTTGCATCATGCCTTGAAGACAAGATACCAGGAGGGGACACAGGGTTTTGAGACCCTCTTCCCAGCAGGGGGTGGGGGTCACAGCCACCTCTTGGCGAGGAGATCCTCAGGGAGGGCCCCCGTGGTTTGAACGTCTCTGGGGACGTGCGAGATGGACGTGGGAGGGGGTTTCCTCCGTTGAGATGCTCTAAGCTTGGGGATCCCGTGACCCCACCACCACATCCTGCTGGGAGCATGTGTCTGACCGGTGAGAGGCCCGGTCTGAAAGTGGGGGTGGCAGAATTGGGTGCTGGGGGGTGTGGCGGGGGGGGTCATTCGTGTGTGCTGTGGACTGGGGACGCTGGCTGTTGAGTCCTCAACGCCTCTTCTGGCTTCTTCCTGACTGGCAACCAGAAGCTGCTTTTTGACGGGTCCGTTAGGGGCTGTTTGGGATCTTCTGCCTCATTTTCTGGTCTCATAAATCTTGGCCAAAAGAATCTTGCCGTTACCCGTCTCTGGGTGATGGTTCCAGCTCTGTTCTTCGTCTTCGTGTCACCTTATCTTCAGCTTTGCTCTGCTTCGTTATCTTCAGTTTGTTCTTTGTCTTCCCGCTGTCTGGCCGTTTGATGACACCAGGCACAGCCTCTGTGCCAATTTAAGCTCAGTCCTTTAACCCTTCCTCCGCTGGTCCTCCGCATCCACGTTCAGACTTTTCTGGTCGTGTGGGTGTTCCCGTTTCTTACAAATCCGTCTGGAAGCTGTCTGGGTGAATTCAGCCCTTGAGATGCTGGTGGGGACACCTCTGGGCAGCTCCTCGCCTTGCCCTGGGGCACTGTCCCCCTCCCCAAGCCAGGATGGATCCTACCTGCTCAGCAGCAGCGTAGGAATGGGCTCATACCTCCCACTGCCACGCGAGAGGCCAGCGCTGCCTTGCCCCGGTCCCAGCGGCACGACGGAGATGAGGTTGGGGTTTTGGGGGGCATTTCATCCTGGGCCAAGCGTGTCCTTCAGTTTGTTTGGAAAAGAGGAGAAAGGAAAAAGGTCATTTATTTTTCCTCCTTGTTTTGCTACCAGATAGAAAGCCCTCTGGGGGTTTTTCTCTGGGTTGGGAGGAGCAGATCCCCTCTGTGCCTGGACAGGAGGACGAGGGGGATAGCTTAGCACTGTGCCAACTTCTCCATGGAATTTGGGCAGCATAAGGGCTTACAGCAGCCCTGGCTGACTTGTAGGTTCGGGATATGGTAGCAGACACCAGCCCAGCAGCTTTAGGGATAAACAATTTATCTCTAAATAATGGTATAGTAATAAATACAGCTCAGTAGTGCAATTATCCGGGCCATAACGACAGCAAATCCAGTAATTCACTAATACAGGGCTAGGCTTAATATCCAGGCGTGCAAAGACTTGCACGACTGCGGACAGCAGGCAGGGAGCAGGACACGGCTCCTTTGAGCAAGCGCCTTGGACCGGCTGACCAGGCTTGGGGGATCCCAAATTCCCTGAGGGAGCCGTCCTTTGGAATTGTTGGGTGGCAGCAGCGCCGTTCGGGCCCGTTGAGGTGGCATCCCACCCTGCCGCTGCGCCCTTTCCGCACCGGTTCCGGCCTTGGCATGGATGAGGCCTGGAAACACCGCGTGAGGCGATGGTGGCCCCTGCCTGTCACCCCTCGGTCGGTCCTCTTGTCGTGGCGGTGTAAGGGCCACGATCGATGGTGACACCTCCCGCCTCCATCTCTGGGGGGTCTCAGGAATGGAGGGGAGTTTGGTCGCGGAGAGACGAAGGGTTGCGTTGAGTGTTACGGAAGCGTCCGGGAGGACCCTCCGCCGAGTCGTGGGGTTCAGACTGGTCCCCTTTGCTTCCCAACCTTCCTCTCAGTGAGGAGCCTGGGTGCCAGTCTCAGCCCCCGACTGTAAAGAGGAGTTTGGACCCTCGGTTCTGCCTCGGAGTTGGTTTATCTCCGCTCGAGCTGGGACCCTCCGGAGAGGGACACCCCTCCGGTGTTTCCCTGTGCCTCCCAGGGCCTCACAATGTCACACGAGGCGTTCACACGCCCGTCCGTGCGACGTGCCACGGGCTTTGTGTGCAATTAGCTTGTTTAATAACCCCTCGTCCTCTGCGATGATGGGAATAACGTCTTTTGGATTCTCTATTCCTGTACTTTTACCGTTCTCCATCCTGCCTGCACCCAGATCTTACCTGTTTTCTGTTCAGCTTCTCTCTTTCTTAAAGGTCTTTTCCTTGAACTGCCGGTTTGGTCCAGTTTATCTCATTGCACAAGGCTCCCAGTACGTCTCCAGTTGGACTGAGCAGAAATTCAGCTCGAGTTCAGTCACGGTTTGTGGCCTGAGGCCTCAGCACTCAGCACTTTGCTGAGCAAAGCGAAATGAGTTTCACTTCAACCTGATTTTAAGCAATCACACAATTAATTTTACTATTCTACAAGGAAATGATCTTAATGCCCAACATTGAGTCAATACGGTGATGCACCAAGAAACCATCAGAACAGCAGGCCAAAACCCAAGTGCTAATATGTGATGAGGTGACTAAAACAAGTAAGAAATGGCTCAAAATAATAAGAATAACAACAGGGGGACAAAGAAAGATGTTGACTGTTCCCATAGAAGTGGGAGAGCGCCCTGAAGGGCTCTCCCACCAGCCACGTTGGGCTGGTTTTTGAGCACGTTCCAGGATTTGTGTGACCTGTGGTGGACAGATGTGACCGTTTGTGGTGCCTGCTCCCTCCCTGGCTTCGATAGTCTCTGCAAAACCTCTTCCATCAGGGGGTATAATAGCAATAATTGGGGCAGTGGACTTAAAATCACATCCAGCTAGGGTAAAGTTACAGATCAAAGATAAGAGTATGGCCATATGTAGCATCAATATTGTGGTGGGTTGACCCTGGCCAAAATGCCAGGTGCCCGCCAAAGCCGCTCCATCACTCCCCCTCCTCAACTGGACAGGGGAGAGGGAAAAATATAACAGGCTCGTGGGGTTGAGATGAGGACAGGGAGATCACTCAGCGTTTACCGTCAGGGGCAAACCAGACTCGACTGAAGGAAAATGTAATTTATTACCAATTAACTCAGAGAGGAGTAATGAGAAATAAAACCAAATCTTAAAACACCTTCCCCCCACCCCTCCCTTTTTTCCTGGGCTTGACTTTGATCCCGATTTCTCTCCGTCCTCCCCCCCAGTGGCGCAGGGGGGGAACAGGGGATGGGGGTTGGGGTCAGTTCGTCACACTGTTGTTCTGCCGCTCCTTCCTCCTCAGAGGGAGGACTCCTCACATGCTTCCCCTGCTCCAATGTGGGGTCCCCCTCACGGGAGAAAGTCCTCCATGACTTCTCCAGTGTGAGTCTTCCCACGGGTTCAGTTCTCCATGAACTGCCCCAACGTGGGTCTCCTCCATGGGGTGCCGTCCTTCAGGAACCGACTGCTCCAGCGTGAGCCCCCTCACGGGGTCACCAGCAGCAAACCTGCTCCAGCGGGGGCTGCTCTCTCTCCACGGGCCACAGGTCCTGCCAGGAGCCTGCTCCGGTGCAGGCTTCCCATGGGGATCACAGCCTCCTTCAGGGATCCACCTACTCCGGGAGTGGGGTCCTCCACGGGGTGTAGACGGTCATCTGCTCCACCGCCCATGCGGTGCAGGGGGACAGCCTGCCTCACCGTGGTCTTCACCACAGGCTGCAGGGGAATCGCTGCTCCGGCGCCTGCAGCATCTCCTCCTCCTCCTCCTCCTCCTTCACTGACCTGGGTGTCTGCAGGATGTTTCTCTCCCATATTCTCACTCCTCTCACTCGCTGCAATTCCTGCTGCCCAACAACTTCTCTCGCTCTCTTAAACCCGTCATCCCAGAGGCGAAAAACGCCGTCGCTGATGGGCTCGGCCTTGGCCCGCGGCGGGTCCGTCTTCAAGCCGGCTGGCGTCGGCTGTGTCTGACAGGGGGGAAACTTCTAGCAGCTTCGTACAGAAGCCACCGCTGTGACCCCCCCCCACTGCCAAACCCTTGCCACGCAGACCCGTTACAAATGTCTACCAAGGAATGTGAAGGTGGTGAGCGTACCCAGCCGCTCCTGCCACACACCAGTGTCCCCGCGCCTTTACTGGGTGCGTCACGAAGCGACAGGCTCCCCCCAGGGCATGAAGGCGCCTCTCAGAGCCGCTAAAGGGATTTCCTTCACACGCAGTCCTGGCTCGGGGACACCAGCTTCGGCGTCTCCTGGTCACCAGCCTGCTGATACTCCCTTGGGTCACCCCGACGGCGTTGGGCGACGGCACGTGGTCACCGTGACGGAGATGTTCCCGGCTGTGCTGAGCCTGGGTTGCTCGTACGGGTGCACGGCTGACGTTCCTGGCTGGCAGAGGCTGGATTTTTTTTTGCCTTCATGGCTGAACTCTCACCCTGCTGCATTTGATGGTCTGGAGCGGCCTTGCATGAGGTCTGCCCGTGAAGCTGTGGTGGTGACAACCTTGCACGTGTCCCCTGAGCGTCCCCGTGGGCCTGCACAGCTTCACTGGGCTCGGGGAAAGAGCCGGTGGTGTTTGGGCACCAGAGGCAGAGCGTGACTCGGTTTCCCCATCCCCGAGCCAGGATGTTGGGGTGTTGCCTTGACGAGGTGGTGCAGGGCACAGCGCTGTGTCCTCAGACTTGGTGTTGGGGCAGGATAACGGTGGATGTCCGAGCCCCAGGAGGTGCTGGGGACGGTCCTGTAGCCCTCGTAGCCCCCCAGCACAAGGGCAGGACCACCCCGAAGGCCTGGGGAGCTGGGGCAGGGTGCCGTGGGCAGGGAGCTAACCCCAGAGCATCGGGGAGACGTGGCTGAGGCTCAGGTGACCTGTGGATTTGCCCACAGCATCTTCTGGAGGTGGGGCATCTCAGGCTCCTACCCCTGGAAGCCCCAGTGCTCCCAGCAAAGCCGCCCACGGGGGCACCCCTTGCAACTGGAGCGAGGGCCGCGCCTGGCTTTTCGGCGGAGAGCCACGCGAGCCACGTGCGGGCGGCGTTGCCTGGCCCTGTCACAGCGTCCTTCCCCCGGGTCCTCGGCCCTCCTGTGCCACACGCGTGCGAGGAACGGATCCTCATGCGAGGAACGGATCCTCATGCGAGGAACAGATCCTTGTGCGAGGAACGGATCCTCGTGCGAGGAACGGATCCTCGTGTGAGGAACGGATCCTCATGCAATAAAGGGATCCTCGTGCGAGAAACGGATCCTTGTGCAAGAAACGGACCCTGGTGCAAGAAACGGTTCTTTGTGCAAGAAACGGATCCTCATGCAAGAAACGGATCCTCGTGCAAGAAATGGATCCCTGTGCAAGAAACGGATCCTCGTGCAAGAAACGGATTCTCATGTGAGGAACAGATCCTCATGCAAGAAACGGATCCTCGTGCAAGAAATGGATCCTCGTGTAAGAAATGGATCCTTGTGCAAGAAACGAATCCTCGTGCAAGCAGTAACGTGGAGACACGTGAGAGGTGGCACAGGGCACGTCAGAACCGTCGGGGCACGGGAAGAGCCCGTCCCCGGGCGTCGTGCAAGCGGCATGGCGAGCGTTGGTGCCAGCACGGGCACGGGGGTGTGCGAGGCGGCGCAAACCCCCCAAAGCTGAGGGCTTGGGGGGCTGTCCCGTGGGCCCGGGGCCCGGCTCTGGCCTGGGTGCATGGCCTGGGAAGGGATGCACGGCTGCTGGAGACCCCGCTGCGGTTGCTGCAGCAGCTCCGTGGCCATGGAAACCGCTGCGGGAGAGCAAGGGGGATGCGAGGAAGGAAGGAGCCGGTGGCCCAGGGGTGGACAAAGGACGAGCAGCCCCTCGCCGTCCTCCCGGCGTGACCGTGGTGGCTCCGGCTGCCTCCAGGGCACGGCCTTCCCGCAGCGCCCACCAGGCAGCTCCCTCTGAGCCGTGCCAGGGAGGGATCCCAGGGCACAGAGCTCATTCTTGGTGCCCCCCTGTGCCCACCCTGCCCGCCGTGCTGAGCTCTGCGCGGTGTCTCTGAGCCCGAGGCGGGGACGCAGCCATGGGTTGGGGTTGGACTAGAAGATCTCCAGGGGTCCCTTGAACTCCTACCATTCCGGGATTCTGTCCCCAGAGCATCCCAGGCCCCAAGGGGTTTGGCATCCCCCCTTCTGGAGAGGTGAGGGGGGCTGTGCTGTGCCAGAGAGATACGCTTGGGATCCCTCTGGGCAAGGCTGGAGTGTGTTGGGGTCCCCGTTGTGGTGGTGACAGGTGGGGACTGAGGGACAGCGCTGGTGGCAGGCAGGGTTGAGCTCTTCTCCGCCCTTGTCTTGCACCGTGAATCAGGAGGAGCCACACGCCAGAGGTGGCCCGGACCCCCGCCCAAACCTCTGTGGATCCATCCTGGCCCTGGGCAGGGGTGTTCGTGTCCATCCTTGCTCTTCGAGGGCAGAGATTCTGCCGGGCTTTTCCAGCGGCAACAACTTTGGGGGTTCCAAACCAGCCCTATGTGTTTTGAGGCGGGGGGGGGCTGGGGTGAGGGGGGTGGGGGGGGTTCAGGTCTTGGTGGTGGTGGGGTTCAGTGCTGGCAGCTGAGCGGGGGCCTGTCCCCAGGTCCCCAAAGTGGCTGTGGGGAACTCATTTCCTTGGCCACCCCACAGCGCCGTTCCGGTGACTACCGTGTCCCTTCGCAGGGGGGGACTCCCCTTGCAAACCCCCCCTGAGCAAAGGGACGAGGGTTCCTGGGCTGGGGGCTGGGGGGTGGGGGGATTTGCCACGTCTGCTTCAGGCTCTTCCCTCATCACCAGGTTTTACCTGAGGCTGTTAATTCGTGCTAAAAAGGACTTTACGATTGCTGCTGGGGCTGGACCTGACCAGGGACGCTCAGGAACCCACATGTCCCTCAGCCTGTGGCTGCTGCCACGGCCCCCCCCCCCCGAAAGCCCCCTGGTCCCCTGGGAACACGGCTCTTCGTGCGGCTGCTCCGCCAGCCCGGGGAATTGGCAACACAGATTAACTCCCGAAATGTTTTAATTAAAACCTAATTTCCCTGCGAGGAGGATCGTGAGGCACCAGCCATTGACTAACGAGATGATCCAACCCGGGGGGCTTTGCCGTGTGGGAAGAGACGCAGCAAAAAGCTGTGGGAAGCGGGGGGAGATGGGTGGCAACCTGGTGGCAAGACCTCCCTGGCCAAGGTGCCCCGGTCACCTTGAGCCGTGTCCCCAGCCAAGGTCCAGGGTCGCTCGTGCTTGCGACAGTGTCTGGCACAGGGGGGGTTTGGGGCTTTGCAGGTGGGTCGGTCTTGCTGTGGGACGGGCCGTGGGTGGTGTGTGGGGTCCCAGGGCACGAGGGGGTTCTGCCCCAAAGGCCTGGCCAGCTGGGAAAAGAGGCCAAACGGGGCCAAACAGGGAGAAAAAGGTAAATGTAAAGGCGAAAAGGTGGTGCTGCGCTGTGCTGGGCCGCTCTGCGGTGCCACGCTGTGCGTGCCGGGCGGCGCTGTGGTGTGTTGCACGTGCCAAACCACGCCAAACTTTCCTGTGCCGCGCCGTGCCGCGCCGTAACCTTCTTCATGGCCTTCTGCAGCCCCTGACGCCTCCTGACGTCCCGGCCCTGCCTGGCGTGCCGGGTTCCTGCACCCCGGGGACGCGGCAGCCTGGCGTGCCACCCTCCTCGGGCTCCTCCTCGAGGAGCACGTTGGGGATCGCCGGGTGGGAAACGCCGTCACCGCCGCACGCTGCCTCGTGGCTCCCGCTCTCTTTTCCCTGCCAGGACCCCACGTTCCCGCGTGTGGGGCCGAGAGGGAGTCGTGGCTTTCGGGAGGTGACCCCGGCAACCCTCACCGAGCGGGATGAAGCGTGGGAGACGACGCGGCGCTCACGGCCGTCACCTGCTGCTGGGCGCCGGCGCCTTGAGCATGGCTGCGGTGCCGGCGGCGTGCGTGGCCAGGCCCACCGACGCTGTCGGAACCTGGGTGGTGTGGCTGCCTGCCTCAGTTTCCCCTTCGGCAGCGGGGCATTGCTGCATGGCTTCGGCGCTGCTGCGGGCGCTGCAGCAGTCGTGCAAAGCGAAGGCACCTCGGGGAGGCGTCTTCCTGAGTGCTCACCCCCCTCCGAGAGCTCTCAGCCCTTTCCCCAGCCCCCCAGGGCAGCCCGAGCTCCCCCCCCCATCTCGCTCTCCAGGACTTTCTAGAAGCGGCCAAGCCGACCTGGATCCATCTGCATTTCCTGCACCGTCCCGCTGCAGCCCTCACCGCCGGCGGCGTCGTGCCTCTCTATTTTGGGAGCCTGGTGCAGCTCTGCCCTGGCCAGGCCGGCAGCGACGGGTGCAGGCAAAGGCCGTGGTGGTTTTGGTGGCCACTCAAGTGGCCGCAGATGCCAGGGCCGGTGCTCTGTGGGGCTGGCAGCCGGTTGGGGGGGGGAGCACATGCAGTATCCCCATCCCATGGGGAAAGCAGCTGGGTGTAACGCTCCGGGGGTGCTTATTCCCAGGACGAACCGTGGGGATAGTGAGCGCAGGGCACTTGGAAGCTCTCGAAGGAAACCTTCCTAAGACTTGAGGTCCCCAAATGGGGCTCGGGGCTCTCCCTGCTTTGAGGTCCCCAAATGGGGCTCGGGGCCGGCGGAGGAAGGATGCTCAGGGGCTCCCTGGTGTGCTTTGGGGGGCATGAGGGGGGAACCGAGGGGATCCCGGCTGGGTGGCAGTCCCTAAAAGTTCAGGACAGAGCTGCTACCACCCGGGTGTGGGGCAAAACCTGGCCAGGGGGTGCAGGGTGGGGTGGGGGCTGTGGGGTGGGGGCTGTGGGGTGCAGTATGGGGTGGGTGCTGTGGGGTGGGTGCTGTGGGGTGCAGCGCGGTGTGGGTGCTGTAGGGTGGGTACTGTGGGGTGGGTGCCGTGTGGTGGGGGCTGTGGGGTGCAGTGTGGGGTGGGGGCTGTGGGGTGGGTGCCGTGGGGTGGGTGCTGTGGGGTGCAGCGCGGGGTGGGTGCTGTGGGGTGGGGGCTGTGGGGTGCAGCACGGGGTGGGTGCTGTGGGGTGGGTGCTGTGGGGTGCAGTGAGGTGGGTGCTGTGGGGTGGGGGCTGTGGGGTGGGGGCTGTGGGGTGCAGCACGGGGTGGGTGCTGTGGGGTGGGTGCTGTGGGGTGCAGTGAGGTGGGTGCTGTGGGGTGGGGGCTGTGAGGTGGGGGCTGTGGGGTGCAGCACGGGGTGGGTGCTGTGGGGTGGGTGCTGTGGGGTGCAGTGAGGTGGGTGCTGTGGGGTGGGGGCTGTGGGGCGCAGCACGGGGTGGGTGCTGTGGGGTGGGTGCTGTGGGGTGCAGTGAGGTGGGTGCTGTGGGGTGGGGGCTGTGGGGTGGGGGCTGTGGGGTGCAGCACAGGGTGAGTGCTATGGGGTGGGGGCTGTGGAGTGGGTGCTGTGGGGTGCAGCATGAGGTGGGGGCTGTGGGGTGCAGCGTGGGGTGGGGGCTGGGGGGGTCGATGCTGTGGGGTGCAGCGTGGGGGTGGGGGCTGGGGGGCGCAGCGCGGGGTGGGATGCCCGGCGCGGCGGGGGCCGCAGAGGGGGTACGGGGTGTAAAGCAGGGGGGCCCGCTGCCGTAGGGTCCCCGCCGTGCCGGGCCGGGCCGGGCGGGGCGGGGCGGGGCGGGCGCTGCGGCCGTACCGGCGGGAGGAGCCGCCGCTGCGGTGCCGCCCCCCCCCCCCCGCCCCCCCCTTCCCGCCCCCGGTGCCGCCCCCGGCCGGCGCCGCTCGGTGGGGTAGAGCCGGGCCGGGCACCGCCGCCTGCAGCCGCACCGAGCCGGGCCGGGCCGACGGCAGCGGCCATGTACGGTGAGTGCCCGCGGCCGGGGGGCGGCGGGGGGCGGCGGGGGGGCGGTGGCGGCGGGCCTGGGCCGGTACCGGGGCCGCTCCGCTTCCCCGGGGACTTGGGCTCGTCCCCGCCCCGGGGGGGCAGGGCTGGGACTCACCGCTTTGGAGGATCTCGTTCTTTATAGGATTGTGCACCCCTTTTTGGGGTGGGGGACACCCCCCCCCTCCTCGCCTGTCCTATATAGAGCTGTGCACACACCCCCCCCACCCCCCCCCGTTTGTGGGGGGTGACCCCTCGTTGGGGTTGGTCTTTTGCAAGGCGGCGCACCCCCTAAGTTACTGGGGGGGGGGGTGTCATCCCGTCTTTGGGTTTGGGGGGACCTTGGTGCTACGTAGAGCTGTGCATCCTAGTTACTGGGGGGTGACCCCTTTTTGGGGTTGGGGGGACGACACACACACCTGGGTCGTTTACAGGGCTGTGTGTCCCCCCAGTTTCTGGAGAGTGTCCCCTCTTTGGGGCCGGGACACGCATCGCGGTCCCATAAAGGGCTGTAAGTGTCCCCTCTTATCACCGGGGCATTGCCCCCTTCCTGGGGGGGCTATGGTCCGATAACTGCCCCCTGGCTCCCCCCCCCCCCCCCCCCCCCAACCGGGGTTCCTGGGGTCACCTGCTCCCCAGGGCTGGGAGGACTTTGCTTCTCTGTAGGACCAAGGACCCCCAGAGCAGTGGGGGATCACTCGGGGTGGGGAAGCCTTGGGTGCGATATAGGGCTCTTCAGCTCCACCTGGTTACTTGGGAGGGGGGGGAAGTGTCACCCCCCCACCCCCCAGGATCAGGGAGGGATCTTGGTCCTGTATATGACCACCCCTTTGCCAGCCTGGCGAGCTGGCATAGGGCAGACCCTCATCCCATGTAGCCCCTCCCCCCCCCCCCCAACACCTTGAGGTGTTTAGGGGATCGCCCCCAACCCCCCTTGTTGACCCCTACGCTGTCACTGTTGTCCCCCCTGTGTGCAAGGAGGGGCCATCTGGGGTCCCACGTCCCCCTCCGGTCAGTGCAATGGGGTGATGCCACGTGCGTAATGGGGAGCAGCTGGTGGAGCAGCTGGCAGCCCCCCCCCCGCCCCCCCCCCCGGGGCAGCGGGCGCGCTAAGCTGCTGGGAGCTTTTGGGGAAGGGCTTGGGGGGGGGGGGGGGCGGGTGTGGGGGGGTGGCTGAGTGGCACTTAAATCCTCTCTGCCCATTGCCCGAGCATCCTTCCCCAGGCTGGCAGCCACGGAGGAGGGAACCCCCTGACCGCTGCCCTTCCTTGGGGGCTTCCAGCCCCCCCCCCCCCCCCCCCGAGGCCTGCGGGGTCCCTTGGGTGCCGTTGGCCGAACCCCTTCCCTGCGAGGTGCTGCGGTGCCAGGGGTGAGTGCGCAGCGGGGTGTGTCAGGAGGGTGATGGGTGGGCAGGGTGCTGCTCCCCCCCCCCCCCCCAAAAAAAAAGCGATGGGGTGCTCATTTTGGGGGCTCAGCGGGGTGCACACGGATGGGAGGTCCCGAGAGGCGTCGGGATGCAGCCCGTGCCTCCCCGCGGGGGACAGGAGCGGAGCTGGTGGGTTTTGGGGGGGGGGGGGGGGAAGCAGGTTCCTTCGTGGTGGGGTCGAGGGGAGGGAAACTGAGGCAGGACACGCGGGTTTCCCTTCCTTCCCTCTCCTCCTCGCGTGCTGACTCCTCCGTGGCCTCCGTTGAGTCATTCAGGTCTCCCCAGCTGGTATTTTTCCACCCGCAGAGCGAGGGGGGGGGGGGGGATGCTTCCCTCCCCTCCCCGGCCGTGGCAGCTTGCGGTGACGGCTGCCGGGTGCCCAGGGGACGTGGCCCCTCGGCGGTGCCCTCCGCGCCGGAGTTCCCTCGCCCGCTTCGACCGCGGGACCCATCTGGCGGGCGTAGGACGGCGACGAGGCTCTCGTGGCGGGACAACCAGCCCTGATGCCCAAATGCTCCCGCTGGTGCCCTTTCCATCTGAGCTCCCCGCCTTGCTCAGGGCTTTTGTTATCCGCATTGGGGCTTGGGCTGATTTTGGGGGGGTGTGGGGTGTGTGTGTGGGGGGTGTTCTTTTGGCGATTCGTGTGGCTGTCGGGCAGGAATTGGCGGGGAGCTGTCAAATTCCAAAGGATTTGCAGCAGCCTGGAGCAGGTAATAATCCTCTCTGCCAGGGACCTGCAGGGGACCCCAGCCCCTCTGCAAACCTGGGGGAGAGCTGAGCCGTGGGTCCCCAAAAAGCCCAGCCAGCCCCTCTTGGCGTCACTTTAATGATCTGCCTCGAGGGGTGAGACATGCTCTGGTGGTCCCCTGGGGGGGCTGGTTCAGTGGCCAGCATGTGCCCACCGGGAATGGCAACGCCACATCGGGCCAAAGCTCCTCTTACTCCCACCAGCATCCTGGGGAAGCCCCTGCTCCAAAATACCCGGCGTTTCCTTAGGGTGGAAAAGGGCGAAGCCTCTCTGGGGACCTGAATGTGACTTTGAGGACAAAAGCCAGGCTGGTCCCTTCCCTGGTTAGCGCTCACGGCCAGGCGTTGCTGCAGCTCGTGGCCCTGGAAAGCATCCAGGAGCTGGAAAGCTCTGTGGGATACTTCGGATGAAAGGTGCATTAGGAATGCACAGGATTATTGGTATCTTTTTAATCTCTCTTTTAACTGTCTCTTGGCCTGGGGGAAGGATTAGATGGGTGGCTGGGGATGGGTTTTTTTTTTCTTCCGTGGACAGGACGCTTGCTCTGTTACGGAGGAGACCCTGGGAGGTGATCAGAGGGGCAGCACTGGGGTGGGGGGGAGGCACGGACCACCCTTTGCATCCCCTCTCATCCTTGCGCTGGTGTTGGCGCGGGCGAGGCAAGAGCGACGTGCTTGGCACGGCTGTGGCTGTGCCCGTGGCTCGTGGCGTGGGGCCGTGGTGGGGGCCGTGCCCGCGGAGCAGGGCTCCTGCGCCCCTTTTCAGCCCACGTTCGCTTTCCTCGTGTGGTGAAAACGGGGGAGCCGAGCCCCGACCCCAGCTGTGCCAGCACCTCGGGGAGGGTTGGGGGCTGGAATTGTGCAAACTGCCTTTTTGGGGAGCCGAGCCTTCGGCTTGGTGTCCCCATCTCCGGTGGGAGCTCGCTGTCCTGAGCCAGCCTTGAGGATCAGCTGCTCCGCGGGAGCGTTTCACACCACACGAGCTGCCTTCGGCCGGCGCGGTCGCCCCGCGTTCCGGCGCTGTGCCATGGGCCCGGCTGCAGGAGAAGCTTTGGATAACCCAGCCGCCGGCAACCGTCCTGCTTCGCTGCCGTCTCCAGGAGACTGGGCTTTACTTCAGAAATATGTGCGGGCTGAAAGCCCTCCAGAAACAGGGGGGGCACGGCTGCCGAGAGAGCCCAGCGGCATGAGGTTAACGTTTCCATGAGGGGCTCCCAGTGGGGCTTGGCTGAGTGTGTGTGTGTGTGCGTGTCCCCCCCCTACTTTTGGCAGCCGCTGGTGTGGCGGAGCTGCGGCAGCAAAGCCTTGGGGAGCCGTAGCCCGACCATCCAGCCCCGCAGCCGCTCGCCACAATTTGTTTCCTCTCCGCTTCCCCGCTTCGCTGGGGGCACGAGCTGCCTCCTCCCACGCCGACAGAGCTGGAAATAGAGAAGGTTCCCTTTTTTTGTTGGTGGTTTGGTTTTTTTCTTTTTCGGCAGCAGCTGGAGCAAGGGGAAATGAGGTTTTTTCGGCTACCCGGGGAGGAGGCGTTGTCGGTGGTGGGCGCCAGCAAGGTCCCTGCGAGCCGTCTGGGGCTGCCAGCGTGCCACTGAGTCACAGCCAGCAGCCGCCCCAGCGCAGGGGGTTTGTGCTAAATAAATAGCACTCGGTGGGACTGGAGGGCTCAGCAGGGGAATGGGAAATGTGATTAAGCTTTTTTTTGGCGGGGGGGGGGGAATTTTTTTTTTTTTTTTTTTTTTCTTCTATGCTTTTCAACGAAATGATCTGCAAATTCATTCAGTGAATTAGGGAAAGGGGCTATTTGTGGTGCTGGCAGCACCGGGGGGCTTTCCTAAACCGCCTGGCCGCCGCTGTCGTACGGGTTTGCATTAAACCTCAGCGGCTGTGGCTGAGTCCAGGGCTTTTTTCCTGCGGTATTTCCAGACAGCATCGCCGTATCCGGGCAGGATTTGACCCCCGCAGTGAAGACGGGGACTCCTCTGCCCGGAGCAAACGCTAGAAGGGATTGTGCCAGGCCGGGAGCTGGCGTCGCTCACCTCAAACCTCATCGAGCCCGACTGCTGAAGGGCTCTGGTAATTGCTTGCACAATCGCTAATTGCACAAGCAAACGCTCTTCCAGAGATGCTCTGCTCTCCGCCGAACCCTTTGCAGTGCCGTAGGTCGTCCTGCCTCGGGGACTGGAGTCGCTCAACCTCCGCGGGGGCTGCGAACAACCCAGCAAGGCTGGAGAGAAAGCGTGGCCGTGGCCTGTCCCCTCACGTTTCTGTCTCTCTGTAAACGAGGGTGTTCGGTCCAATTTTCTGCCCGAAACGACAGCTGGCTCTGGGCTTTGATGTAGCGTATCTTGGGGAAGTAGGAAACCACAGAAACGTGCGTGGTCAGCGTCTCACGGAGGTCTTCTCTGTGATTTTTGTTGAAAATGCGAAACAGGGGGTGTGGGGGGGGGGTGTTGCGTGGGTTTTGTTCCCTAAAAACCTTTCGAACTCACAGACCTTCCCGTGTCCTTGGCCCAGCTCTGCGGGGCGCGGGGCAAAGCCCCGCAAAATGAACCTGGCTCTTCATTACGCGGCTTTTGGCCTTGACGCTGGGTGGACCCTCAGCCTCCGTCGGAGCTTCCCCACCTCCGTGGTCCGGGCGAGCCACCCCACGTCCACACCACGCCCGGCCAACACCTCGCGTTGAGGAGCCGCGTCGAGGCCAGAGTTTGAGTGGGATTCCTGCTATTGAAGCTCTTTCCTCCCCGCAGCTTTCCCTCTGCCGTGTGTGTGGTATGATGAAACCAGGCACCCATTAAGGCGCTTAACTCCCCTCCTTCTCCCCTCGAATCGGCGCTGCCGGCGTGCCAGGTACGTAACGCCAACCTCCCGGCGCGCAGCTCTGCCCTTAATGGGTGGTTTCCCCTGCCTGCAAAAGGGCTGGTGTGGCCTGAATGCCCGAATCTAATCACCGCTGTGAAATATTAATTAATCTGGCCGCTGCTGAAGCTCTGCGCGCGCGCTGCGGTGTCGGAGCGGCAGGCTCGGCTGAGCAGTGAAGTGTAAATAATGGAGGGCCGGATCCTTCGCTGGTGGAAGCTGCCAGCGGGGCTGATTTATGCCCCACCACTCACCACGGAGTCGTTAAAGCTGCGTTTGATGCCTGCGTGTCTCAAGCCGGCGGCGTTGGGAAAGCGGGGAGACAAGAGGGAGAGGGTTTGGGCAAATCCAGGTGGGATTCAGGCACCAGCGTGGGTGTGCTCTCCAGAGCAGCTCCCGTTTGGGGGGGGGGTCCCTGCATGGGCTGGGGTTCTGCACGGAGCCCGGCCCCGGTGCCTGCCCTGGCGGCGTCGGTGGAAGCGGGGCGAGAGCGGCGCGTGGAGGAGTGCCAGGGGGAAGCTGCGAGTTTAATTGCTGAGCTAAAAGGCTTTGCGCCGAGCGGGCTGCGGGCGACGGCTGGGAGAGCCTTTCCCTCGCCGGCACGCTGCCGTCCGTCCCGCTCAGCGACAGCAGGAACGCGTCCTGGCAGGGGCAGCCTTGGCTCGCCGAGCGCTGGGTGTCTCCGCTCTTCCTCCGCCGTCGCTGCCGCGAAATATTTCGTGCCGGCGTCGTGAGACGCGGCTCCCTGGGGTCAGCGCTGGAGGTTTTGGGGCTTCTGCGACGTCCTCGAAAGTTTCTCTGTGCCCAAATGAGCTGCCAGCTTTTAGAACCATCCCCCCCCAGCCTTGGCAGCTGCTGACTCGAAGGAGGCTCGGATGAGCGGCGATTAACGTGCGGGGAAGGGAACGAGCCGCGGCCTGAACTGCTCGGGAAGGTCAGGATCTATTAGTTAACATCAGGACATTGCTCTGAATTACAGAGCTGGGAGGGGGGACAAGCGGGATTTGGCCACCTCCCCAGCTCTTCCTCCCCCGCTAAAGCTGGTAGAGCAATGCCACCACCCAGGGCCCCTCATCTTTTCACCGCTGCTCTTTTCCAACAGCTCTTCTTTGCACGGGGCTGATCCGAACCGCTCGATCCTCCCTCGGCTTTGGGGGCTGGCGTGGCTTCCCCTTGCCAGGGCCCGGGGCAGCTTGGTGTCCTTGCACGGCACCTGGCACGGCACCCTGCGAGGAGGGCGTTGGGCTGCGGTTTGAATCGGTGCCTGGTGCGTTTGGCTCTCTTAAATGCAATTAAAGAGAGATTTACCGGCTCACTTTACGGCTCCACCGGCCTGTGGGCTCGTGCCGATTTACAGATCGGCAAATGGAGGCCGGCTGGTGCAGAAGTTGGGTTTTTAGCGTCGGTTTTCCTGCCCCTTAAATCAGAGGAGAGCCCGAGCGAGCCTTTTCCTCAGGGGAGCTCACAGCCACGCTTGCTCATGGCTGCGGGCTTTCCCCTGGGAATGGCTTTGAGGGAGGAGCGGGTCTGCAGGCGATGCTCTACATCTCTTTCCGTGCCCACCGTCCCTCGCGGCACCGAGTCTGCGCCTTCTCCCTGCCAGCATCGCGCTTTTATTGCCTGCCTTGAGACTTTTTTCCCCCTCCCCAGGAGCTGAGCCTCCTCGCTCCATCCCTCTGCCCAGCCCAGGGTGGATGGAAGAGAGTACTAAGGGGTCTCTGGGCCAGCTTGAGCGTTGCTCAGTGACATTTCTAACGGGGAGAGGGGAGAGTTCATCCTTTTTCCCCAGGCAGGCTCACCCACCGGCTGCCAAAGTGCTGAGGGGTGGGTATGAAGGAGACTCTCCCATCGGCCGCCTAAAGGAGATTTTGCAAAGCAGATTAGGGAAAGGTTCAGCGTGGGGTTTGGGGGAAGACAACCGGGCTGGCAGCACAACCCTTACCTTCAGGCCGGTGGTTTTGCTTTGGGGTTGAGAGCGACCTTCACGGGATATTAGGTTTAATGCAGGATTTTGCTTGATTTAATTAAGATTTATTTGCAATCAGTTGGAGTGCCCTTATTAAGTAAATTCCAGCCCTCAAATAATATGGCCATAAGGTTTTCCAGCCGTGCTTAGTGCCGGGGTGCCATTAAAATGGGGAGAGGGGAGTGGATTAACGAGGAAAGGCTCAAGGTCAAAGCGGGTGGGAGAGCGCGTGGTCGTTTCGGGAGGTGAGCTGGGCCCGTGTCCCGTTCTCAGCTGGCTGTACTCGATCCCCAAAACCCCAGTGACAGCTGATTATCAGTGCACACACCCCCCCCCTCCTGGCAACACATGCAATGAGTTTATCCGAGAGCCTCGGGGCTCATGCCGGCGTCGGAGCGGCTAAGTGGGGGTTAGGCTAGCAAGCCGCCGTCGCTGGGACTGAAAGACTGTAATTATCCCCAATTAGATCGACTTTCTCGGAGCTGAGCTATCAAAGCAAAAGGCCCTTTCGCCTCGCTTTGCCCCCCCCCTCCCCCCCTGGCGAGAGCGCAGCTGTGACCCGCCGTGGCGGCGAAGAACCCCAGGAATGCCACCGGGGTGCTCCAGGCGGGGGGAAAAACGGAGGGGACACACGTCCCGTGGGAGGCTGCGGGAGCCGGTGCTGCCTCCTGGGTTTCCCACCTTATTCCCTCCGTCAGGAGAGGGTCGAGTCGTGTTTCTCCGCGATTCCATTGACCCGATCTTAAAGAAATTCCCCCGTCCTGGATTCCCGCGGCGGCGCGTTGCCGGCAGGAGGAGAGCGTGACGCGCCGCGCGGGTCCCTGCTTGCCTGGCTGTCGCATCCCTGGATGCTGGTTTTTGGGGTCGGCTCCGACCTGCTGAGCCTCCCCCCCCCCCGCCCTCGTTAGCGCTGCCCACCGACGAAGCGATGCTTCAGGTGCCGGACGGGAGCGCTTGGGGCTCGAGGGACCTTGAAAAACCACCCCCAGCCCCACATTCCGGGGCCTCCGAAATGCCCAGCTCCTTGGCCGCCCCCGCGTACCGGTGCAGACGCCGGCAAAGCCAAACCCAGCGCCTTTCCCAGCTGCCATCAGAGCCGCCTCGGTGACTCAGCAGCCGCGCTGAAAGCTCCCTTATTTATTTAAACGGCTGCTCCCCGCTCGGCTGAGCATCCCCTGCAGCGATGCTGCCGCTGGGCTGGCCCTGGCTGCCACTCGACGAGGACGAGAGCGCTCCCCGGCACCCCGAACCCCCCGGTTGGCTCAGGACGCGATGGCTTTGACTACCTGGGCTCTCGGCCCTGCGCTGCGGCTCTGTGCCGCCGGCCCTGCCTGCTCCTGGGAGATGCTGCACGTGGCCGGAGCAGGTACCTTCCTCCCGCTTGGCTTTTCCCTGGGGTGCTGGGTTGGATCTCCCGGGAGGCGGAAGCTGCTCGTGACCTTCAGTGTCATCTTTCTTCTTCTTTTTTTTTTTTTTTTTTTTTTCCTTGGTTTTTGAAATCCCTTGTGCCAGCCTGGGCTGGAGGAACGTGTTGCAGCCACGGGGTTTTGTCCTCGCCGTGGGATGCTGCCTGGTCGGTGCCTCGCTCGGGGCCGGCGCTGTGGCTGCGGTGCTGGTGCGAGGGGCGTTGGGGTTGGGGGCGTGGGTGCTAAAGGAAAGCAGTGTCTGGAAGAAGGGACGTCTGTCTGAGACCCTTGTCGGGTAGCCCGGCTGGGGGGCTTGTTGCCAGCCCCAGCGTTAGGGTTTGGTGCTGTGGGCGGGGGGGGGGGGGTGGTCCTGTATAGACTGAGCACAGGGTTGATTTCAGCCCTGGTGTCGGGACGAGACTTGGGTTTGTTGCTCCCTGGAGAGCCCTTGGAAAGGGGGAAATAAAACAAAGGAAAATCTTCCTCTTTCCTCACGGTCTGTGTCATTTTTACTTGGTTTTTTTTAAGGATTTCTGGTCTCCCTGTCTGCGCCTGGGTATGTCCGGGCTTGGCAAAACTGAGAGAAGGCATGGGTTTGGGGAAGGAAACTTTCTCTTGGTTTCGGGCAAGCAGAGGAAGAAAGACCCTTTCAGTGCCCTGCTGCAGGGATCTCAGCCCTCTTACTACACATCAGAGTGTCTCACAGGAGACCCTGTCCTTCTGCTGGGCCGTGGTGGGATCGTACCCACCAGTGGCCTGACGTGCTTTGGGTTGAGCAACGTTCCTGCCTTCCCCGTCCGGACCGTGTTCGTCCTTCTGCCCCGTGGGACTGACGGGGCATCCAGGTCCCCTCTCCTGGCGGGCGCTTTGGGTCTTTGTCTCTCTCCTGCTACTGCTTTCTTTAGGTGAGGCCTTAAAAATCTCCTACTTGTGGAAGAAGAGGTCGTGTTAGGTGAGAGGGAAGGCATTAGATTTAATTATGCAATTATTATCGATGGGTTCCGTGCCGTGTCTGCGCTTCAGCTTCATTCATCAGGATGAGGGTAGTGGATTGGGAACACGACTGGGCTCTTTGGTCCTCTCCCAGGGCTAGGAATGCGCATGAATCCTGAAAATACTCATGTTTCTGGAGGTGAGGGAATTACCAAGGAAGCTGCAGGAGGTGGAGGGGACCTGGCTCCTTGGCTCACGGGATCACTTATGGGGAGACTCTCCAGGTATTTTGCAGGGAGAGCTCGTGGCCCGTGCTGCAACACCGGCAGGGACACGTGGCCCGGCGAGGTGAGCTGAGTGACGCTGCCTCGGCTGTCCCGGGCGAGGGGTATTTATTAGGAGGGTTCAGGAGATCATCAGACGCTTGTTTGTGCGAATGGCGAACGAGAATTTATTAAGAGGCCAGATTAAGGTACTTTGGGAAAAGAGCAAAATCGATTGAAGGCGGCTGAGGAGGGAGGAGGGAGAGCAGCAGACGTCGAAATAAAATATTGGCTGGTGGGAAGGCGCGGAGGGGCTCGCAGGGCGAGCACGAGAGGGGGAAGGAGCTTTTGGCCACCTCCACGTTGCTGGGAGTGCCGGGCTTGGGGGACCCCAAAGGGGACCCCAAAACAAGCGTCAGCTTTCAGGGAGGGGTGCGGGCTGCCTCCCCCCTGTGCAAGCACCCGCCGTGGGAGGCGAGGGGCTCGGGCAGCGAGCGAGCCCGCGGCGGGAAGCGAGCGGTGCCAACGCCGGGAGCTGGCGCGAGCGGGCGTGAGCTCATGCGTTCCACCGGGAGCGGTCGCCGGCTCCCGCCGGCGCAGCCTTTGTGTGTGTCCATCCCCCCGCCCCCCAGCTTCTGCTTTCGCGGTGGTGATGGCCAAAAACCAAAAAAGAAAGCAACCCCGAGTTACTCACGCCTCCCCCGAACTCACTCGGGGCTTTGGGGTGGCTGATGCCAGGCTTTTCCGTGGGGTGCAGCATCCAGGCTCCGGGGGGGAAAAAAACACGTTGTGCTGGAGCAGGGGGAAGCAGCGCGTCCAGGGAGCTTTTTTTCTCATTTTGTTTCCTTTTTTGTTTGTTTAAATAAACAAACTCCGCAGACATTCAACAGCAGCCGGGAGGCAGGGCAGGGCTGGTACAGCTTTAGGCAGGGGGATATATCGCGATGGAGGTGCCCACGGCTGCTGGACTCTCTGGCGCTGTAGTTATCCCGCTGCTTGGTGCCTGTGGGAGCACGATGGATGCTCGGGAACCCGCCTGGACCACCGGCTATGGCCGAGCCGAAGACGGGAGGATCCCTGGCTGCTGCGGAGCGTGCGCGGCACCTCGGAGAAACAGGATGTGGCCCAGGGGGAAATATCCAGGTGGCAAACCATCCCTTCCTCGAAGGGATTCCCTTCCTCCCTCGGCAGCTCCCCGAAAGCAGAGCAGGGGGTCGCAGCCGTGTTTGGTGGCTCGGAAGAGCAGCTTTGCTCGGAGCTGGGGTGAGGCTGGTGCCTGCGGGGTTGCTGCTGAGAGGAGGGTTTTGGCTCTCGGCGAGGCTGCGTGGGGCACGGCTTGTGGATCAGGGACGAGCTGCTGCCGTGTCTGAGGCTGGGTACGGTCGTGGCGGCGTCCTGCGAAACACCAGGTCACTCGGTGCCCCTCTTGGCGGAGAGGGACCGCGGCCCAGCGGCCCAAAGGTAGCGGGGCCATCCGAGGTGTCTGGTGTTTCTCAACAGCTCGGCTTTGGAGCTGCGAAGGGGAACATGCATTTTGCTTTCACAGCCTCCGTGAGATGCTCTCCCTCCTTTTTCTGTCTCGCTGTCTCCAGCAGCCTGTGTTGCTGCTGGCTCCGCGGGGAGCGCGGGGCAGGGTGTGAGTCGTGTGTCCTCGGGAGGAAAGAGCTCTTGGCCTGAGCACCTGCAAAAGAGGCTCTGGCGAGATACAGAGGCACAGATTTAGGGAAAGGTTCGACAGCTTGGTCTCGGGAGGCTGCTTTCTTGGGTGAGAAAAGCAGATAACCCTGCAGTCCTACGTCAAACGATGCTGGTCACCAGCCAATTCCCTGCCTCTCAGCTGCGGTTTTCTTCCCTGTGGTTTTTTTTTTTTTTTGGCTGCAAAACTCCGGGATGTCGTCAGCTTGGTGCTCTGTCCTCTTCCCGGGCTTCCCCGCTGAATCCAAGGATGTGTTTTCCCCTGAAGGCACCTCCAGGCAGGAGCTGAGGATTTGGTCCCTGCTGACCAGCTCTGTCTCCTCTCTTCCAGGTGTGTGCGGCTGCTGCGGTGCCCTGCGGCCTCGCTATAAAAGACTCGTCGACAACATCTTCCCCGAGGACCCGGAGGTAAACAGGGCGCCGCTTCGCGCCTCGGAGCTCCGGTGCTTCACACACCGAAGCTCCGGTGCTCGGGTGGCGGGGATGCGGCGTGACCTGCCCCAGTAACAGCTCCTGGGAGGCGGGTGATGCTTTGACTCCCTAAGAACCGTGCCTGGAGGGTTGGATTTTCCTTTAAAACCCGGTTGTGAGCAGAAATATAGAGGCAGCTCCTCTGGCCGCATCGGCCTGGAGGGCCAGGCTTCCTTTCCCAAAGGTGCCAGGGAGATGATGAGGATGGATGGATGCGAGGATGAGGGACTGGACCTGAAGGCTTACGTGCTTCTCTTTGCAGGATAAGGAAAGCAGCTTCTAAGAGCGGGGGGGCGGTCTTTGGGGGGGCCTCAGCCAGGCTTTGGAGCTCGAAAGCTACTTATGCTGCCAGGGTGTGGGGAAGCTGGTGCCCTGCTTGCTGCCTCGCAAGATGGGGGACGCCCTGCCAGCCTGGAGCATCCCAAATCCATCCTTTTTGTCTCCTTTCCACAGCCAAGACGTGAAGGCAGTGGAAGAGGGGCTGCTGGCTGGGCTTAGCGGGACTGGGATTACTCGGGGACGTGGTGAGAGCCCGTTTTGTGTCACAGCGCTGGCAGCAGAGCTGAACGAGGGAGGAGGCTGATGCCGAGCCGCGCGTAGAGGAGGAAGCACCACGATTTTCCAGGCTGCGGGGGATTGGGGCTGGCAGCTTGGCCTCAGGAGCGTGGAGGTGGCGGTGTCCCTGCCTGCCCCTGTCCCCCCTTGGTGCTGGGGCATTGCTAGGGGCTGGCGAACGCTTCTCGTGGCCTTGGCAGCGTGGGCTGCTCGTTGGAGGTCACCCCTGGCTGTGGTGCAGCAGGGAGCCCTCAGCTGAGGTTAGATGCAATCCTCATGTGCCTTCCCTGGTGTCCAAGGTGTGGGGAAGCCCTGGGACGGGACTGCCGTGCTCCAGACCCTGGGGCATCGCTGCCAAGGTTTGTTACAGAGGTGCTCCTGACGTTTGGGTGCGAGGCTGTGACACCCCCCGTGCTGTGCTGCTCTCTTTCAGGATGGGCTGGTGAAGACTAACATGGAGAAGCTGACATTTTACGCCCTGTCTGCCCCGGAGAAGCTGGATCGCATCGGCGCCTACCTTTCCGAGCGGCTAATCCGAGACGTGAGCCGGCACCGCTATGGGTAAGGGCTGGGAGGCCGTTTCGGCCACCCTGGTGGCTGGCAGAACAACAGACCCCTAGAGAGGAGAGGGGGCTCAGGCAAGGGGAGGATGCGTCGGGTGCACAGCTTCTCCGAAGGGTCCTGAAATCTGCAGAGAGACCTGAGCACGTTCTGCCTCCCAAAGTGAGACGTGGGAGCCCACAGGGATGGGCAAACTCCTTGCCAAAAGGGCCCGGGCAAGCTGCTCGTGCTTCCCTGCCATCGTGCTCTCCGTGCTCGAGAAGTCTGGGCGTGTGTGGCGTTTGTCCCCAGCAGCAGGGTGGCCGTCGTCCCTCTGGAGCACCCTGGTGGCCTTTAAAAGCCCACAGTGGCTCTTCCAGAGCCGGATGGAAGCCTGGCTAGGCGTGGGCAAGCACCTAAACAGGGGTGGCCCCAGCTGCAGCTTGCTGGGAGCTGTTCAGGGCGAGCTTGGGTGTGTTGCACCCCGCGCACGTCTCCGTCGAGCTACGGTGACGTGGCACAGGTGAGAGGGGCGGCACGTTCCGCCAGAGCCCAGGATGGGGCTGCCTTGGGGGGTTGCTGGGTTTGCTCTGTCCCGCTTATCCGCGCGGGCCTGGCTGGGCCCCCTTCCCATCGTCTTCCCGCATCGCTTCCAGCAAGAACTTTGCCGCCTTTACTGGAAGGAGAGCAGCACCTGCCTGGAAATAGCTGCCTGCCCTGATTACAAACTCTGGGGGAGCACGGGAGGGCTCCTTCCCTTTGAAATAGCTCCTGGATTGATTCTTGTTGTCTCCTGAGCAAAGCCCCGGCAGACAAACACGGCTCAGCTTCGTGGTGCGAACTTCAGCCTGCCTTTTATCCTAGGGGAAGAGGAGCCAGCAGCCTGCCTAAGGAGCGTTAAAGTTGGAAAACCTTCAAAGCCTCATCCGCGTCCCCCGTCATCGGGAGTGACAGGACATTCAAAGCTCTGTCTCGTGTTCGGCGGTTAAGCGGCTGTTAACAGGCTTCTGCCTGCTATGTTGGGGAAAAGAAAGGCTTTCAGAGATTTTTTTTTGACATCGGATGATAAGCCTCAGTGGGTGGAAGGGGGGGGATCTATTCCTTCCTCCACCGCCTGCGCCTATAGGCACCTAATTGGGTTGGCGCACGAGCTCGTTTTCAAAGTCCTAGCTTTGAAAGACCCAAAAATGGGTTTGCCTCAACCTGCCGTTTGTCGGTCGGCGGTGGCGGGAGCGGGAGGATTTGCTCCAGCCGGGCTTTGAAGAGCGGCCGAGCGCGTCGGGACCCGTCTCCTGCGTGTGAGGTGGTGAAGGCAGCCTTGATTTCAGGCCTGTTGGGTGTCTCTTTGGGTGACCTTCGTTGCTAAAAGGAGAAGGTGCTCTTGAGTTTGCGGCGACGCAGCCCGCCGTCTGGAAGAGGGTGGTTGGGGTAGGTCGGAGGCGACAGCTCCACGCGTGTCCCTTTTCCCTCTCGGTGGCCTCTGCCCAAAAGAGAAGCCGTGCTCTGGCAATAATATTGGGCACAGAGTGTTTGTTTTCGGCCTTGTTTCCTATGAGAAAGGAGCTGGATGCTTCATGCTGGTCGTCAGTCACCACTTCGTACCTTTTCTTCCCTCTGGGCCAGTTTTAACCCAGTTTAGCAGGTGGGTAGGAGCCTCACAGATCAGAAATAGCTGGCTGCTTGTTTTCGCAGTAGCTGGAAGAGCTGTGATGGTGTCTGAAGGACAGGCTGCGGTGTGAACTCAACCGTGGTACAGGACACCAGAGAATCTACTGGTGACTGGAGCCTAATTTCAACAGTTCTGGGGCCTCTGGAGAAGGGATCGACCTTTCTGTGTTTTACCAGCTGGAACCTGGAATTCCAGGGTTTATTAGACGCCTCCTTTTTCCCCAAGAGGGCAGCTGGCCTTGCTGCTGGGGAGCTTGGTGCTTTCGGGTTTCCCTCTTGCAGCACGAGCTGGTGGCTGCTGCGTGCCACCCAGGCTGCAGATTTAGCCGTGCAAGGAGCTGGCTGGAAAAATGGAGGTTAAAGGAGGAATTGGGCTCGATATCAAGAGATCTGGGCTTGCTACCTCCTGCTTTTGGCTGCGGCAGGAGATCTGGGCTCGGTGTGAGCTGCCGTGGTGCAAGGATTCACAGCTGCCCAGCAGGGAGCAAAGGGAGGTGGTAAGGAGCTGTAAAGTTTCTTTTATTCCCAGAGTCCTTGTACCGTGTCTGGGTAAGGTGTTTGGGTACCTCAGAGATCCTGCAAGGAGAGATGGAGCTGCGAGACCTGATGCCATCACCATTTGGGGGGTTTTGTGTATTTTGGGGCATGGAATAAATGCCTGCTCAGAGCACTCAGAGGCTGGGGTTTGCTTCTCCGCTGGGCTTTGTGCCCGCCGTGGGCGACCAGCAACTGGAAGTCGGTGTGGTCCTTGCACAGCGGCTCTTCCAGGGCTCCGGCCACCGCGTTGATAATGAACCAGATGCCGCCGGTGCAGAAAGTGCCACAGGACCTGCAAAAACTTCACCGGAGCTGCTCTGAGCCACTGGTCCAATTTGTCGTGGAAAGACGAAGCAACATCCGACAAATTCATGTAAACATCTGGCCGCCTCTGTAACGGGCACCCCATCGAGATTCATCCCTGGGCACGAGCTTTTCCAGCGTCCTCTCAGAGGCGGGAGGGAGTGTCGCAGGGCTGGTTGGATAAGCAGCCTGGAAGATGCGCTGGGGCAGCTTGCAGCGAAACCAGCTGCCAGAGGGTGGTCTGTGGGTGAGCTCAGCCTGGTCGGGAGGGATGGTGAAGGGATGTGCTGTGCTCAGGGAAGGCTCCCTGCACGGCCCGGGTCGCGGCCCCTCTCGCTGTTGTGTTTGAATCAGGTTCTGGGCGCTTCCCCTGTCCCTCTTCATCACGCAGAGGCAAGACTGAGCGTCTGAGCCCTGTCCCTGGAGGGGTAGGGGGGGTGAGGTAGC
This sequence comes from Leptosomus discolor, assembly GCF_034619465.1. Classification (NCBI taxonomy): domain Eukaryota; kingdom Metazoa; phylum Chordata; class Aves; order Leptosomiformes; family Leptosomidae; genus Leptosomus; species Leptosomus discolor. The sequence continues at coordinate 126,404,420 of NC_141392.1, forward strand.
ACTGGTTTGGGCAATGCTACACCCTGCTCCCCCCAGGAACTTCTGGGCTGATGGGAATATGCTTTTCAGGGTCGCTTTATTATGTATTTAAGCACAGCGTTTGTGGAGCACATCAGTCTCGTTCCGTATTCTCATCCTCTCCCTCCTCCCTGGTCAGGACCAGCTGGATTTGCAAGAGGAGTTGCCTGAGATGCTGAGCCCACCCTGGACAAAGCCCAGTGCTCCCTCACGGGGTACAAAGACCAGTGCAGGGCAAGGGAAGCCCACGAGCAGTGTCGGGGGGGGAGATGGAGATGCGAGGTGCTGCTGGCAGCCTTGGCCCTGGGTCAGCTGGGTCTTCGGGAGCAGCAAAGACCATCTAGAAGTATCCCGAGGGTATTTTGGGTGTAAAATTTTCCCTCTTGGGATGGCCAGGGCAGGAGGTTGGTGTTCTACTGGTGGGCACCCAGGTGGTTTGGGAGAGGGGGGCAGGAGGGATGGCTGTGGGCCCATTGTGCCGTCGGGGAGTGACCCTGGCCTCTGCCCCCTCCCAGCTACGTGTGTATCGCTATGGAGGCCCTGGACCAGCTCCTCATGGCCTGCCACTGCCAGAGCATCAACCTCTTCGTGGAGAGCTTCCTGAAGATGGTGGCGAAGCTGCTGGAGTCAGAGAAGCCCAACCTGCAGATCTTGGGGACCAACTCGGTGAGTAGGAGGAGGTGGCAGCCTCCCGCTGACCTTGTCCTCTGCTTTCCACCCTGCCTGTCACCCCCCCGTGTCCCTGCGCAGCGCCTGGGCAGGAAAGGACGGGGACAGGGGAGGATTTATGGTGTCCCCTCTCGTGCGTCCTGCCATGTGTGAGGTTTCTGAGACCCCGGCTGTGCCGCCCGTGCTCTGTCCTGCTGTTTGCTGTCTGTGGCCAGTCGCTTGTCTCTGATCTCTGCTGCCATGCCTTCTCGCTCTTGAACTCAGCTCTTTGTAAAGTCCGAGGACACAGGGGGGCTGTCAGCGGTTTTGGACAATAGACCAACGCAGGAGGTGATCCCCATGGATTTTGGGAGCTGTTTGTGCTCAGGAAAGCGTTGGCTTCAACAGAGCTGCTGCTTGCAATAAATGGCTTAGCTGGGCTGGGAGCGTGTTGGTCCCAGACCTAAAACGAGGGGAAAGGAGAAGCAGGGATGAACAAAGATGACATCCTCCCAGCATCCAAGCTGCTGATCCTGGCAGGCAGCAGCCACCTGGGCATGGCCTTTCTTACTGGGAACACTGGAAATAACCAACACTCAGGCTTGCAAGGGCTCTGCCAGTGCCCGGGAGCTTGTCTTGGACAAGCAGCCTCTGTCCTTGCTGCTTTTTAAGAGAAGGGCTTCGATGGAGCTGGTGATCCTGTGGGGCAGGAGGGCGGCCTGGGTAGGTGCCGTCTCAAACGCCTGGGAAACACACAGACAGCTCTAGCCTGAAGCTTTAATTCTTCGCTGCGTGCAAGGGGGGGAGAAATGGTATTAAATGTTTCTGCTGACGCCTCCTGGCCAGGGCAGCGCTGCGTCCCGTGATGCTTCTCTCCTCCGGGAGCCAGCGTGGGGTTGTGAACGCCTCCGCTGAGGCACGGGCAGCCGAGCAGAGACCTTTCACGCCCCGTTCTCCCTCGCAGCTCATCGCTGCCGGCTGAAAGCGATGGGAGCTGCCTGTCAGCAAACATGTTAATCCACAGCCCGTGGACAGGCGGGAGGGTTGATCCCTTTCGGTTGAAACCTGCTGCTGACGGCAGCTGACCGTGGCGTTCCGGTGTGGTGAGGCCACCACCAAGCCCTGGGTATGCTGCAGGGGCTGCCCTTGCGACGGGAGAGCAGCACCCACATCGCAGAATCGCAGGACGGGACCTCTGGAGATCATCTGGCCCAGCTGCCCCTGCCAGAGCAGGACCACCCAGAGCAGGTCACCCAGGAACACGTCCAGGCGGGTTTTGGATGTCTCCAGGGAAGGAGACTCCACAGCCTCCCTGGGCAGCCTGTGCCAGGGCTCTGCCACCCTCAGGGTAAAGAAGTTCCTCCTCATGTTCAAGCAGAATTCCCTGTGCTCCAGTTTGTGCCCGTTGCCCTGTCACTGGGCACCACTGAGAAGAGCCTGGCCCCATCCTCTTGGCACCCACCCTTTAGGTATTTATAAAGGCTCACATCCCTCTGCCCAAGGGTGGCCCAAGCTCCGTGGGAGACTGGAGAGGTGCCACTTGCTGCCTGAACCTCTTGAGATGTGCTGGAGCTGCCTGGATCTGTCCCAGAGGCAAGCAGCTGGATCTCCTGCTAAGAAAACCCCCTATGTTGCAGGGCAGCCCTGCCCACAAACACATGCAATAGCCCCTTGCCCAGCCCCTGAGCTGTTGGGGATGTGCAGGGGTTGTCCCAGGGTCCAGAGGGACCTGGGGTGGAGGTAGGGTTTAAAGCTCAACTCAACCAGCGTCTCCCTGTCTGTGGCCGCTCTCTGGACACTCCTCAGGTCCTTGGTGCCCTGCGTCGGAGGGGCCACTGGGACGTGGCGTGGAACTGGACCTCAACGGGAGCTGCCAGCATGGAGCCAGGGAGGGGACAGCCCTCGCTGCAGGGGGAGCCAGGGAGGGGACAGCCCTCGCTGCAGTACCCCACGATGCCACGGCAGAAGCTTGGGTGAACCCTCCCCGACCCAGACATCCTCGAGCAGGAGGGTCAAGGCAAGACAGAGCCCTGCCTCGTGTGTCCTGCCTGTGCGGAGCAAACCTCCCGTGTTCAGGCACCCGTGGAGAGGAGAGATGGCCCCAGACCACGGAGAGGTGGTTCCTTAGCGCCGCTGTCACCGCGGTCAGGGATCACGGGTGGGTGTTTTAATGAGGAGTCCAGATCAGGAGCGAGGGTTTAGCGATGCTTTTTATTTTTGCCTTCTTAAGCGTGGCAGCATTCAGAGGGCAAACAGCACCGAAAACTTGTGGGCCTTCATAGAAAAGTGAGTAATGATAATGAGACACTTCTTCCTATATCTGCTAATGAGGAATGTGCCTCAGGCTCGTGCTTAATTAGAGGGTGCTGTCTCAAGCAATCTTCACAATAACGGAGCTGATGGCAAAGGCGGGAGGAGGTTGTTTATAGAAACCTGCTCCAAGTGCAGCGTGAGTCATTCTCCGCGGCGTGAAATCTCGCCTGAAACCCGTCCCCCTCCTCGCACAGAGCCGAGGTGTCGCGCTGGGGAGGGGCCCAGCCCCGGCCGCAGCGCCCGGGGTGGCGGCGAAACCCCAGCATCCCGTGATCGCTGTAACCCCATCCGATAATCCCTGGGGTGAACATATGGAGCGGCGGCTCCAATCCACTTTGGTTTCTCATCCTTGTTAGGAGGCTGCTGGGCAACCTCCCCGCTTCGGGTAGGAACCATCTAATTTCCAGCTCGGTGTCATTCCCGTTTTATTTTTCCTCGAACCAACCTTGATCTTTCATTTAAACAGCTCTTCCCCCGCCTTGATGTTCCTCTTCTGATGTATTTATGTCTGATGTATTTATAGGTGGCAGCGTTATCCCTTCCCAGCCGTTGTTTTGCTTCTCCAAGGCAGCTGCGCTCCTCGCCTTTCCCCTGCGCTTGCTCCCTGCTCGCCCCAGCCCTGTTTCAGTAGGAGCTTGTCAGCTTCAAGCCTTGGAGCCCCACACTGCCCAGCCCCGCATCCCTTCAAGCCACGGCAGAAATAGTGTCGCATTTCAACGTTTTAAACCGTTTTTCTCAGTGGAAATACGGTGTGAAGCTGCAGAGCAGCTTTTCGGTTGGGATGTGGTGCCTGTTAGTGAGAGTAAGTCACTTTCCCTGAAGGATTGGTGCCTCCTTTCCTGCTGGCCCGGCTCTCGCTGGGCCATTTCTGTGTGTCCTCGTGCTGCTTTGTCCCACTGGGCACAGGTTGGCAGTGGGACCAGGGTGGGCATCTCCCGTAATTGCTGCGTGGCGCAGCACCCTTGTAGGAGCAGCCAAGTCTTGGAAAAACGCGATGGTCTGTGAGCCAGCGGCAGAGTCCTAAAAATATCCTGTTGACAGAGCAAGGAGGCTTCAAGGCTGATTTTAGAATCATGGAGTCGTTTAGGTTGGAAAAGACCCTTAAGATCATCGAGTCCAACCATTAGCCCAGCGCTGCCAACTCCACCACTAAACCACGTCCCCAAGCGCCACCTCTGCACGTCTTTCAGATACCTCCAGGGCTGGTGACTCCACCACCTCCCTGGGCAGCCTGTTCCAGCGCTTGACAGCCCTTTCAGTGAAGAAATTCTTCCCCATGTCCAATCTAAACCTCCCCTGGTGCAACTTGAGGCTGTTTCCTCTCGTCCTATCGCTTGTTCCTTGGGAGAAGAGACCGACCCCCCCTCGCTCCAAGCCCCTCTCAGGCAGCTGCAGAGAGCGATCAGGTCTCCCCTCAGCCTCCTCTTCTCCAGGCTGAACACCCCCAGCTCCCTCAGCCGCTCCTCACCAGACCTGTTCTCCAGACCCTTCCCCACCTTCGCTGCCCTTCTCTGGACACACTCCAGCCCCTCAAGGTCCTTCTGGCAGGGAGGGGCCCAAAACTGCCCCCAGGATTCGAGGGGCGGCCTCAGAAGTGCCGAGCCCAGGGGCACGATCCCCTCCCTGCTCCTGCTGGCCACCCCATGGCTGATACAGGCCAGGAGGCTGTTGGCCTTCTTGGCCACCTGGGCACACTGCCGGCTCACGTCCAGCCGGCTGCCGACCAGCACCCCCAGGGCCTTTCCCGCCGGGCCCTTTCCAGCCGCTCCTCCCCAGCCTGCAGCGCTGCGGGGGGTTGGTGTGACCCAAGGGCAGGACCCGGCCCTTGGCCTGGTTGAACCTCATGGCATTGGCCTCGGCCCATCGATGCAGCCTGGCCAGGCCCCTCTGCAGAGCCTCCCTGCCCTCAAGACCAGATCTTTTTCTTTGTTCTTGGCTGCTTTTTTACAAGTTCTGGCCCTGCTGCAGCCTGAAGATGGCTGCAGAGATGGCAGCGGCCTCCAGCTGTGGGCAGATGTGAACACTGCCGCACCCAGGCGTGTCACCAAGGCATGGTGGCACCACGCAGGGAGGTCTCTGCCCCCCGAGGACAGACGTGGGCAGCATTCACTGTGCCCGGCAGCCGGCTGGGGTGGGGGGGGGGAAGCTGCCCTCGGGGCAGGGAGCTGAACCGGGGGCGCTGCTGGTGGGGACGGGTGGGCTGTCAACCCCTGGGGCCTCGGCAGCTTCGGAACCAGGAGCCTTGATGGGCTGGTCCCGTTCGGTGGCCTGATGGCACGAAACGAGCCGCCGTCCTCCGCGTGGCCGCGGGGGTTGGTACTCGCAGGTACTGGCTGCAGGGGAGCCGTTGCCTTCCTTTATTTCATGACGTTTCTCGGCCACGTTGGCGCTTGGGACGGAGCCACTGCCTCCTGCCCTCGCCTCTGGTTGCACGTGGAGCTGCCATGAGCTTCGAGGAAAAAAAACCAACAAACCAACCCCCTGCTTTGTGCGCTGCCTGGTGCAGAGGTTTTTTTTTTATATAACAGCCCGGCGTTTTTCTGGTGAGTAAGAGGAGTTTATCAGTTGGAGGCGATCCCTGCACTCTGGGAACTGTTCCTGTTGGGGCTGAGCCGGCTCCTTCGCTTTGCAGCTGCCGTTATCCATAGCCCGGTGCCGCCGGCGCGTGCCGATCGGGCGGGCCGTGCGGGCAAGCTTTGAGGGGCACCGGTGGGCCGCTCGCTTGCTGCTCTCCTGGCGGGGCTGGATGCCAGCAAACGCAGAAAGCAAGAGGTGAGACGAGCCCGGGGGTAGGGTTGGGGTCAAGAAAAAGCTGCCGTGCCGCGTGGCCTCTCCAGGGGGTGCTGAGCACCCTAAGAAACGCCAGATGGACGGGTAACCCCCTTGGAGGTCGGTGAGGTCCTCCCGGCTGGGAGAGGAGCGCGGCAGTCCTGATGCCTTGGCCTAGGACGGCTTCTCTGAGGGATGTGGGGTTGCTCGGTGCGACCGCGGAGTTCACGCCACGCTGCCGTGAGCCACGGGGCTGCACCGGCATCCGGCGTCGGCACTGCATCCTCGCTCTCCCGGTGTTTCTGGGTAACGTTGCCCAGCTGGGACAGTTTGGGGGATTGCTGGGACGGTTTTGGAGATTGCAGGGTCGGTTTGGGGGATTGCTGTGTTGGTTTTGGAGATTGCTGGGACGGTTTTGGAGATTGCTGGGTCGGTTTTGGGGATTGCTGGGTGGTTTTGGGGATTGCTGGGGCGGTTTTGGAGATTGCTGGGACGGTTTTGGAGATTGCTGGGTCGGTTTTGGGGATTGCTGGGACAGTTTTGGAGATTGCTGGGACGGTTTTGGAGATTGCTGGGACGGTTTTGGAGATTGCTGGGACGGTTTTGGGGATTGCTGGGACGGTTTTGGGGATTGCTGGGACGGTTTTGGGGATTGCTGGGACGGTTTTGGGGATTGCTGGGACAGTTTTGGGGATTGCTGGGACAGGGGAGCATCCTCTCCCATCATCCTGTGCCCATGCAAACGGCCTCAGCTTTCCCAGCGTGCAGCACAGGAGCACAAAGGCACATTTCTCTGCCTAAAATCTTGGCGAGCAGCTGCTGACGCCCTTGCTCCGAGCGGGAGGATCAAGCACAGGGACGTGGTGGCACGATGCTCGTCCCAGGCCAAGGATAAACTTCATCTGTTCACAGCACCAGACGCTGTTGGCTGGTTACAGGCTGAATGCTCTGTACGTTCCAGCCGGGAGCTGATGCCTTGGCTTGTGTGACAGCTCTTGTGCCACTGAGGTTTTATTTATTTTCCCTTTTTTAAAGCTACCCCCCCTCAGCATGAGGGAACGAGTTAAGGTTCTCCCTTCCTGCCTGACATTTGGTTCCCACCTTTTTATGAATCAAGTTTCAGGATTCAGAGGAAAGCTGAATCCTCTCTGCCTCCTAAATTCTCTCCCTGAAAGCTTAACAGCCAGATCTGTTGGCCGGCTGGCATTTCTGGCCAGCTCTGCTCCCGTTGCCGTGGCCGAGCTGGATGGGACCTTGTGCTGTCGGGTGCTGCGGGTGACATCTGGGATGTGGTTAAGAACCTGCTGGCGGTTGGTTTCTCCACTGGCTTTTCCAAGGCTGGTTTCACCCCCGCAGCAGCGTTTGGGAGATGTTGGCCGGGTTTGGTGCCACCTGAAAGAAGCCGAGGGCCGGTTTCTCTCCTGTGTGTGCTGCATGTTAGGAATTCCGAACTCAGAGCCTCCTTGCCCCCCTAAATGCCCTTTTCGGGGATCGCTGGGACTTGTGGTGAGGTTTGCAGCGTCCGCAGCCGGGCCTGGGCGCTGCTGGAGCTCGGTGGGGCTGTGGGGTGGCACGTTCCTGCGTGGGGACCCCCTGTGCTGGGGGCAGCTGGGCAGCCTGACTGGTCATCCCGAGCGCACGCTGAGCTGCTGTGGAGGAGAGCCGCGTGTCACACCGAAGCCCACCCGCGTTTGCTGGTCTGGAGAGGAATTTTAGAGACTATTTTAGAGCCTCCGGGCTGACCCCCCCTCTTTCTTCCCTCCCAGTTCGTGAAGTTTGCCAACATCGAGGAGGACACCCCCTCTTACCACCGCAGCTACGACTTCTTCGTCTCCCGCTTCAGCGAGATGTGCCACTCCAGCCACGACGACCTCGACATCCGGACGAAGTGAGTGCCACCACCGGGGGGTCCCCGGCCCCGCTGCCTCTGCGGAGCTTCCCTGTGCCCCCAGCCTCCCTCCGCCTCTCCTGGACGAGCGCCTGCTTTTTTTTTGGGGGGGGGGGGGGGGGGGGCCCAGTTTGGCCGCAGGCTGCGCGGATGGGCTGCTTTGTGCTGGGAGGGAGATGCACCGTGGTTCCCCGGAGCTGGGTGCACGCAGGGTGCTGTTCTCTACCCCTCCTCCCCTTATTTTCCGAGCGTTAAACCCTTCTGACTATATGGGAGGATGAAAGAGGAGCCTGGAAAACACAGCACAGCACATATCCAGCCCCTGTTGCTGTGAGGTGCAGTATTACACGTGTGTGAGAGACGTTGGTTTGTGTTTGCTGCCCGGAGAGCGGGGCAGCTGTGCTCACTCTGGCCATGGCTGGTGGCAGGACAAGGGACAAACATGCCCTCAGGCTTCCAACTGCTTTTTTGGGGGCAAAATCCGAGCAGGTAATACCTGGAGTCTGCTTGTCGCAGGGCTGCCTCAGTGCATCTTTAACCATTTAGCATCTTTGCTCCGGGGCCACGGCCCGTGGACAGCCAGAGCTCAGAGCAGGAGGTAAGAAAGTTCTCCTGGCCCCAAAAGGAAGGATGATGATGATGGAAAAGGACCCCCCCCCCCCCAGCTCTTAGCAGAATGAATGTTCCCTCAAAAACTGCCTCCTGCAGCCACGTGGTCTGTTCTTTTCCACACTTAAAGGCAATCACATCTTTTTCTAGGCAGCGTTGAGGACTGACTTGCTTTGCCATGATGGGAAATGTGCCCTGGGGGGATTAATGATGACTAAAGCAGACAGATTAATGTTGTTTACTGCTGCCAAGGCCGCGCCTGTCGGTGGGATATTTAAAAAAGACCCGGCGCTTGGAATGGCCCTGTGAGGGCCCGGTGGCGCAGCACCCGTGGCTCTCGCCGGGATGCTCTAGGGCAGGAGGTCGCTGCTGCCAGGGCCAAGTTTTCAGCAGAGTCCAGAAGTCAGGCAGCATTGGAGCACCGCGTGTCGGTGCTGTTCCCGGAGCTGCCGGACCCATTGCCTTGCCTCAGGGGTTCGCTGCTCCTCGTGGAGGTTTGTCTCCGAGGGCCGGGCTTGCCTCCTTTTAACACTGCAGGCTCACAGGTTGGTTGGGTTTGGTTTTTTTTTTATTTCACAGGGCAATAATGCAGAAGGCTCATTATTTTCCCTTGCCCTTCGGGGCGCTGGTGGCGCTGGCTAAATTGCGTTAGGGGCTGGAAGGGAGAAATTGTGCGGCTCCTGTAATGAAAATGAGCACGCTGCTTTCCTGGGCCTCTGGTCCTGCTCAAAGCGCCTTCCTCCAGGCTTGTGTCTCAGTCAGATTATTGCCTTGATTAGATCTGTGGAATGTGTTTGGGAGACCTCAGAGCAGGTTATTTAATGCATTTATTTCTGCAGATAAGCCCGTGCGCTCGGCATTAGCAGTGGGTGTCGAGGGGCTGGTTTCAGCCCTGGGAATCCTGCCGTGCAGGGAAAGTTTTATTGATGACTCTTGATTAGAGCAGAGTCAGGATTTTTTTGGACCCAGAAAGGACACAGGTGTCAAAAAGCCTCTAGGGTTTCCTAACATCCAGCACCCCCGTGGGTGCAGCTCGGCCCTGCAGCTGCTGGGAATGGGAGAAATGGGAGAAATGGGAGAAGAAATTCTCTCCGTGCCAGAGAATGGAGACTTCACAGAGCCCAAGCCAATCCTCCAGAGAGCCCAGGCTCGCTGGTGCCGCCTCTCCCTCGTGGGTCGTGCGCAGGATGGAGATGGGTGGCCACTGCTCGCCCAGGGGCCTCCCGGAGAGACGGTAGATGGGAGCCTGCTGCTGCTGCCAGGATGATTTTAGCTGGTTCAGAGCTTTTCCCGCTCGCCTCTGCCGGGCTGCGGGAAGCCGCGCTTCTCAGGGATGTGAGGCAGCAGGATTGCCCTGGGATACACCAGGCCTGGAGATGGGAACGGGGGCAGCATCACCTGCATGAACCCTTCCAGCAGCGCAGAAACCGGTGTCTTCTCTCCAACTTCTTGCACCGTTTCACCCGTGGGTGTACATGTAAAATAACATCTGCTGTGTAGATATTTATCGTTTTGGTGTCAATTTGTTCCCCAGGATCCGAATGTCCGGCATTAAAGGTCTTCAAGGAGTGGTGAGGAAGACGGTGAACGACGAACTCCAAGCCAACATCTGGGACCCGCAGCACATGGACAAAATCGTGCCCTCGCTGCTCTTCAACTTGCAGCACGTGGAGGAGGCCGAAAGGTGACCGCCAGCCTGCTCCTCCAGCAGCTTTGGGGCCCTGGGGCTGCTTCGGGCAAGGTTTCACAGGCTGATTTGTACCTGCAGCTTGTGAAAAACGTGGCGAGTGGCCAGAGGGGAAACCCTGTGAGTCCCCCACTTGAAGGAGCTCTGTGTGTCCCCCCGTGCCGTGAAGGTTATGGCTGTCTTGCCCGCTGCAGGGCACCGTGGCTCCCACGGAGCAGGGAGCTCTCTGTGCTGTCCCTGCAGTTAAGGCTCTGAGCTGCCCGTGCAGCGGGCTGACCTCTGAGAGGGATTCCTGCTTCAGTGCTGCCAACACAGTTATTTTAAAGCCAGGCAAGAAGAATCTTGGGAACTGAAATATGGCTGTGGTCACTGACCCTCCATCCTTCTGGTGGAACCCCTCGCCGACAGCGGCCTTGCCACCAGCTGGGTGTTTGAAGGGGAGTGACTTAGCTGAGAAGCACAGGGCAGAGAAGCCGGCATGAATTCCTCCTGGGATTTTCCTTTTGAAGGTTAGGAGAGATGGATCAGCCCTGGGAAGCTGGCTGCTGGCCAGCTGCCTTTTCCCTTTTTCTTGTAAAGCACCGAGGTGATAAAAGCCTTCATGGTGTCTGTGGGATGCCAGACAAGCCCAAGTGGGGCAGAAGGGGCTGGATCTCCTCTGGGGTGTTCAAGGTGACTTCTGCCGGGCCGTGACTGCTTTGCTCATCCCCCCCTGGGAAGCTGCGTCCACCCTGGGAGGACGCTATGTCCCACGTCCTCACTGATAAGACCCTTCCCCCTCCAGCACTGAGCACCCTGATCCTCCTCCCGCTCCCAGGGACGCGGGGGCTGTCCCTGCTGCCTGGCACAGCCCGGCGCTACAAGCAGGGCCATCCTGGCACGTCCCCCTCCTCTGCAAGCCGTGCACCCCTGCTGCTCTCCGAGCTGCCTCAAATCCTGCAGCGCTTTGTCGCTGGGGTGGAGCGACCCCATCGGCCTGGCGGGGGGACACTGGGCTACCGTGGGGTGGCTGCGGGCTGTGCGAGGCGGGGGGTAGCCCAGGGTGCGGGGCAGGTGCCACGACCGTTTTGCTCCGACCCTCCCCGGCCGGGTTCTTGTGCCTTTTCTCCCCCACTCCTGCTGCACGCTCAGCACCGCTCTCGCCGCCCTCCTCTGCTTTCACAGCCGCTCCCCCTCCCCGCTGCAAGCCGCCGAGAAGGAGAAGGAGAGTCCGACGGAGCTGGCGGAGCGGTGCCTGCGGGAGCTGCTGGGCCGAGCGGCGTACGGCAACATCAAGAACGCCATCAAACCCGTCCTCATGTGAGTTGTGAAGCCCTCCTTTTCGGCAGCGAGGGAAACCGAGGCGCGGGGAAACACCCGATGCGGGCCAGAACCGGGGCGAAGGCATCCTCCGGCTCCCCTCGGCACGGCGCTGGAGGTGGGGACGGGGGTTTCAGGCTGAAGCTCTCGTTTTTGGATGCAGCGAGGAAGATGGCATGGGATAGATAGCTGAGCTGAGAAGAGTCACCCTGGGGAGGAGTTTGTGCCCCTTCCCTCGCCTGCAGCGCTTGCTCTCTGCTGCTTCTGGCCACCCCTGGTGCCCCCGCAGGGCCCAACAGTTACTTTCCTCTCCTTTCCCATCTCTTCCCCAGCCACCTGGATAACCACTCGCTCTGGGAGCCGAAGATCTTTGCCACTTGCTGCTTCAGGATCATCATGTACTCGATCCAGGTGAGGAGCTGGCGGGACTTGGGCGTTGGGGAGCGCCTCGGCGTTGGGGGCTGACTCAGAGCCGCCGCATTGCCGCATCCGAGCGCTGGCGATTCGCTCGCCTCCCAAGCGTGTCCCAAAACGGGCTCGGAGACGGGCACGGTCCGGTGGTACGGCAGCGTGGGCCGGGAGCCCCGTGGGCGTGCGGGGAAACGTCTGATGGGGCTGCCTGCTGGCTGGGTGTGTTTTAAGATGCTGCTGGTGGAGCTTGTCGCTCAGTCCCCGGCGGGATTCTCTCCCTCTCCGCGGGAAGCAAAGCCCTGCTGAATCAGTCAGGCTGGCTGCACGCTGGGAAAGGCTCCCAAGGAAGCAGGTTTTGGGTGGAAAGCTGCCTCTTCCCAGATCGCTGCGGTGTCAATCAACCCAAGCTCCTCATCCCTGCGGAAAAGGGGGTGAAACGTGCCGCGGGCAAACCAGGCATAGCGCCGGCAGCCCGGCGTCCCCGTCCTTAGACGTGGGGATGCTCAGAGGCAGACCCTGCCGGGCTCTTCCCTTCTCACTGGGAACGGTGAAGAGGTGCTGGAGGTTCAGGCTGGGCTCTGGTGTGCACCCAGCTGCGAGCTGGTGATGGGGGGATCCGGTCCGGAGCATCCAGGGGTGCTGGGGATCTGTTCTGTGCCGTTTACAGGGCTCCCAAACTCCCAGGGAAACGCAGTTTAGATAAACCCCAAAGTGATGGGAAAAGGCCCATCCTTTCTTTTTCCCTGTGGATCTCAGTGAAACTCTGTTTGCCTGGGTCCTTGCGTGCTGTCGGGCGCGGCGCTGCCTTTCCACCCTGCTCCCACTCTGCTGGGGCTGTCCCAGACCTGCTGCCCCATTTCACCCCTTTGGGAGTTCGCTTCGCTTTTGGACTCGGTCAAGCCACAGCTCTGCTTGGAGAGCTCTTACAGTGAAAAGCAGATCCCCACCCCCTGCTTTTTAATCCTGTAAACTGCCTAAAACCCTTTCCAGGGCTACTACGGTTTATAAAGTCCTGTTAGTGCCTATTGGAGGTGCAAGGTCACAATAACTCAGCAGGCCACTTCTGAAGTTTGGGGTTGGGAAGCGCTGGCAAAAATCAAACCCTTTCTCCCTGAAATCCCCGGGCTTAATTGTCACAATTTCCTCAGATCCACACAGCTCTCTAGACCGTCTTTCCCGTGCAAATTGCGCCAAGCTCTTGCTCAGTCACATAAAACAGGCTTCCTCCAGGTGCCTCCTCTTATCTCGCATCTGGAGCTGTCTTGGAAAGCGCTGGGCAGGGGACTCCTTGCAGCTGGGTGCACGTGCAGGATTCAGCCCCGGGAGCCACGTGGGTTACAGAAACAGATTGTCACCTTGTCACGGGTTGAGGCTGGGCCGGCCACTAACAAATGACAGAGGCTCTCTGTTAACCCCTGTCCCCTCCCGAAAGGGAAAAGGAGAGAGAACAAGGGAGAGAGAGACTTTACAGTTTGGAAAAGAAGACTAAAACAGCTTTAATGGAACAGTAACAATCAAAGAAAAGGTAAGAATAAGGAAATAATGAAATCTCTACAATACGTACAAGTAGATACAAACCCAACACCGAACCCAGCTCCCCCCATCCTGATGACGACACGTCCCCACCAGGCTGCAGGGCTGGCACTGGGGCAGTCCCAGGCTGCACTGGGCAGCAGGCAGGGACGGGAGGCAGGAGCTGGACTCAGGCCCTGGATTCAGGGACGCACGGGGCGGGATGGACGACAGAAGGACAGACAGAGCCCTCCTCAGGTGTCGCCACCGAAGAAGAGAGCTTGACCCTGGTGCCCCCTCAGCTTTGCACTGACCGTGCCGTCCGTGGGGTGGAGCACTCGGTGGGTCAGGTTTGGGTCCCCTGGCCGGTTCGCTCCTCCCTGCAGGGGCGGCCTTTTTCGGGCTGGGGACCCTTTTCCCTCCCGCAGCCCAACACGGGCACAAGACTCAGCAGTGACCTTGGTCGCTGTAAGAACCAGTCCCAGGCAGGGCCTCTCTGCAGCCCATCCCTTGGGGCTGGCTGTGACCCTCAGGGGTTGGCACTGCTGGGAGCAGCCGCTGCCTGGGGAAACGTGCTGCTGGCTCAGACAGGGCCGATAGTTGGAGGAGACTGGGCTGAAAAGTTAAAGCACTGAACCAGAATTCGTTCTGGTTCAGCCCAAACCAGGACGCACCTTGTTCACGCAGCACCCCCGCTGACGTTCCCGCTCTCTTTCCAGCCGCAGCACTCCCATCTCGTGATCCAGCAGCTCCTGGGGCACCTGGATGCCAACAGCAAGAGCGCAGCCACCGTGCGCGCGGGCATCGTGGAGGTCCTCTCCGAGGCAGCGGTGATCGCAGCTTCCGGATCTGTTGGTAAGGGGATATCATTTATCCTCTGCATCCAGCTCTTCCCCCTTTTGTTGCAGTGGGAATGGTGAAGAGGTGCTGGAGGGTCGGGCCAGGCTCTGGCGTGCACCCAGGTGTGAGCTGGTGGTGGGGGATCCCGTCTGGAGCATCCAGGGGTGCTGGGGATCTCTTCTGTGCCGTTTCGGGGCTCCCAAGCCCAACACCCATGCCCATATGCAGCGCCCTAAACCTGGAGGGCTGAACGCAACGCCTGCCTTTGCCTTCGTGGCAGGGGGGTGAAGGGATTTTCGGGGGCTTGCTGTGAATATGCGGAGCTGACGATGCTCCTGGAAGGACATTTCTCTCCTGTCTTGACCGAGGGAGCTGGTGGGGGGGTTAAAAGTCACTCTGTGTGTGGCCAGAACTGGTTTTTCCAACGTGCTTAGGGGGTGGTGGGGAGGTATAAACCACACTGCGGGGGGAAACTACAGCCTCTGTCTCCGTGGGGCAAGCTGCTGCTCCTCTCCGGTGCTGCTCCGCTGCCTCTCCCCTCTCGCCACCCCAGGCCCCACGGTGCTGGAGGTGTTCAACACCCTGCTGAGGCAGCTGCGGCTCAGCATCGACTACGCGCTCACGGGCAGCTACGACTGCGCCGCCGGTGTCAGCACCAAGATCATCAAGGAGCATGAGGAGAGGATGTTCCAGGAGGCCGTCATTAAAACCATAGGTGGGGTGTCCCACGGGGAGGGCTGTGCTGGTGGGTGACACACACACACACACACTCCCCCCGCTGCGTGGTAGCTTTCTGCTTTGTGCCTCTGCGGGGTTATCTGGGGTGAAAGAAAGTGCCCCTCGTCCTAAAAGCAGCGGTGGGAGATGAGGTTGATCTGCTGCAAGGCGGGTTATCGGCAGGTGGCATCGCAAGCCCAGCCATCCCCGGCAGAGCTGCTGTGTGCAGGCAGAGGCGTGTTTCTCCCTGGGTAGGAGAACCCGAGGAAGGGAGGGAAAGAGAGCAGGCACCAGCCTGCTGCAGCTTCTGAGGCTCGGGGATGCCCCAACCCCAAAAGTGGAAGGGTTTGGCACCTCTCAGCCTGGGGCTGCCCCACCTGGGAGGCGTTTTGATGGGTCTTGAATCACCCCAAAGGTCAATCTTTACCTCGGATAAACCTTTACCTGATCCAGGCAGGCCTTGTCCTATCCCAGCCTGGCTCTAGGGGTCTGGCAGCCGGCTTGGAGTGGGCCAGGCAGGCAGACCCCCCCCCCGCCCCGGCGCTGGATGCTTCTCGGGGCGGTGGGTTGTGCCTCGCACGCTGCCAGCTCCCTCTTGTCCCCCCGCAGGGTCCTTCGCCAGCACGCTGCCCACCTACCAGCAGTCTGAGGTGATGGTCTTCATCATGAACAAGGTGCCGTTACCCTCCTCGCAGCAGTCCATCGAGGCTGGCAAAGCTGGGTGAGAACGAACGCCTTCCTCCCTCCTCATCCTCCCCCCCCCCCCTTCCCTGCTTTCTCCTCTGCACGGGCGTAAGGCTTTGAACACAGAGCTGAAAGTGCTGGGGAGCCCCTGAAGCTGTTCCCACCTTGAGGTGGTCCTTGGGGGCCAGAGTGGGACGTGGGCATGTTATCAGAAAGGCCAAGCATCCAAAACACCGGAGCATCAAGGGGGAAAGGTGTTTACAGGCAGCGGTGCTGCAGCTGAACTCTGCATTTCTGAGAGATTCAGCTGCCAGGAGCTCGGGCCTGGGGTGTCTCATCCAAAACTAGCCAGGAACTGAAAATAATATTCGGGGGAGTGACTTCAGATGTCTCAGGGCAGCCGGGTGGCTGCTGCTAAGCGAGGGCTCCCGTAGCTTTGGAAAAACTCCTGTGTGACCTCGTGGGACTGGCTGCTCCTCGCTGCCTCCCCCTCTACCCTGCTGGCGCGGGGCCCGTCGGAGCTGCCTCCGAGCCGTTATTAACGCTGAGCGGGAAGGGGGTGTTTATACCCGGCTGTGGAGGAAGAGAAGGAAGGGAAAACACCCAAACAACATAATGACTTAAGAAGTGTGGGAACAGACCATGAGAGCTATTTGGAGCGAGGGTATCAGCGCTGAAACGGGTAGGTAAGGAGCAAACAGATTCTCGTGCTATATTTATCTTCCAAGTATGGTCAGGCTCTTCCCACTTGTCTCTGACGGGAGAGAGACTTTGCCGGCTGACAGGAGACACGCTCTGCTCCTCGCTCGCGTGGGGGTAATTCCTGACGCCTGCTGGCGTTCCTGACTCACGCCGTTTGGCCAGGGCAGCTTTCCTTGCCGCCGGAGAGGGATGAGGCTCATAGCCCCAGGATGGCCCTCGTTTCTTGGTGCCTGGCTGTTTTGTCACTGCTCCTTCACCAGCGCGGGAGCTTCCTCCAGGAGAGTTTTTAAATCCCATCTGGGGCTGTGTGAAGGACGGGGCTTGCTCGGAGGGGGGGGTGGGTGAACCAGGAGGGGGCAGAGGAGCTGCAGCCGGCAGTTCAGCTCATGGGGGTGCTGCCGTTTGGGGTGTAGCTCCGTCCCTGGGCAGAGGTGGGCAGAGCAGGCAGCGTGTTGTGGGCGATGGGACAGCGTGGAAATCCCTGTGTTCCCTTCCACTAGAGGGCTAGGAAAGAGTTCAGACATCAGAGGATTCCAAATTTCCCTTTTTTTTTTTTAATGCGTGAAAATACCTCATGTCACGGCAGTGGTGGCTTTGCAAGTGAGACAGGAGCGAGGAGCAGGGGTCCCTCCGCGGACAGGAGGGCTTGGGCTTCATCTCGCCGATTTTCAGCTGCTTAAAAGTGAGGAGCCTGTTCAGAGCCGGCGCCTGGTGTCCCTTGGGAGTCACTGTGGGATGGGGACATCCAGGGGTTGTTGGTTTATCCCTTCTGCCCTTCGGGTATGGAAGGTGGTCTTGTTCTCACTCAGATTTTACCATTGGTTTCCTCTCTCTGTGGCAGGGAGAACCGGAATCGGCTGACGCAGATAATGCTCCTGAAGTCCCTCCTCCAGGTATGAACGTTGGGCACCATCCAAGCCCCGTGAGGCCTGTGGAGTCCCAGCTGCTGGCGTGCCAGAGCTGAGCTCGGGGATGCTCTCCCCTGGGATGGTTTAGGAAGAGCTCAAGCTGTACTTAGTCTTCTCTGCTTGCATCCCCCCTTCCGTGGTGTGTTTTAACCCCCCTCGAGTGACGCTGTCACATTGCCTCCCTTTTTCTTCGATGCTTGCAGGTCTCTGTGGGCTTCCAGTGCAGTAACATGCTCACGGCACTTCCCAGCGCCTTCCTGGACAGGCTGCTCTCCGCAGCCCTCATGGAGGATGCTGAGATCCGCCTCTTCGTCCTCGAGATCCTCATCAGCTTCATCGATCGCCATGGGAACCGGCAGAAATTCTCCACCATCAGGTATGTCCCGAGGGGGCTTCCCAACGGGGCTGGGACCTGCAGAGCTGGCTTAGGGAGGGAGATCTGCTGGGCTGGGGCCGCTGGCAGGATTGTTAATTAATTAAACCAGTTCTAGGGTGGTTTAATGCTGCGGATCCGTGGTCTGCTAAGAGCCAGATGGGTGAGGGGGTTTCTCTGAGAGGCTCTGCCCAGAGGGACGTGGGACCACGCTGCTGGAAGTAACTATGGTGAGACAGTGGTCCCAGGAGGATGTGCAGGAGATGTGGGTTCGCCAGCTACCTTGTGTCCCCGTGGGTAGGCCTGCTCGGCGCTCGTGTTGTCCATTCTGCGTTGCCTTGGAAGAAGGTGGCTGTAATCTCAGGTGGAAGCATCTCCCTCGGTTTTCCTGTGGTCCTGCTAATCCACTTTGCTTTTGTCGACTTGCCTTTGTGTTCCTGAGCGCCACTGCCTCGAAATCCTGTAGAGATTTGGCTCCGTCCTCTTGAATATCTGAATTAAGATGAGTGTGGCCAGCAGGTCGAGGGAGGTTCTTCTCCCCCTCTACTCTGGCCTGGTGAGGCCACACCTGGAGTGCTGCGTCCAGTTCTGGGCCCTCCAGTTCAAGAGGGACAGGGAGCTACTGGAGAGAGTCCAGTGGAGGGCTACTAAGATGATGAGGGGACTGGAGCATCTCTCCTGTGAGGAAAGGCTGACAGACCTGGGGCTCTTTAGGCTGGAGAAGAGAAGGCTGAGAGGGGACCTTATTAACGCTTCTAAACATCTAAAGGGCGGGTGTCAAGAGGATGGGGCCAGGCTCTTCTCAGCGGTGCCCAGTGACAGGGCAACGGGCACAAACTGGACCACAGGGAGTTCTCCTTGAACATGAGGAGGAGCTTCTTTACCCTGAGGGTGGCAGAGCCCTGGAACAGGCTGCCCAGGGAGGCTGTGGAGTCTCCTTCCCTGGAGATACTCAAAACCCGCCTGGGTGCAGTCCTGTGTGACCTGCTGTGGGTGACCCTGCTTTAGGAGGGGGGTTGGACTGGATGCTCTCCAGAGGTCCCTCCAACTCCTGCCATTCTGTCATTCTGTGTAATTCCTCAGATGGGTTTTAAAAGCCACCTTTAGCTTCCCGCCTTGGTTCCTCCCAGGCGGCTCCTTCCTGGCCAGCAGCTCTGCAGGCCTGTGGGGATCACGCCTCCTCCCTCCGGTGTCTGAGTTTTCCCTTCTCCTTGGCCTTTCCTTGCAGCACCATCAGCGACATCTCGATCCTGAAGCTGAAAGTGGACAAATGCTCGCGCCAAGACACTGTCTTCATGAAGAAGGTAGTGGCAGGGTCTGGGTCAAGCTGTCCTCGTGCAGCCCGGTGTAAGGACTGTGCTTCTGTTTCCCCACGTCACGCTGAGCTGGGGGGGAGTCCTGTGATGCCTCTAAACTTGGGGATGTCCCTGGGACAACGGGACTCAATCTCCACCAGCGCTTCGTGCGGGGGCCTTTCTAGAGTCCTAAATCTGCTGTTTGCCCCAGGGAAGGAGCGCCCCAGGATGTGCTGGTGTCCCAAAAGCTGTTTGTCAAGTGGCTTTTGAAATTGCCTGACTTGATTTATTTTTCTTCCCACCGCTTCTGCCTCCTTAAAAAACACCTTCCAGGGTGGTGCAATCCCCTCTGGAGCTAAATTGAGGCTGAAACGGGATCAATTTATTACCTTGCGCACGCCAGGGAGCAGCAATGCAGCCCCCAGGCCAAAACCTCAGAGGGATGAGTTTCCTCCTGCACCAACCTGTCCCCTGCCTTGCTGTCAAACAACGTCTCTTGGGGCTTTATTTTTCGGCCGTGATTTCTGTAATGCCTCTGCAACGGAGACATCCTTTCCCTGGGCTCGGTGCTGCGAGTGCTGTTCGCCTGCCCTGGGCTCTGCTCGTGGACCTGCTGGTGCCTCTTCCCCCAGCAGGGCCCAGCATCCAATGCTGAAACACCACCTGACAGTCACAGCTCCTTCTCCCTGGAGCTTTCTTCGTTCGCTTGGGGACTGGAGGAGCTCTGCTCCTTCCCGGGGGGCTGGTGGCCCCTGCCGCTTTCCTTTCTCTGTGGCGGTGGCAGTGTTGCTCAGGAGGTGACCGCATCCCTCCGTGTCCCCACAGCACGGCCAGCAGCTCTACCGGCACATCTACCTGATATGCAAGGAGGAGAGCAACGTGCAGGCTCACTACGAGGCTCTCTACAGCATGCTGATGCTCATCAGCATCGAGCTGGCCAACGAGGAGGTCGTGGTGGACCTCATCCGCCTGGTGCTGGCAGTGCAGGTAGGCAGAGCGGAGCTGGGGGTGCTCCTGGGGGTCCTCAGCACCGCGGGGCGTGATGGGAGGGAGCCTCTGGGAGGAGGGTTGGGGTGGGGTTGGGGTCTCTGAGGAGGTGGGATGCCGGCGCCTCCCGTGCTCTCAGCTTCTCCCACCGTCGTGGGATCAGACCAACACGCCGGGGAGAGACCCCAGTCGCCTTGTCAGCCTCTGAAATGCTCGGGAGGTTGGGGTGTCTGCCGGGGCAGGGGTTGCCACGAGGGGGATGGGGACCACCTTGGGGCCTTGTCCGTCCTCAGCTCGCGGGGCTTTGCCTCTGCTGCAGGAGATCGCCCAGATCAACGAGGACAACTTGACCGCCTACAACCGCTGCGCCCTTTTCGCCCTCGGGGCGGCTTACCTGAACCTCATCAGCCAGCTCACCACCGTGCCCACCTTCTGCCAGCACATCCACGAGGTGCGAGCGAGGGGGATGGGGCTGCACCCTCCTCCGCGGCAGCTCCGGCCTCGGCCACCCGTGGGGTTAGAGCTTGGCTCCTTGCTTGCCTTCTGCAGGTCATCCAGATGCGACAGAAGGAAGCTCCCTATCTTCTCCCTGAAGATGTGTTTGTGGAGAGACCCAGGTAAGAGCCTGGAAAACACCTTCTTCCCCGCTGCCTGCTCCTGGGGGATTGTCATCCGTGAGACTGTGGGCGACCACGGGTTTATCAACCCTTTCGCTGGCCCGTGCTTCTCCCCTTTCCCACCCGGGGGTGGCACAGCGGGAAGGACGTCAGGTGGTTTTCAGCCCGTTCGGAATCTGAGGAGGACCCCGTGCAGCCAGGGAAGCGGGTGGCCGCCACAGCTTGCGCTCACAGCCAGCCCTTTGCCTGGTGGCAGGATGGGCGTAGACCTGGCACGGCACCCCGCTGCCCTGCCGCGCCGCCGCCGCCTCGAGGATGCCCGCTGCGTGCCGAGCACCCCCGGGGCCGAGGCTGGCTGGGCTGTCCCGTTCCTGCTGGCACGCTTGGCACGGGTCACGTTCAGTGGTGAGGTCCCTTGTGGAGACCCGCTGCTCTCCCGAGACGTTCCCAAGGTCCTGAGCGCATCCGTGTCCTCCGTGACGGGTCGAGAGCCCTTCTGGGACTCTGGTTTTGTGCCGAAATAGCGTGAGGTACCCGGCTGTGCTGGAGCTAAGCGAAGCCATCGTGTTGCTGACCCAAAGGGACTGGAAACCCTGCTTGCACGGTTCCCCTCGTGGGAGAGATGCTGCCATCTCCACTGGGTTTTCTCTGTCTCCACAGGTTGAGCAAGAGCCTTGACCGCCTGGGCCCGGAGGTCTTCTTCTGGCAGAGCAAGATCAGTGAGGTGCTGGGTGGCAGCGGCTACAATTCGGACCGGCTCAGCACACCCTACGTCCCCCAGCTGACGGGTACGCACCAGCCCCGGGGCGTTCTGGAGAACTGGGAGAGGAAGAAACCGGTCCCTTGCTCTGCACAGTTACGGGGTTGTGAAATTCTTGTGCTACACGTGGGCTTGTTGTTCCTCTGCTCGCTGTTCGAGGGGCAACTTTGGGGAAACTGAGGCACAAAGTGGTGAATCGGGACCTTCCTGGGGTTGCCACGTGGTGGTTGGCTGGAAGGAAGCATGAAGCCCGCTGGGCTTGGCTCGGTTCTTCTGGTTTGGAGGAATTTGGGTGGATGGCTTAGAGGGGACTGCTACCCTGGGGATGGGACGTGAGGCCCCGTTCCCCGGGGGGCCGCCTGGGCTCACCCCGCTGCCACCCCGAGGCGGCTGCGATTAGCCCCTCTGCCCTCTCTCTTCCTCCCCAGATGAAGATCGCTTGTCCAAGAGGAAGAGCATCGGCGAGACCATTTCCCTGCAGGTCGAGGTGGAGTCGCGAAACAGTCCTGAGCGAGAGCAGGTACCGCGTGACACCAGAGCGGCAGAGGCTGCCTCGGCCCTTCGGCGCCCAGTTCAGGCCGCTCCAGTTCGGCATGAATTGCCCCGCAGGGGCCCTTAACTCAGCCCTGGCGTGACTGGGAGCGAGCGGGGTCAGAAAGACCCCAACTGCCCCTGATGCTCTCCTCCAGGCGCTGGCAGGTCCCAGGCTGCAAGGGGAGTGCGGTGGGTTGAGCCTGGCTGGGTGCTGGGTGCCCAGCAAAGCTGCTCTGTCCCTCCCCTCCTCAGCTGCACAGGGGAGAGAAAATAAGAAAATACAATGAAAGGCTCGTGGGTCGAGATAAGGATGGGGAGATCACTCACCAATTACCAACGTGGGCAAAACAGACGCGAATCAGGGAAATTAATTTAATTTATTGCCATTCAAATCAGAGTAGGATAATGAGAAATACAACCAAATCTTAAAAACACCTTTCCCCCACCCCTTCCTTCTTCACAAGCTCAACTTCACTCCCAATTTCTCTACCTCCTCCCTTCCAGCAGCGCAAGGGGATGGGGAATGGGGGTTGTAGTCAGTTCATCACACATTGTCTGTGCTGCTCCTTCCTCCTCAGGGGGAGGACTCCTCACTTTCTTCCCTTGCTCCAGTGTAGGGTCCAGTTCTAGGCCCCCCAGTTCAAGAGGGACGGGGAGCTACTGGAGAGAGTCCAGTGGAGCGCTACTGAGATGATGAGGGGCCTGGAGCATCTCTCCTGTGAGGAAAGGCTGAGAGACCTGGGGCTCCTTAGCCTGGAGAAGAGAAGGCTGAGAGGGGACCTTATCAACGCTTCTAAACATCTAAAGGGCGGGTGCCAAGAGGATGGGGCCAGGCTCTTTCCAGTGGTGCCCAGTGACAGGACAAGGGGCAATGGGCACAAACTGGAGCACAGGGAGTTCTGCCTCAACATGAGGAAAAAGTTCTTTACCCTGAGGGTGACAGAGCCCTGGAACAGGCTGCCCAGGGAGGTTGTGGGGTCTCCTTCCCTGGAGATATTCAAAACCCTCTTGGATGCCGTCCTGTGTGACCTGCTGAGGGGGCTGGAGCAGCTCCCTGTGAGGACAGGCTGAGAGAGGTGGGGGTGTTCAGCCTGGAGAGGAGAAGGCTCCGGGGAGACCTTGGAGTGGCCTGGCAGGGCTGAAAGGGGCTGCAGGAGAGGTGAGGAGGGGCTATTTACAAGGGCCTGCAGTGACAGGACGAGGGGTAACGGTTGGAAGCTGGGAGAGGGCAGGTTTAGGTACAAGGAAGAAGTTCTTCACCCCGAGGGTGGTGAGACACCGGCACAGGTTGCCTGAGAAACCTGTGGATGCTCCATCCCTGGCAGTGCTCAAGGCCAGGCTGGATGAAGCCTTGAGCAACCTGGTCTGGTGGGAGGTGTCCCTGCCATGGCAGGGGGGTTGAAATTGGATGGTCTTTGAGGTCCCTTCCAACCCAAACCCTTCTGTGATTCTAAGGTAGGACACTGGCTCTGGGTTGGGGTGACCCCAGAATGGTGTCTTGGGCTGCACGTTGAGCCTCACCTGCTTTTCCCCTTCCTTTAGAGAGCACCAGCAGAAGAGATCACGTACGAGACGCTGAAGAAGGCGATCGGTAAGTGAGGGAGCCGGCCGCGGTGGGGAGAGGCGGAGGCTGGCACGGTGCGTGTTGGCGGGGGGGTACCGTCACCCCTGCATCGGGTGGGTGAACCCCCAGCACCTCGCCGTGGCAGCATTGCACCCAGGTCACGGGGTGGCTGGGCAGCTTCATAGCTCTGGGGGTGTCCCCGGGGGGGCTGGTCCCAAAGCCAGATGCTGGAGCCCCTCTCCTTGGCCTTCTAGTGATGCCCAAACCGGCACTTGTCAGCTGGGGAGGTGGGGATGCGGCACGGGGTGACCTCAGCGGGTGGGGAGCACCTGAGAGCCACCTCCCCTCTCTGCTTCAGTAGACAGCGTCGCCGTGGAGGAGCAGGAGCGGGAACGGAGGCGGCAAGTGGTGGAGAAATTTCAGAAAGCCCCATTCGAGGAGATCGCGGCCCACTGCGGCGCCCGGGTGAGTTGGGGGTGGCGGCCTGGGGACGGGGACCCTGAAATCCCGGCGGCCGGGGACGGTGACGATGCGGCCGCGAATTTTACGGGGGGTAAAACGGGGTGTTTGGTCCCGTTGGCACCGCTGTGGTCGCCGTGCCGTGCTAGGAACGGCCTCTGTGTCTGTGTTACAGGCGACCCTGCTGCAGAGCAAGCTCAACCAGATCTTCGAGATCACCATACGGTGAGTTGGGGAGGGGGGTGGCGGCTTGTCGAGCCACCCAGAAACCTGCTGCTGGAGAGCGTGGGGTGCCTGACCACAGAGCCAGCGCGGGCTGCGGGGCGATGGGAGCCACGTGTGTCCTCCATCGAGGAGGCTCGTGGGCTGGGGCCTTTGGCGATGGCAAGAGGGGACAAACGTTGCTGGGAGCAGCTTCTGGGTGGTTTGGCTCGGTTCCTCCCCGCTGCGGTGGCCTTGGGGAGACCTGCAGTGGTGCAGGAACACGCAGTTTCTGCACCAGGCTTCGCTTCCTCCCCAAACCTCTCCGTAACCCACCTCCTCCTGTTGCAAATCTGCAGTGGGTTGAGAAAAACTCCTCTACACCCAATTAGATCAGCAGAGACATCTTTTATTACCAATGGGCACTGGGGACATGGGATCCTTCCCAAAGATGTCCACCTGCACGTTGCAATCAACAGATATTTATACAGTAAATTCATACATGGTTAATTTATACAATACAGATTTAATTTCATCCTCTCGGTGATGGGTTCTTCTTCCCTCACTTCTGATGCAAATCAGCGCGCAGCCTCTGTCGTTGTCTTCTGTTGTTCCCTTGTGAGCAGGGGGGTCCTTTGGGTGGGTGGTCCGTGAGTCGGAGGGCTCGACCACTCCCCAAATGGACCGTGTTTGCCCAAGGAGCACGTCCTGGGCTTGCAGGCCCTTGGCTCGTCCCTGCTTTGGTCACGATTCAAAGATGACACACAACGGGCACCATCGTCAATCCTGTCTTGCAGACATCTTGGGCTACAACACATTAACCTTGTTTCTAACCACTAACAGATCATTGGTTAGTGAATACCTTGGGTCTGGAATTTTACAGAGGCGTGCTAGCAGCATAAGCCATCCAGATTGTATTTTATATTTAATCATTTATTCTATTTGAGACTGATCTACCTAATATTATCCTTGATATTCAAACCAGAACAAGAAGGGTAAGGGGGTTTTCCAACAGCATCACTGGTGCATAACAGGTTTCAAATTTCCCTGGTTTCTCAACCGCAATCACCTGGTGAGGTTTCTATGCTTACAGGTTTCAAAACATGCAAAGATCTAACATTTTAAATCTGGTGTCCTCCATCGAGGAGGCTCGTGGGCTGGGGCTGGGGCCTTTGGCGATGGCAAGAGGGGACAAACGTTGCTGGGAGCAGCTTCTGGGTGGTTTGGCTCGGTTCCTCCCCGCTGCGGTGGCCTTGGGGAGACCTGCAGTGGTGCAGGAACACGCGGTTTCTGCACCAGGCTTCGCTTCCTCCCCAAACCTCTCCGTAACCCACCTCTTCCCATCTCTTGCGTTTCAGGCCACCGCCAAGCCCCTCCGGCACGATCACAGCAGCCTACGGCCAGCCCCAAAACCACTCCATCCCAGTCTACGAGATGAAGTTCCCGGACCTGTGCGTGTACTGAAGGTGCCGGGGCCGGCACCGCGGCGCAGCTCGCACCAAAGGACCTCGGGGGGGGGAGTTGGGGGGGGGGGGGGGGAGAGGAGAGCCTGCCGACCCCGCGGGGAGCGCGTCCTCGCGCCCGATGGGCGGCCACGCGGACTGCCGAGCCCGCCCCAAGATTTGTTGGCCCCCGCAAGACCCGTCTCCCGCCCTTTTCTTTGGGGACCCCCTCGGCCTCCGCAGCCGCGTTTTCGCAGCGGTTGGCGGCGCGGGGGGGAGAGGTGGGTGTTGGCTGCGACCTCCCTCCTCCGCTTTTGGGTTTTTCAGGAAAGGGAGAGGAGATGCTCCGGCTCTGGGCAGAGCACGTTGGGCACGGACATCTTCCCAGCCTAAAGCAAACCCCTTCCCTGGGGAAATCTCTCCCCGCGGCGTCTGTCGGCCACGTCGAGAGCCCCTGGCAAGGGGCAGAGCTGAAGCTGGAGACTGTAAAAACCAGGAGGGGGGGCGGGTCTGGGGTGCCTGGGGCAGCCACAAAACCGAATCCTGCCCGAGCTGGAGCTTGAGGCAGGTCGCTGGAGGGGGTACGGTCCCCCACGTCCAGCTCCTGGCCTGGGAGCCTGCATCTTCCCATCACCCCCCGCATCGCGTGGCCAGTTCCCCTGGGTGCTTCACGGAGGGATTGCCCGGTGCCGATCGTCCCATCCCCGTGTGGGGATGCAGAGCAGCCTGGCTGGTTCCAGGTCACTTGAAAACAGGATTTCTTTGGGGAAAACCCCACTTTTTTTTTTTTTTTTTTTTTTTTTTTGCAGGGGGGGCAGAGGTGGGAGGAGGAAACCCACAAAAGCAGTGCCTCTCACCCAGGCTGCTCGCAGGGGGCTGGTGCGACCGAGCGCCTGGGCATGCAGTGGGGCACCTGGCGGCGTGAGGCACGAGCAACCGCCGCGCTGGGGAGTATTAACGCATTAACCCACCGTTTTCACGTTTTTGGGTTGGGTTGTCACAGTTGGGGGGTTCCTGTCTCGAAGAAAGGACTATTTTTTTATTTTAATTTATTATTTTTTTTTTTTAGCAGAATCACTTTGACAAAGCCCAATCTCAAATCAGCTGAGCCGTAGCCACAACGAAACCCCGGCACTGCTGGAAATAGCTGCGATAAGCGGTGTTTTACAGGGCCCACCCTGCAGACCCTGCCTCTGGCAGGCCGGCGGTGGCGCCGCCTCTTGGGCAACAGCATAAAACTGGATGTGGGGGTGGGTGGGAAGGGGAGAGACGAGGGGAGAGTTTTGCTTTAGACACACGTGGGAGAAAATGCTGGCTCCTACCAAACCAAAACGACAAGGCGAATAAGGCAGGGATGGGGAGGAAAAGTCACTTGTGGGTATTCAGTCATTTGTGGGAAGGACTGAGAGGTTCACAGGGGGTGTTGAGAGCTTCACAGGGGATATTCAGTTGTTCACGGGGGTATTCAGACCTTCACAGGGGGTATTCAGTCGTTCAAGGGGGTCTTCAGACCTTCATAAGGGTTATTCAGTCATTCATGGGGGTCTTCAGACCTTCACAAGGGTTGTTCCGTCATTCCAGGGGGTCTTCAGACCTTCACAAGAGGTATTCCATTGTTCAAGGGGGTCTTCAGACCTTCACAAGGGTTATTCAGTCGTTCCCAGGGTCTCTCTTGCTCCCAAACGCCTTCCAGGTGTCGGTGGGCTGAGGCTGTTCCCAAGCTTGGGCCCGCTTCCCGGGCGGATGGGCACTGCCTGCACCCACCATCTAGGGGGGGGATTCCTGGGGGTCTGTCCTGCAATCCCGGGCAGCCCCTTCCCCTCCGGCCAGACACGCTGCTTCTGCCTTTGCCGCACGAAGAGACGCAGATGGAGACGTGGGAGCCGCCGGGTTCCTTCAGCCACGACCCGTTTCTCTGCCACCTCTCCCTCCAGATCTTCGGGCCGTTATTTTAAGCTGTAATCACACGTTACTGGCCCTGGTTTTTTTTTCCTCCCCCCTCAGTGGCGGATACAGTTGGTGATTGCCCTGAGATCACCGCTGGTTTCTGTGGTGGTGCTGTAATCCGGGCTTAGGAAATGGTCTAGCTTAAGAGGACAGGAAAAACGAGGGTTTATTTCGGTCCCTGGGCTGCATCACGGCGCTGCCCGGCTCCTAGAGTTGCTCTGCCTGTGCCCGAGGCTCTCCCCTTGCTGCTGCCTGTCCTCAGGACCCCCGTGTGTCTCCATCCCCCTGTCCCCAAGCCCTTTTTGTTCCCCAGGTTATGTCTGGTGCTGCTGGAGCCCGAGTTTTGGCCGGGGCAGGTTTTGGGGTTGGCAGCCGGGCTGCTTGGGGAAGAAGGGGTTGCTCCCATGGCTGTTCGACTGAGAAACACTGAAATGTTTAACAAAATGCAGTAGGAAAAGCGATTAACCCCCAAATTGTGCGTCCATGGGGAAGAAACACCTCCAAAACTCTTCAAAACCACAAAGAAAGTGGGGAGATGAACCCAAGTTTGCGTCGGCTGAAAGAGGGGAGCCATGGGGACACCACGGGGCACATCTTGGGGTGCCCGTCATCCCTTGGGGACAGAAAATACCCCTGGCCTCTGCTCCGGAGAGTTGGACCGTGGGTTATCCCTACGGAGCAGCCCCCGGTCGCCGCGTCACCTCCCAGCTGGCTGCATCCCCCAGCATGTCTCACTGCGGCCCCCTCTGCATTTTGGGACCCAAACTCCACCTGTGAATGTCCCCGTCCCCCGACCCGCCCAGGGTGTAAGTGACCTGTTTGTACATCACGTTTAGTTTAGATACTTGTGTACGTATAAATGACAAAGTATATTTCTATAAAGTCGGCAGTTTAGGTGCATGTCTGCGTTTCCATCTCTGTATTTCGGAGCACTGTGGCGTTTCCGTGTGTAGCCGAGGGTGGGGAAGGTGGGGCGGGGGGAGAAGCAGGTTGTTCAAAGGGCCAAGAAGCCGTTGGGATTTTCAGAGGCACCGTCTTAACGCCCTTTTCAAATAAATGTTGATGTTGCCACCTTCGGGGCTCTGCTGTCTTGGCGTCTGTGTGGCAGCCGGGGCGCCGTCGCTCTGCCCTGGGAGAGGAAAAAGGGGTGGTGGTTGGTGCTGGGCTGGAGAAGGGAAGGCGTGGGGTGAGGAGGAGGGTGGCCTCGGCTGTGGACAAGCGTCCTTCCCCCAGCTCTGTGCCCACAATCCGACCCAAACCCAGTTTCACCTTCATCACTCTTTATAATTCAGTCTTTCCTCTGGTTTTTCCTCCCCAGACGTGGGGAAAGGTCCTGGGCTTCTCTTCACCGTGTGCAGGAACAGGCACAAACCCACTTGCCAAGGCCAAAACGGGACATAAACCACCCAAACAGCCATGTGAGGGGCCAAAATGTAGGTGGTGCTGCACCAGCAGCCCCTCTGCTCCTCCTGATGTTAACGATCCTGATCCAGGACGTCTCTTAGCTAAAGAGTGGGGGGAAAAGCACTAATATGAGCCCTGTCTGCCTTTAGCAATATTTCCACCCTGTTGTACTAAATAAACGGGTACCCAGGCTCTTCAGCATTATCATTTGATGGGGAATTAGTGGTTTTCACTGGGAGGTGGGTGCTGGGGGAGCCCGTCTTGGTCTCATCGCTCCTTGGGGCAGCACCCAGAGGATGCTGTGTTCCCCCCGGCTGCCAGCAGACCCTGTCATCGCGCGTCACATCGAAGTGCGGCTCCTCACTGGGACAGAAACGCACTCTGCCTGGATGGTCAGGAGCTGGCCCCTACCAAAATGCAGCAGGCTGACCATGAGCCAGCCCCCAGTGCCCTCTCCAGGCTGGCTGCAGTGAGCCCAGCCTTGCTGGAGCCCCACCGCCGGCTCCTGCGAAGCTCCGGAGCTGGGGGTGCAAAATTGCCCTTTCACAGAATCCCAGAATGTGAGGGGTGGGAAGGGACCTCTGGAGATCATCCAGTCCAACCCCCTGCCAGAGCAGGACCACCCAGAGCAGGTCACCCAGGAACGCGTCCAGGCGGGGTTTGGATGTCTCCAGAGAAGGAGACCCCACCACCTCTCTGGGCAGCCTGTGCCAGGGCTCTGCCACCCTCCCAGGGAAACTGTTTTTCCTCATGTTCATGTGGAACCTCCTGTGCTCCAGCTGGCACCCGTTGCCCCCTGTCCTGTCACTGGCCATCACCGAGAAGAGCCCGGCTCCACCCGCCTGACACCCGCCCGTCACGTATTTATCCCCACTGATGAGGTCACCCCTCAGCCTCCTCTGCCCCAAGCGGAACAGACCCAGCTCCCTCAGCCTTTCATCCCGAGGGAGATGTTCCACCCCCTCCATCCCCTCTGGGGCTCTGCACTGGACCCTTCCCAGCAGTTCCCCGTCCTTCTGGACCCGAGGGGCCCAGACCTGAACACACTATTCCCGATGGGGTCTCACCAGGGCAGAGCAGAGGGGGAGGAGAACCTCTCTGGACCTACTGACCACCCCCTTCTCATACCCCCCAGGATGCCGCTGGCCTTCTTGGCCACGAGGGCCCGTTGCTGGCTCATGGGCACCCTGCTGCCCCCCAGGACCCCCAGGTCCCTTTCCCCTACGCTGCTCTCCAACAGCTCAGTCCCCAGTCTGTGCTGGGACATGGGCTTGGCCTTTCCCAGACACAAGACTCCACACTCGCCCTCGCTGTCATTCATCCAATGTCTCCCCTCCAGCTCTCCAGCCTGCCCAGCTCTCACTGAACAGCAGCACAGCCCCCCGGGGGGGTCAGCCACTCCTCCCAGTTGTGTGTCAGCAGCAAACTGGCTGACAGGGCACTCTGGTCCCTCACCCAGGTCTTTGATCAATATATTGAATAGTACTGGTCCCAGTACCAACCCCTGGGGGACTGGGACTTCTCCCCCCCAGCCCTCAGCCCGCTCCCCAGCACTCCCCCAGCCGTGTCTCCTTACCCTGCAGCGGCAGGATTTTCCTTTGCAATTATTTTTTCTGCCCCTTGACAAACCCCAGCCACCCCCGGAGCTGTTGCCGACACCTGGTGAGTTTGCAAAAAAGAAATGTGTGGGGTTTTTTGGTTGGTTGGTTGGTGGTTTGTTTTGGTTTTGGTTTTTTTTTCTAGAATTCTTTTAATCTATCATTTACAGTATTGTACAGCTCGGTGAAAATACGAAAATCACCCGGCGTGCTCCAACCTGGGCACCAGCCCCGCTCCCCGCGCGTGTCCAGCGGGTGCGGCGAAGCGGTTGACGCCTTTAACCCCAACCTGCTCCCACCCAGGGAAACCCGGGAGCGGACCCCTCCGGAGCGCTAGTGAAGAATGATGGAAGGAGTGATGTCTAAGTGAAACGCATGCCAGCGGGAGACTAAAGCTACGGGGTAGGGGGGTGGCGGCGGGGGCGGGACGCCCCTCGGGCTCTCCCCCATCACTGCCCCTTCTTGTAGGGGCTTTTGATGATGGCGTTTTTGAAGAGAGTCACTAGGGGGGTCTGGCCGTGCTCCGAGGTCATGAAGCCCCCGTAGCGCTTGTCCTTCAGAGGCGCTTGCCAGCGGAAGTGGCGCATGCGGTAGGAGCCGCCGGCCTTCTTCTCCTCCTCCTGGCCTTCCTCCTCTTCCTCCTCCTCCTCTCCCTCCTCGGGCAGCGCCGCGGCGTCACCGAGCGCCAGCTCCCGCCTGAACTCCAGCGGGTAACTCTCGGCCGACTCCTCCTCCACCCCGTTGGGGTAAACCTTGACGGGTCTCCTCTTGCGTCCCACCGGCTTCCCCCAGCGGAAGTGCTCCATGGAGTAGGAGCGTTTGCCTTCCTCCCGCTCCAGCCCGGTTCCCTCCTCTTCCTCGCGGCGGGACGGCGATGCCAGAGGTGGGTTGCCCCACGCTGACGCCGCCGACGCCTCCTCCCGCTTGTGCCCCCCGCCGCCGCCGCCGCCGCTGCTGCTGTTCCTCCGGCCAAACTTGTTCCAGCGAAAGTGGCTCATGACGTACTTGCGGATGCTCTCGGAGAGGGGCTGGAGGTGCCCGTTCCCCGGGTAGACGGGCGCCTCGGCCGACAGGTCGGCTCGGCACGCTGCGGCACACGCCTGCACGGGGGGGGGGAAAGCAGGGGGGCGGGGGGGGGAGATGTTGGGGAAGGGCGAGCACACAGCCGGGTGGCCACCACCTTCTGCAAGCACCCTTGGGCGCGGGGTGAAGGCGCCGGTACCCAAAGCGCCGCTTCAGGGAAGGAGGCTGCAAGCTCAACAAAAGTATTTTAGCATCATCCCCCCCCCGCAGCGTGAAGCCAGGAGGCACGAGCCCACCGAAACCTGCGGGTCCTTGGGGCCGAAGCATCCCCCCCCCCCCTGCATTGAGGCGGGTCACCCCACGGTGTCGGTGTCCCCATCACCTCCTCCCCCCAGCCCACCGTGCCTTGGATGGGGAGGAAGGTCAGAAACCAAAGGCACTGGAGAGCACTCCCCAGGCTTACCAAAACGCCGGCCTCGCTGGTGAGGTCCTGGCATTTGCCACTCTCCCAGCACGGGCCGCTGGCGCCGGCGAGGTGCCAGAGCAGCAGCCCCAGCACCACGGGCAGGCTGCTCCACGGCACGCTCGGCATCCTGGCCGGGGGAGCGAGGCCGGGCTCACACGAGGGCTGCAGGCCCAGAAACCGGGCAGGATCTGTGGGGAAAAAAACAAGAAAAAAAGGAAAAAAAAAAAACCCTCTTTTTTTTTCCCTTCAGGAGATTCTTGAATGCTTTCTTCGCTGTGTCCGCCTTTCCCTTTTCTAAACTGTTGGGGTTGTGGGAGCAGGATCAAGCTCGCTGCAAAGGGATGCTCCTCCCTACACCCCCCAGGAGCATGAGGGTGATTTTTGCCGGAGGAGAAACTGAGGCACAGAAAAGGGAAGGCAACACCCGAAGCCACCTCCCTGCTTGCACCCACTCCTGCTCAGCCGCTCCGAAAATAAATTGGGCAACGTTTCCCCCCGCCCTGCCAGCTCCCTGCCTCTTCCTTTCGCCTTCCGAACCGAGAGGTGGCTCGCTGGAGCTCGGGTCTTTTGTCACCGCTACCGCAGGTGACAATCGCTGGCGGCGGGGCTTGCTGCCGCCTCCGAGGAACCCCATAAAGATGAGTGATGCTGTGAGGGGAAAGCGCTAGGGAGCTGTCTCCGGGTTTCATCCTTTGCCGACCGCTTGCGGCTTGCAAGCTGATTCCTCTCAAAAAAATCCGTGCTCCCTCCTAACCTGCCCTGCGATGCCCCTCGAGAGGCTGCAAAACTCCGGCGTGGTGGGAGACACGACTGTCAATAGCATTAAATTAGGATTAGAGGAGTAAGACGTGAATATTTTACATTAAATAATAGTGAAGTCGGTTGCTTGGCTTTGGGGAAGGGTTATGGCAAGCGCTGGTGGTGTTTGGGATGCGGTGTGCCAAAATTAACCCAGGATCCAGCTGAAACTGGGGGCGGGGGGGCTGAAGCGGCCGTTGCTGCTGTGCCATCAAGGATGAGGTTGGGGTTGGTTCCCGGACACCCACGGGACCTGGTTCCAGGGTCCCCCGAGGATGCCCGGTTTGTTTTCCTTCTGCAAACCCCAACTCCTTCCCAGGCAGCTGTGTTTAACTTGGTGTGGACTCACGTGTCTCGCCTTCCCCCGTGCTGCGGGAGCTCTGCGGGAGGAAAACCCCTATCCCACATGGAAAGAAAAGAGAAGAAAATAAAATCTCATTTTGGCCCAAAATGTGCAGCTGGAGGGGCACGCTGACCCTTCCCTCGGGTGCCAGAGCCGCCAGGTTGAGCCTGGGTGGAGGGGGACTTTCTTTGGCAGATGAAAAAAAAGATCCCGATGGTTATGAGAGCGAACAGCAGTTCCAAAAGGGGGGGTGAAACAGTGAGACAGACGCAATTTAACCATAAAGGTTGTCCTTCTGTCTTCTGCCTGAATTTGTGGGTGTCGCTGCCCGGCATCCCCCAGCGCAGCAGCACCGGGGGTCCGGGGCGGCAGCGAGTAGCACCTCTGTGGCACTTGAGCACCTGATAGTGCAAATAAACCCGACAATAAGCGGAGGAAGGGAGGGAAGGGTGTGATTTATTGCCCATCCTTCGCTAGGAAACCCCTGCCCGGCAGCCATCCGTCACAGCGTGTCACCCCCCCCACCGCCACCAGCGGTGACCGGTCCCCACCATCCATCAAGCCCCTCTTTTTTTTTTTTGCAACATTTCTCTCCCTTCCGCGCACCCCAAAACACACCAGGGAGCCCCACCGAGGGTGGGGTCACTGGTTTTCGGGGCTTACCTGTGGCCAGGGTGGGAACCCGACCGCTGCCACCGCGACGCCTTCCGTCCCCCTCTCCCGCGCGCTCCCGCAGAGCGTCTGCCCCTCGGCCGCTGGTCCCCGTGGCTTTTTATAGCCCCCCACGACGATCGCATCTGCCGGAGGGAAAAGGGAGGGGGGAGCAGGGGAGGGGGGTGGGGGGGCGAGAGAGACCATTCCAGGTACCAAACAAAAGATGAGCAAGCGACGGGCGTTCGCCGGATCCGGCCCCGTGGCGGACGGAGGGATTAACATCTCCCAGCGAACCGCAGCTGGCAAAGTTTTCCGGACGAGGCTGCTAATTGCGTTGGCAGCTTTGGAGCTGGGATGAGGCGGGGAGGGAGGAGAGGGGGGGGTTGGATGGAAAAGTCCTTCACCAGGTACCAGCCGGCACCGACGGCGCTGGGTTTGGTTGTTTATTACCGGCGTGGCGGACGGGAGCATCCGTCACCGCTCGGGCTCAGGCGTGGGAGGGCTTCGCGCTCCGATGGGTGCCGAGGGTTTGGGGGTGCCTTTCTGCAGGAGAAAAGGGGATTTGGTTAAAAGCAAACCTCTCGGGACAGCAGCAGCCCGAGCAGGGAGGGCGCAGGCAGCGGGTATCTCTGCCTGGTGTGCCAGGGAGCCCGGTGGCCACCGACTTTGGGTGCAAAAGCAGCGGGAGAGAGGTTTCCAGCCTGGGGGGTGGGTGGCTTTTCCAGAGCATGGACAGGTTTAGGTGGGTTGGCCAGGCTCACAGCTCCCTTTCCGCACCCATCAAACCCCAGCCTCTCCGCTCCACTCGAGCTGGACCAGCTTTGGGCTGTGGACGCTTTCCCTGCTGCACTTCTGCCCAAAGCCCAGTGGAGTTCGTGTTTTCTGTAGGGTTGGCCTTGGCTACTCTCTATGTAAGAGCAGTGGTGGCTTCCAGGAGGTTCCTTCATGCTCCTTGGCCAACGGCGAGCAAGAGGGATGCTCCATCTTCTATAAGGTGTTCAGTGCAGGATAGCACCTTGGGGCAAGCCTGGAAGGGGGCTGGGGGGATCCAAGGGGGTTGGAGTGACGGGGAAACTCATGTGGTGCCAGGTTGCCAGCCCGCCTGGACAGCCTAGAGGGCTCAACTCCCTTTTTCCACCCAAAAGAAGGTGGCAACATGCAAACCGTCCCTGCAGGTGGCTGTGGCTTTGCTAACTCCTGGCTCTTACCAGGGGTGGTTTGGAGTAAACCCACATCCCAAAACCCCGCCAGGCCCCATGCAGGAGGTTTAACAGCAGCAGGACGGTGTTCAGAGCTGGTTTACAAGAGTTTGGGCGGCTTTTTGCACCCCATGTCTCGTGTCCTTGAGGCAGATTTGCCTCTGACCCTGCTCACCACCTCTGCTGGCTGCTCTCCACAAGCATCCCAGGGTGATGGCACCAGTCCTCAGTGGGGCATCAGGATCAAGAGAGGATTTTTAGGTCCTTTTTTTTCCAGCTCTGGCCTTACCCAGGTGGAGAAACACATCTGCATGGGGATTTTCCATCCCTAGGATGTAAAGCCAAGGTGGCCCTTGAAGGTTGGACCATCTTTCCAGAGCACTTCACAGTGTTGTCTGTCGGGTCCGGGTCCAACAAAGAGCTCAACATGGGCTGTGAGCATCCATCCCACCAGCCCGTGTGCAGTTGTCGATTTGCATGCTTGTGAGAAGACAAACTGCAGGGCACGGTGAAGCCACACGTGGGCTCACCTTGGATGGGCAAAGGATTTGCTCCTATTTTACTCAGCGCGGTCTTCTGTAGGGAAAGGAACCACCCCAGAGGCAACCTCCCAGGGAGAGCAGCCCGTAAGCGGGACACTGGGGCCGGAGGGTCCCAGAGTGTGGTCAAGCCGCCTCATCCAGACGTCTGCCTCGGGGTGGAGATGCTCCACCCTGGAAAAGACTCCTCTGGAGATCCTCCCCTCTTTCCAACAGGCAGAGGAGAGGCTGAGAATAAACAAAAAGGAGGTGGGGTGTCCTTCGGTGAGCTGCAGATGTGCGCACCTCCTTGCCAAAGGATATCGGGGTGTAACAGATTCACCCCAGGACTGGATGAAACCCTCCATAGCCGGTTACCAAAGAGGTGAAGCACCAGCAGTTCGAGGAATAGCCTCTGTAGCCTTTCGGTTTGGTTCACACCTTCTCCAGACCCCCATCCACCCCAAATCCACCCCCGAATCCCTCCGCCTCTCGCCGCAGCGCCCACAACTGCATCAGCTGCCTCCATCCTCCCTGAGAGATCCCCCCCCCTCTCCCTCTGCAATATTTTTCCATGACAGAGAGCTATTCTGAGATACTTTATGGCCCAAACCGGAGCTATGATTCCCACTTTAAAGGCTCTTTCATCTTCATTAGGCCCATCTGAGTGGTTTATGCTCATAAGGAAGATGTGAAATCTGTTTAGGAAACCTCATTGGAGGTGGGGGGCTGAGATGAAGCACCCTCTGCCGCGGCTTCGGCAGCCGAATGCCTCCGCGCTCGCCAGCCTCGCAGCCGGGGCTTTCAGACCTCCCTCCTGGAGACGACCACAACCCGAGCTCAGCCTCCCTGCTCCCGGGGAGGAGAGCACAGCATCTCCCGGGGACGTTGGTGCCCCGGCAGGAGGATGCTACCTCCGCCGTTGGGGTGCTGGAGGGCCCGGGTCCCCCTCCCAGCGCGGGGCTGCTCCCGGTGTAACAGCAGGATACTCCTTATATTTTATTACACACCTTATTCATCTTTTTCTTTTTTCCCAAAGAGAGCCCAGTGTGGAAACGATTGGTGGATGCAGCCACCTCCCGGGCAGATAAACAGGAGGGGTGGGGAGCCAAGATGACAAGAAAACGACCCTCCAAGCAGGGAGAACATCCCATTAGGAGGAACCTCTTCTTTCTTCTCAGGGGAGAGCTGGAGACCGCCCAGGACCATGGAATTACGTCGCACACGTGCTTGCAAGAGCAGCATCTTCCAACCCCCCGCGCTGAGCGTGGCCAGCAGCAAGGGCTCTGCTCCAGCAAACCACCCAGCCCTGGAGGCCTCGCTTGAGGGCTGCCTTGAATGACGTCTGGTGGCTTCATCGCAACCTTGTCCTCCTCAGAGCCGCGCGCTGAGGGCGTGCAGCCCTTTTCCCGGCAGGGCTGGACGCGGGGGGTGAAGCATCCGTGGGTGAACGGGCTCGTTCGCCGCGTGGTTTCTGGCCTTTCCGCTTCAATGGGGAGAACAGGTCGCACCTGGGTGCGAATGAGCTCCGGGGCCGGGTGCGAATGTCACGGCTGACGCTCAAATCCCGGTGGGACGTGGGGCAGCCATCCCACCAGGCTGTAAACACCGGCGTCGTGGAGGCGGGAGGAGCGCTGGGGCTTGCGAAAAAACCCTTGTGACGCCCACGTAGGTCTGTCCTAAGACCCGCAGGTCCCTCCGGGTGCCGTTGGGTGCCACCACAGTCCCCTTCCCTGTTACCTCAGGGCAGATTTCAGTGCTTTGCAGACAGTTGACCCATCTTCTGTTTGAGCAGGTCTCCTGGGCTCAGCACCCATCCCTGCTCCCGCCTGGGTGTAGCTGGTGGGGTGGGGAGTGGTGCTGAGGACCCTGCTCCATCCGGACCATCTTCATCTTCTCTTTGGTGAGACAGGATGAGGATGGATTCCCCAGGGCAGTTGCATTAAGGGGTTGTGTAGGGTGTAAAGAGCAGGGACCCAGGAGACATCCAGATGAAGAGGTAGTTGGATCACCACCGTAAAACTCTCTTCCTCCATCACTTGAAGATTTTCAAGCAAAAGACACTTATTGATGGTCAATCGGAGCCTTGGAGCCAGTGACTGACACGTCACCCATAGGATCAGGGCCTTTTTGGGTGAGTAAATGGAGGTGATCACATCTGGGCACACCTGGAGCTGTAGTTTCCAGCTGGCTTCGACAAAGGGGACCCTTCCGAGCCCACCCGTGCCTGCCTCGAGTCTGTGGCAGGCGGTGAAACACAAGCCACGCGCCTTGCCCTTGGAGGGAAACGCTGGCGCTCGCTCTGTGGTCGCTTCGCCGTAGGAGCAAGAGCAATTCTGAAGCTCGAGCCTGGGAATCCCACCACTGTTTGCTTGGCTGTCCTGGTTTGGGCTAAATCAGAACGAATTCTGCTTTAGTGCTTTAACTTTTCAGCCCAGTCTCCTCCAACTATCGGCCCTGTCTGAGCCAGCAGCACGTTTCCCCAGGCAGCGGCTGCTCCCAGCAGTGCCAACCCCTGGGGGTCACAGCCAGCCCCAAGGGATGGGCTGCAGAGAGGCCCTGCCTGGGACTGGTTCTTACAGCGACCAAGGTCACTGCTGAGTCTTGTGCCCGTGTTGGGCTGCGGGAGGGAAAAGGGTCCCCAGCCCGAAAAAGGCCGCCCCTGCAGGGAGGAGCGAACCGGCCAGGGGACCCAAACCTGACCCACCGAGTGTTCCACCCCA
Source organism: Leptosomus discolor (assembly GCF_034619465.1). NCBI lineage: Eukaryota > Metazoa > Chordata > Aves > Leptosomiformes > Leptosomidae > Leptosomus > Leptosomus discolor. The sequence goes on from NC_141392.1 coordinate 126,442,330, forward strand.
CGGACGGCACGGTCAGTGCAAAGCTGAGGGGGCACCAGGGTCAAGCTCTCTTCTTCGGTGGCGACACCTGAGGAGGGCTCTGTCTGTCCTTCTGTCGTCCATCCCGCCCCGTGCGTCCCTGAATCCAGGGCCTGAGCCCAGCTCCTGCCTCCCGTCCCTGTCTGCTGCCCAGTCCAGCCTGGGACTGCCCCAGTGCCAGCCCTGCAGCCTGGTGGGGACGTGTCGTCATCGGGGTGGGGGCAGTTGGGTTTGGTGTTGGGTTTGTATCTATTTGTACATATTGTAAAGATTTCATTATTTCCTTATTCTTATCTTTTCTTTGATTGTTACTGTTCCATTAAAGCTGTTTTAGTTTTCTTTTCCAAACTGTCAAGTCTCTCTCTCCCTTGTTCTCTCTCCTTTTCCCTTCTGGGAGGGGAAAGGGGTTAACAGAGAGCCTCTGTCATGTGTTAGTGGCTGGCCCAGCCTCAAACCTTGACTTTGGCCCAGCAGGTACCTGGTGCCGGGTTTAAGTTCACGTGAAGGTGCTGAGCTCCACACCAAGAGCTGCCCAGGGCAGCCTCCAGTAATAAAAAAACATTATATTTTTTTAGCTAGGACGTGGCACACATGAATTGCAGAGAGGGGCATCCTTTTGCTTTCTACTGGGGTCAACTGATTTTCTTAGTGGCTTCAATAAGAGCAGGAACAGACATAAAATGGAAGAAATAAATGGCTACACAGCGCGTGAACTAATGGTGCTTGCTGCTGCTCTGCCTGAGCCTACTGATGCCAATGCCTTTTCCTCAGCACTATTTATATGCTAAAATCTATAATTGTGCCTGATTCTCTCTGATTTGAACCCAAATTGGGCCTAGGAACAGACAGCTAAAGGCGTTTGAGGATCTGAACAGTGTCACTCTGATATTTTTGCTTGTAGGTTCTTTTCTGGGATGACTTCTGATGTTTCTGCTTGTAGGTGTTTTCTGGGATGACTTCTGATATTTTTCACCCGTGGTTTCTTTTTCTGGCATTATCTTTTCTTCCTCATGTTTGCGAAGAGCTTGAGTCACATCACCACGCTGGATAGATCAGGCACCGACTAGAATTGCAGGATCCTTGCAGGCTGCAGCAAACCCTTTACCCGAGCAAGCTCCTGCGAGAGCGAGAGCCTTTTCATTCTGAAACGGGCTTGTTCCTGCTGCTCTTCTGGGTTCACGGGGAAGGACACATCTTCACTGCAGCAACTTGTGCTCGTTGGGAGGAGAGGCTGATAAGCAGCGCGTGCCCAGAGCGATCTGTGGGTCACGGTGTTTCAGAGCCCTTCGTGGATTTTTGCACCATCGTTTCCAGTGCCCCCTTCAAGCCAGTCAACTTGCAGCACCTGCAGCATCCCTTGGCTGGGAGCTGCACAGCCCATCTCCCGGCTCTGGCAAGAAACACCTCACTTTTAGTTCAAAGAGCAACATTTCCAACGGCACAAGCACTTGAGAGGACGCTTGCCTTGCTCATCAGCTCCTGATCACCCTTCCTGACCCTGATCTCCTGTAGAAATGATGCTCTGGTGGGTACCAGCTGCACATCTTGCATGAGGACAGGGTGCGTGGCGCTGGTTTTGCACCAAGCAGAGCGTGATGGGGATCTGGAGCCTCGGGGAGCTTGGCTGAAGCACAGGGGATTTGGATGACCACGGTGTTGGCCTGAGGATGCTCCTCCCAGGCAGCATCTGGTCTTGGTGCAGATGTAGCTGGTGAGCAGAGCCAGAGACAGGGGGGAGAAAGGCTCTCTGTGCCTGGGGAGTGATGTGCACGACCCCAAAAGATGCTGCGGCGGGGCAGCCTGGAAGAGCAGGTGAGGGAACAAGAGCACTTGCTCGCTCAAAGTCTCCTTCGAAAACCAGCCTGTCATTTGGGATTTGCAGCTTGGGCCGTGGACTTTCCTCCTTAGGGAAGGTGTTGGTTTGCCCATCAGTCTCTGAGCACCTCCTGGCACGTTTATGCCCTGAATTTCTTCAAATATTGGTAGGATGGAAAATGTCAACCTGTTCCGGCACCTCCTGAATTCCCTTGTCTTTCTCACCTTGGTTTTTCCAGCCAGCGAGTTCATCCCAACTGGCCAAATCCTTTCAGGGAAGCCCTGACCTGCAGCTCCGTCCTGATCCCTGACCTGCAGCTCCTTCCTGATCCCTTTAGAAATTACAACAGGAGTCTGCCGCTTGATTTTCCATGCCTTTGGGAAGCTGGAGTCGGGCTTGGCTTGGCTGTCACAACTGAACTGACTCGAGCCCCTCTGAAGGGCTGAGACTTTATTCCTGCTATGCTCGTTTTTCCCCTGGAGCCCTCCAAGGGATCAAGGCGATGGCATTCCCGAGCAAGGACCAAGCTGGCTCAGAGGAGGCTTTTGGCCGCAGAAACGGTCGCTGATCTTCTGGCAAATGAGCCCAACACATCACAGGTTTTGTTTGTCCTGGTTTTGCCCCACAATGCCCATCTCCTTGGACAGCACGGAATGGACAAATACCACCGCGATCTTTCTCTAATGCACCTGGTGTTCTCACATGTGTCAGATCAGGCGTCACCGGGCATCACCAGGCGTCACCAAGCGTCACCAGGGAATCACCAGGCATCCCCAGGGCAACACCAAGCATCACTGCGCATCACCACGCATCCCCAGGCATCCCCAGGGTATCACCAGGGCATCACCAGGCATCACCAGGGCATCACCAGCCATCACTAAGCATCACCAGGCGTCACCAAGTGTCACTGTGCATCACCAGGTGTCACCAGGACATCACCAAGCATCACCAAGCATCACCAGGTGTCACCAAGTGTCACTGTGCATCACCAGGTGTCACCAGGACATCACCAAGCATCACCAAGCATCACCAGGCACCACCAAGCATCACCAGGTCATCACCAGGGCTCACAACCCCCTCCACGCCTGCCTTCAGCATTCCTGCCAGCCCAGAGCTGCAAAGCAGACATGAGTGCTCCTGACCCCCATCCATTGCAGCTGATATCCCCCTCGTTAAGAATTTTTGAGGGAAATACAGTTGACTTCTTTTCTTGGAAATGCTGGGCACCAAAAATACCCCTGGGCATCCTCAGTCCAGGAAAGACACAGGTGTCATGGAGTGAGGGTGCTGTAGGAGCGGGGAGATGGTCACGGGTCTTTGAGGCCGTAACCCCCGGCAGGGAATTATGGCTTGCGTGGGAGTAAGTCCGTTTTCTCAGTGAAGGCTCAGCTCTCTCCGTGGTGAACTGCTTTGAAACCTCTCAGAGCAGCCGGGAAGGGCAAGAAGAGGGCAGCTGCCTCTCCGGCTGGGAGTGCAAGCGGTTGTTGGGGGCGAGACAGCATATTGCATGGGAAACCCTCCCCAAGGTGCACCTCTCGCTCCATGACAGCTAAAAAAAAAGCAGGAAGTAACTATTGCACCTTGCTTTTAGACGGAATTAAGCTCATTTCAGCTCCTGGTTTTGCAAATTGGCCTGCAAACCTCTGGCCAGGGTGAGGGTACAGACCTACCCCTCTCGAGGGGTTGTCCTGTCCCCAGGAGAGGGACACCCCTCCTGCCCAGACCAGCTCCTGCCACCCATCCGAGGACATGGAAGGATGTGACTCCTTCTCTGGTGACAGCAGAGCCAGCCCAGACCATGGGCTGGGAGGAGCTGCCTGATGGCTAAAAGTGAGTGGGATAAATCTTGCCTTCCCTCCGGGACTGTGACTGGATCATCCCCTCCTGCTTGGCACGGCTGCGCAGCCGGCCCTGGGGGTTAGGCCAGGGCAGAGCCCAGGGCAATAGGAGAGGTGGGGTCAGGAACCCCAAATTGCCCAGTTCAGCATTTTCTTCCCTCATTCACACCGCCTTCCTTTTCTTTTTCATCTGGTTACACACACGCACATGCTGTACACACACACACACACACACACACACGCACTTGCACACCCGGAGCCAAATCCCCGATTATTGCCCGTGCCCCTAAGAGGGATTACAGCTTCTTAGGAGGGGAGCTGGCTTTCGGCAGGGTTTAGGAGCCCAGCAGGGACTTCATTCCTACAACCCAGAGCTCACGCTGCGTTTCGGGCTCCCGTTGGGAAGAGAGCTGCACCCAGCCCCTTCTCCAGCCCCAGCGATGCTCAGCCGCGTCCCATTTTCCTCCTTTCTGCGACTTCATCTCTCTTTAAATCACACGTTGACTTGGCAGGAGAGAAGAGAGGGCGGAAGGGGGCTTTGGGAGGCTGCAAGAGAGCAGCAGCACCAAGGAACACGAATAGCTTTGCTCGACCCTTTGAGATGTTGCCTCTGCCCAGGGCTGGTGCTCTCAGGGAGGATTAAGGGCGAAGGCGCTTAGCAAAGCCCCCGGGGCAGAGCCGGATCCCTGTAGGATCCCAAAGCGGCCCCGAGACCTGCGATGCCTTCCTGAGCGCAAGCAGCTCCCCAGCTCTGGCTGGATCTTAAATCTCTCCATCTGATGCCCCCACCACCCTTCCCGGGCAGGGGTAACCCAGGGCAGGAAATCCTGGGGCAGTTTTGAGTCCAGGGCTTGGGGTTGGCAGAGATCACGAGCCATGGAAGCCCATGGTCCCTGTACCTCAGGGTATGGCTTTTGCTGATATTTGTGGAGCGTGACCGCTAGAGCACCAAAGTTTACTCTAATTTTGGGGCTCCGTGGTCTTCAGGAGCTTCTGAGCTGCCTCTGCTGATTATTTTATAGCAAATCACTGATTATTGATGTTAGTGGGGTGAGCTGGTTTGGGTCAGTGCAATCCTGAGAGGTTGGGGTAGGTAGAGTTGGGTTAGTTTGTCCTTTTTTCTAGGAGACCAAGGCAAGGTCAGGGACAGAGGGTTATCCAGGGATACCTGGGGGTCTCTTCACTCTGTTGGGCAGAAGCAAGAAATATAGAAATATTGCATTTTTTTGACTTTTCTCCCTCAAAGAGAGACCACGTGAGAGCCGGTGGGTTGTTTGCGCACTGAAGGCATGTGAGCTGCTGAAGGCTGGCCGTGGGCTCTTCGAGGAGAGGAGAGGCTGCAGCACCTGGGCAGTGGTGGTGGGGACCTCATCTCCTCCAGAAACTACAACTGGGAACAGATGGAGTGGGATTTGGGACAGAGTGGGAAGAGCAGGTGTTGCATGCCCACGGAAATATGCATTCCTGCGCTTGGGAGGAAGCAGAAGACGACGTGCTCGCAGCAGGGGAGGATGGTGGTGGCACGGGCTTCGTGGCGCTGCTCTTCACAGCACGTTGGGGAGATGGATGCTCAACAACAGCTACTCCCCAGCAGGGTGGTGTAACCCACATCGGTGACTTCAGAAAGAGTTGGCCAAGGGGTACCTGAGGCTCTTGGCGTTGGCTTCAATTAGTCCTGGAGGGGTTGTAGCTGATGTCCCCCCAAACAGCGGGGAAGGATGCCAAAGAGAGGCAGACTAAACACTGAGCACTCAATCTTGAGCCTTTTAGAGCCGTTATTAACATCACCCAGGCTCTCCCATTGAATTCCCCCCCCACACACACACACCCTCCCCTCTCCCCTCTCCCCTCCTCGCTAAATGCTCCCCGAACAACTCAGACATCAATCGAAGGCAGGAGAAACAGCCGCGCTTTGTCTCCCTGAAGAGGCAGCTTTGCATCAAGCCCTGTCAGGGCAGCTGGTGGCGAGCTGCCGGCGGGGACCATTTCCACGTCTCCCTTTGTGAAGGAGCAGCCTTGAGCGAAACGCCACTCGAGGGGCATTGAACGAAATGTACGTTCGCCTCTTCCATGTGGCGCTCGGCACCCGTCTCCGCCTCTGACGCTAACGATCCGGATGAGGGTTGGTTGGGTTGGTTTGGTTTTTTTTTTTTCCAAGAATAATGAGGAAAAACGAATGAAAGGGAAAAGGGGCTGAAGGAGGGGAGGTCAGATCCATTTAGGAGCCCAAACATTTGCAGGGAGAGTGCCTCCTGAGTGGCCGCACAAAGGGCCTGGCTGTACCTGGCTCCGTCCCTCCTCCACCTCCTCTCCCCCACCACCTCCGGCCATGAAAAGGGGGAACCAGAACTGTAGGGCCTCCGTGAAAGACGAGGATAATGGATTTCATTGTAGACAAGCATGTTAAATGTCTATCCACTCGTGTGCAATAAAGGAAAGCCGGTCTTTAGCTAATCGCGCCGGAGGAGCTCTCAGCTGGGATTCAAAAGAGAGTTGTTCCCCTTGGTTCCCTGCCCTGATACCCTCCCCTGTACCACCCCATAAAGAGGCATCTGTGGGGTGCAATTCATCTTGTTGTCATTTCAGTGCCTACCATCGCATCCTTTTTCTCTCCGCTGGCCGTGGGGTGGCTCAGGACAAGCCTGGAGGGTAAAAGTCTACGTACGGCCAGAGGAACAACTCCTGCGGTGGTGGAGTGGGGTTTGCTGGTGCAGCGGTGGGATCCAGCCCAAAGAGAAGCGTCAGCACCAGAAGGTCTTCACATCCATCATGTCCAGATAGACCACCACTCCTCCCTTCCCTGCAATGACCTTTTTTCTTGTTCTCCCTTGCCCCAAGCCCCATATTCCCACCCTCTGCCCATGGTGTCCCTTCTCTTGCTGACAGGGTCCCTTCTTCTCCAAGCCACGCCGGGTGGGTGGTGGATAGAGACACGGAGCTGCCTGCTGGGCCAGAGGTGCAGAAAGCAGCCCAGGGGCGCAGTGCCATGTCCTGAGATGGCAGGGCTCAGAGGCAGCACATCCCCCAGCTCTGCCACGACCAGCTCCCCACAGAGACAAAGAAAACAAATAAAATCCCTTCGCCTGATGTTTTTACAAGCTGAAAGCAAAGCCAGGAGGTGGTTGTAGGGTGGCGAGACAGCTGGACTTTTGGTTTTTCTGCCTGAGCTTAGAGCTAAACTCAGATTTCATCCTTCCCGGGGGAAGTGGGACTGGATTCACCAGGCTGGATCCAGCTGTGGGGAAGTCAGGGCAGGAGATGACCCCACCATGGCATGTAGGGTCGGGATGCTCATGTGTCGTGCAAGCTGTGTCCTCCCCTTATCACACACAGACCCACAGCCTCCTTCCAGTCTTGCTGGGGGCCACTGGCGGTGCAGGAGGGTCCTGTTCATGGAGGTGACAGCTTCTCCAAAGGACACACATATGGCCATCTGGGAGAGCTGCTGGAGGACTGGTGAAGTTCAGCGCCTCTCCAAACCACCTGAGTGGATATTTCCTAACAAAGTTCCCCTTCTCTGGGCAGTTCCTCTGGTTTTGGAGGGCGTCTGAGCTGGTTTGAGTATCACCTTTGTGGGAATCAGTCTGGGAACGTCATCTGGAAACTCTTTACATTAAGGGAAGGAAAACAACAGCCAACAGTTTCGCCCAGTAAAGAAATCTCTGGTTTCAGCTCACATTCCTGTGGCTGAATGTTTACAGTACGTATTTAAGCGACCCTGTTGACATTACTCCCTTGCAAAAGCAAAGAGGAAGCCCGGGGCTAGTGAATAAAATAAATGACGGCTGTTCCCCGCCCTGAGCCCCTGTCCATGGCCAGGTTGGGAAGCTTTCCCCCCAAAACCGCTGGGATGGGGCAGGTCACCGCACGCTGGATGAACCTGCCCTCTCCCCAAAACACATCCCCAGGGTGGGACAGAGGGTTTCTAGATGAGGGGGGCGCTGTGTCCTCCTGCCAAGGCACCGGCTTAATCCCCTGTACACTGATAAGGTCACGCCGGGACCCACGCTCCTCCCTCCCGTGCGTCGTCTGAGACTGGCGGCTCTCTTGGCCCTATTTATAGTGCGGTGATAGGATCAGGGGGAATAAGCATTTAGTGTCCCCTAAATCACACCCTGCTCCCCATGGCCAGTTGCTGCTCGCTGCTCTCTGCTCCCACCACCAGAAAGCCTGGCCAGGACTTTTGAAGGTATGTCAGGAGCTGGGGTGCTGCTGGGGAGCTGTGGCATCCCTCCCAGTTCCCCGTCCTCACCAGAGTGGGGCGGAGATGGCTTTTGGTCGGGAGAAACCTCGGGAGCAGACCCAGAGTGTGACGCTGTGGCTGGGAGCCCCAGTGTCGGGCAGGGATCAGAGGGCAGCTCTGTCTGCAAGAGGAGCCCGATTGCTCTGGATAAGAGGGACAAAGTCACGTATTTGTCTCACCTGGATGGTGGCCAGGCCACCATCCCTCCATCCGCCCTTGGACCCGAGCCCATGTGGGGCAGTCAGCCTGAGGCCAGGGTCCATCCAGACAGCCCCGGGGATGGATTGGTGGTCGGTGGGTTGGTGGTCGTGGGTCCCTTTTCACTTGATAATTCCATTTATAATTACATCTGCCAAGAAAAAGTCATATACAGGGACATCGAGAGAGCCCCAAATCCATGCCCTGTGTCCCTGGGCCATGGGGATGGCTGGAAGGCGGGCAAAGAAGGTGGGGGGAACCTGTGTCGTTTTCTGTGGGTGGGCAGCATGGTGGGGAGGGTTGGTTGCTCATCCTTCCTCTCCCATCTCCTTACTCTCATTCCCATTTCAGGGAGCAACGGCGTAGCAGGATGCCCTGTCTGGGGGAGCCAGCTCCTTCCCCTGCATGGTCCTGTGTGGGCAGAAAGCCCTGCCCGAGGGGCTGACCGCCCCCTGCCAGACCCCAACACCCTCCTCCAAACCAACCAGCAGCTCTGCAGGAAGGGAAACGCAACCCACAAAGCCGGTGGAGCCTGGCCAGGAGAGCAGAGGAGCTCCCGCTGGAGCTGGTCCCAGCTTGATGGCCACCAGGTGACACTGGGGAGGATGCTCTATGGGGCCAGGCGGGTCCCTTGCCTGCAGTGACCCCCTTGGTGGGAGCTCTGGGATCCCTACTGATGCTCGGTTCCCGTCTAGCTGCAACCTCACCCACTAGCTCTCAGCAGACGACCTGGTGTTATGCCCTGGGGACTGCCATTTTTCTCTCCAACGGTGCTTGATGATGAGACACGTGGTGTCATCCCCGAGGACCATCTTCACCTGCCTGATGGAGGTCTGCCTCATCACTGGCTCTGCCAGGGGGGGGTTGCTATCCCTCATCCTCGTGGCCACACTGAGCAGCCCCTCGCTGCAGAAATCCCTGCCCGTGACATACAGAGACCATAAGGACCCCCAGGAGGGCACGGGCCTGATCCAGTGCGGGGAGTACAGCAACCAGGTGCTGCCCAACGGCCGCTGTAAGATCGTGGCCACGTTGCCACAGGGGGACGAGCAGCGGTGCCCGGACATGTTTCGTTGTACCGATGAGGTGTCCTACTGGCTCCATGAGAACGAGGAGCGTAAGCAGCAGATCCTGGAGCTGCGGGAACTGATTTCAGAGCTACAGGAGGAGCTGAGGAACCACCGGCACCGCATCAAAGTCCTTGAGCTCCAGGTAAAAGGCTGCCCTTCGCAGACCCACTCCGTTCGGGTGCCCGCCTTCCCTCCCCATGGTCCCTTCCAGCTCCCAGCAGCTTGCAGGGGGAGGGCACCCAGTAAAGCATATGGTGTTGTTCTGACCATGGGCTGGGATATCCATTAAACCCCAGCTGCTCCTACTGTGATGGCTCAGGAGCCTTCCAGGGCTGATCTTCCTCAACATTAGCCACAAACCCTTCAGTGTTTTAGCTCTGCTTTCTTCTCCTTCACCTTCAAGCCTGCCTAGGAGAATGGGATCCATCCCATCGCCCATAGCGGCATCCCAGGCTAGACCTGGAGTTTTGGGTGACCAGTGAAGGACCACATCTCCAACAGCCACAGCTGATCAAGGGAAGCCCTGACCTCCAGCCCACGGCACCCTTCCTGCAGTCTCCTTTCCACTGCTCATCCCACCCCAGTTCCATTCACCGGTCCCACAGCCTGAAGCAACACACTGATACGTTTTTTCCAACCTTGTCTGGCACCTCTGAAGCTCTCAGATGTTTGGCCCTGCCCAGTGGTTTTACCCAGCAAGCACTGGTCTTGGCCATCAGCAGCAGCAAGCAGCAGCTTGCACAGGGTTGTAGCCAGGAACAGGGAGGGATCAGGGTGTGTTTTTGCTGGCTGTAGGGGTCATTTCTCAGCTACGATGGCTCACGGAGCTGTTGATGAGATGTGCAGAAGAACCAGCAGCAAGGTACAAGTGTCAGCTGGAAGAGCCCCGAGGCCGCCGGGTGAACAGCACCCTTGTCTTTGCTCTTGGAGGAGATGAGGTCTGATATAGCTGGGCTCTGGGAGTGGTTTATTCTCTGTTTGGCTTCCTTTCATCCTCACCCTTAGGCTCCCTGTTTGGAAAACCTCATTGGGGCAGCCCCGTGGGGAGGCTGCGGGGCTGTTGGAGCGCTGCGATGGCCGTGCGGTTGGGTGGGCGTCTGCGCCGCGGGTGTCTCCATGGGACCGAGCTGTTCCTGGTGCGACGGAGGAAGGGAGGGAGGCACGCAAGTCAGGATGGGTGCTCGTGCTCAGGCAGACCCACTCAGTGCCCTCCACCCATGTTGTCCCCTGTCCCCCACCCTGCTTCCCACGGCTCCTCTCCTGTTTTTCTCTTTGCACGTGGGCATGCTGGTGCGTTAGATCTTCGGTCTCCCAGCTTCCCACACTCATCCCCCTGGTGACACTTTGTCCCCTAGGACTCTTTAATCTGTCCTTCCCCGATCCCAGCTCCCTGAGATGGCCCCAGAACACACTTCTGTGCTACTTGGAGCTGCAGGTCTTTCACTGAGCTCTCCAGCTCAGAGCCAAGGAGGGAGATGGATGGTCATGCACTAAATATTTTCCCTGTAGTGTTCATGCTCTTAATCCATTCTTCATTTCCAAGCTCTGAAACGATCCATCTACAGGCAAAGTGTCTGGTCTGTGGCAGTTCAGAGTCAGAGGGAAGAGGGAGGAGAATCTCCCTCTGGAGATGCCGGTGGTCTGGTGATGGCTGTAGAGGGAGCTGAGCTGATGGCCTTGAGCAGGACGCTCGGTGTCCAGGCGAGGAAGAGCACCATGTAAGAAGAGAAGACTGACTGCAGTGCTCAGGCTCAGCGGGTTTACCCATGTCCGGCCCTTTTTAACTCCCCCATCCCTCAATTTTCCCACACTGATTCCCCACACCACCCTCCTTTCCCCACCTTTAGCCTTTCCCCCCAACATCCCATAAGTAGTTTTGCACAGTCCCACAAGCCCATAATACTCCTTATAATCGTGTTTCCTTCTTCTTATCCACTGCAGGGTTCAGGTGGATCCTCTTCAAGGCCATGTCACAACAGGGCCCTTCCTGGCCCATCAGCAGCGGCTGAAGCCTCTGCTCTTTCTTATTGTCTCCTTTATCACCCACCTGGCAATTTCTGTAGCTTTTTGCTTGGTTCATTATCCTTTTCCCTGCTATTTGCTTTTTTTTTTTGATCTCAAATCATCCTTAGACAGATAGCGAACGCTCCCACATCATACCCCAACACCCCAGTCCCTGCCTGGCTGCTGGGGAGAAGCTGGTGGACAGGGATGTTTCTGGAGCAGCAGCAAAGGGTGGGATTCCTCCCACCCCACTCCAGTGTCTGCCATGCAAAGGTCTCCATGGGATCTGTCTGATCTCGTAGAGATCTGAGCAGTGAATGCAGACATAGATGCTGCTAGGACCTCTTGGATGACTCCTGGAGGATGGGATGAGTTGGGAGGGCTTGTTTCTCCTCAACGGGAGCCCAGGCGAGCGGCTCTGAAGGAGATGTGTCTTCTATGGGGTGCTGCCGTGTGCGTCACCCTACAAGGAGAGCACAGGGACACAGGGTGCCCCCAGGTGTCCTGAGGCAGCCAAGTGCCAGGTCCTACCTGTGTGTCTCCGAGTGGTTCATACCTGGGGGACAGTGCCAGCAACATCTGTGCCACCAAGACACTGCCCCACTCAGAAAGAGGACATCCTCTGAGATCTTTTTGAGATCGTTTGTGGAGCCTTTCAGACCTCAACTGGAAAAGGCCCTGAGCAACAGGATCCAGCTTGGCAATCGGCCCTGCTTTCTGCAGGAGCGTGGGCTGGAGACCTCCAGCCGTTTCTGCCAACCTCGTGGTTATTTCCATGAGTCTGAAAAAAAACCCAAAGGGTTGGGAAGCCCAGAAGAAGAAGAAGGAAGAAAACAAAATCTGGAGGGTTTAGCTGATGGCAGTGAGTGTGTCCCATCACCCTCCAAGCACCGAAGGCAGGGAAAGGCAAGAAGCAAAGCTGCATGCTGGGCAGGGAGTTACAGCTGAAGGGAGGAAACCAGAGGCAACAACAGCTGCCGAGCTGCTTGCCTCCACTCCCTGCTGGTTTCGGGACTCTCCCACAAGGAGTTTTCCCACCACATCGGTCTGGCCGCTTCCCAACGCCTGTGCCCAGCCTGGGAAGCTGCTTTCCTCCTGCACCCCCTCATATCTCCCAGGAGGCACCTTGCCAAATTCCCCTCTGTGTCAGCCTGGGTAGGTCTCCTCCACCTCCGTTCCTCCCACCAAGGAGCTGCTGCTCCCTTAATCCGTCTTCATAAATCAGCCTCTGGCTGCTGCTGGTTGGTCTCCCTGGGATTTGCCATCAGGATTTCTGAGCGTGGGCTTGTCTGTCCGAGCAGAGACGTGTCTCTGAGCTCAGCATCCCTTTCTGAGCTGAGTGAGAGCAACAGGCCCTTCCAGGTCACAGCTTCTCTTGGGCTAATGGGGACACCCAAATTTGTAGAATAGAATCACGGAATGGTTTGGGTTGGAAGGGACCTTAAAGACCACCTAGTTCCAACCCCCCTGCCATGGGCAGGGACACCTTTCACCAGACCAGGTTGCTCAAAGACTCGTTAAACACTTCCAGGCACCCACAGCTTCTCTGGGCACTTCCAGTGCCTCACCACCCTCATCGGGTCAGAGAGACTGACCCCATCTTTGCCGTGCTTCCCTCCTTCCAGTACAATTTAGGGAGCAAAAGGCATCCCCTCGCCCAGCCCTCCCTGTGCAATTCCAGTCCTATCGCGTTTGCACCGCCGGGGCATGCACGGAGCAGGACCCTGCGGTGCAAAAATGCAGCCCCAGTCCCACCAGTGCGGAGGGGTGCAGGGAAGGGAGCAGCAGCAGGGCGCTGTCGCAGCGGTCCGGCTGGGCCGGGTTTGCTCAGCAGCAGGAAAAAGGCAAAGAAAAAAAAGGTATCAGCTGTGGAGGAGGGGACTGTCTGGGAGAAAACATCATGGGGTTTACTCGGAGAGCTGATGCGTGGGTGAAGGGAGCTGGAAGAAGCCTGTATCAGTCACAGCTCACAGAGCAGGTCGGGGGGGGGGGGGGGGATGGCCGATTTATGGTGGAGCCGGAGACATGGCAGTGCTGAGAAGGAAAAGCACTGCATCGTTGCACGCCATGATGCCCGCTTTGCTGCCCCTGCCTATCCAGCTGCTCTGGATTTTGGGATACGGACAGGCTCGGTGGGCTTTCGGCAGGGCCGTGCAGGCGATGCTCCAGCAGCATCGGGAAGGATATTCCAGAGCTGCCGTTAGTTATTAGTACAATAATCCAGCAGTGGTGACGCCAGCTCCTGGGGACAGAAAGCTGAGACCTGTCCTGGCAGGAACGGGGACTGAGGTGTGAGCCAGCTCCTGGGAGCAGCTGGAGGGGAAGAAAACGCACTCTGGGCATGCACACCCCTTCCAGCTGAAGGAAATCCCTGACCCTCCACAGCACCACTGTAGTTTTGCAGGTGGTGACGAGTCAAGTGCCAGATCTCTGTGTCCCCAGGGGTATTTAAGAAGCCTAAAAATCGAGATTTGCCCCTGATGCTGAGGAGAAGGAGATGAGAAAATAAACTCATTTATTTTCAGGATCTCGGGGTGACTTGTGAGCCTGAGGTGATGATGCGGAGCAGGTGATGGAGGAAGAGATGGACAGGGAAGGGCAGTGTTGGTGGAGAACCAGCATCCCTCCACCACAGGTGGGGGTTCGGGATTGCCAGACCCTCAGGAGGGATTGGGGAGCAGGGTGTAGAGGTGTTGCGTTTCCCAGGGGAGGGAGCGGGGGTTCCCAGGCTAATGTGGGATTTTGGAGGTGCTGTTTAAGGCCTGCTCTGCCATCTAATGGACAGGGAGCACTGAACAAGGGAGGCGAGCGTGTCCGCAGTGAAGGCATCTGGGGCACGTTTGGTGTGTACCAGTGGAGCTCGGGGTGCCCATCTCCTGGTGCGAGCTGTGGGCATCTCCAGACAGCTTGTCCGTGTGTTTTACGTGGGGTCAGAGCCTGGCCTAAAGACAAGCAGCAAAAGGGTCATGAAAGGGGCTGGGGTCCTGTATCACACCAGCTCCTTGCATAGCATGGAGGCATCAGCCATGGGGTGGCCAGCAGGAGCAGGGAAGGGATCATCACCCTATGCTCAGCACAGGTGAGGCCACCCCTCGAATCCTGGGGGTAGTTTTGGGCCCCTCCCTGCCAGAAGGACCTTGAGGGGCTGGAGCGTGTCCAGAGAAGGGCAGCGAAGGTGGGGAAGGGTCTGGAGAACAGGTCTGGTGAGGAGCTGCTGAGGGAGCTGGGGGTGTTCAGCCTGGAGAAGAGGAGGCTGAGGGGAGACCTGATCGCTCTCTGCAGCTGCCTGAGAGGGGGTTGGAGCGAGGTGGGGTCGGTCTCTTCTCCCAAGGAACAAGCGATAGGACGAGAGGAAACGGCCTCAAGTGGCACCAGGGGAGGTTTAGATTGGACATGAGGGAAAATTTCTTTATGAAAAGGGCTGTTGAGCACTGGAACAGGCTGCCCAGGGAAGTAGTGGAGTCACCATCCCTGGAGGTATCTAAAAGACATGTAGATGTGGCGCTTGGGGACATGGTTAGTGATGGAGTTGGCAGCGCTGGGTCAACGGTTGGACTCAGTGTTCTTAAGGGTCTTTTCCAACCTAAACGATTCTATGATTGTATGATCATAGAATCACAGAAGGGTTTGGGCTGGAAGGGACCTTAAGGACCACCCAGTTCCAAACCCCCTGCCCTGGGCAGGGACACCTCCCACCAGACCAGGTTGCTCCCAGCCCCATCCAGCCTGGCCTTGAGCACTGCCAGGGATGGGGGATCCACAGCTGCTCTGGGCAACCTGGGCCAGGGTCTCACCACCCTCACAGGGAAAAATTTCTTCATTACATCTAATCTAAATCCACCCTCTTTCAGTTCAAAACCATTACCCCTCATCCTATCTCTCCCCTCCCTGATCAACAGTCCCTCCCCACCTCCCCTGCAGCCCCTTTCAGCCCTGCCAGGCCACTCTAAGGTCTCCCCGGAGCCTTCTCCTCTCCAGGCTGAACACCCCCACCTCTCCCAGCCTGTCCTCACAGGGGAGCTGCTCCAGCCCCTCAGCATCTTCGTGGTCTCCTCTGGACCCGCTCGAGCAGGTCCGTGTCTGTCTTGTGCTGGTGCCCCCAGAGCTGGACGCTGATGTGGTCATTGCTGTTTACAGGACACCAGCCATTGCCCAGGAGATGGCTCATCATGCAACGTGTTGATAAGCTGTGGAGCTCCTTATAATATTACAAACTATTATGTGGTTCAAGGGGTGATTGGACAACTTTTTGGAAAGAAAACCCAGCTGTGGTGGCATTGAGAGACACACAGATCCCACATCCATGTTGCAATACGTTGCAGACTGAAGGGTTTTTGGAGAGGAATCCTATATGCTTGCCCTGCTCTCGCAGCCCTAGGTTTGGCTGTGCATGCCCTGCCTGCACCAGAGCTTGGGAATATCCACTGCCTATGGCTCCCAAGGTGGGCTGGAGGCTGGTGTGGGGCTGCAGGGTGAGGGTGCAGGCACCATCCTTGGGGTTCTTGGTCGCCGCTGGTTCATGCAGCAAGTGCTCCTCTGTCTTCTTGTTCCCCTGCCTTCCCATCCCTGGGGTGTCCTGGAGCCGTGCCTCCAGCTCCACGCCAGTCCCCAGGCATCCCACCTCTCCTACCTTTCTCCCTGCCCGCAGCACGAGGAGTCGGCCGGTCGGAACCACAGCCTGGCTCAACGGGTGCAGGACCTGGAGCATCGGTACAGCGAGGCCAGCACCCTGCAGCACATCCAGGCCACGCTGCTCTACGACATGCAGGCACAGATAAACAACATTTCCGTCCTGACCGACTGGGCCTGGCGCAATCCCACTTGCCTCAGCCCTGCCGAGATGAGGCTGCAGGAGGAGATGCACCATCCAGGTGATGGGAAGCTGCTGGGGCCGGCTGGGAGGGGAATCATAGAGTGGTTTGGGTTGGAAAGGACCTTATAGATCATCTAGTTCCAACGTCCTGCCATGGACTGGGGCACCTTCCACTAGAGCAAGTTGCTCCAAGCCCCATCCAACCTGGTCTGGAGGATTTCCAGGGATGGGGCGTCCACAGCTTCCCTGGGCAATCTCTCTTGAGGGGGACTGAAGGAAAAGGTTGTGGGAAAATCACTTTAAATCCCACTCACACTGCCCAGGAGTCTTATCTCGCCCAACTTGCCTTTCCAAGGCAGCCAGGAGGGCTCCCCAGAACAATGGACACCTCTGGGGATGGCTTCCAGGCTGTCTAGGAGAGGGGTCCTGTCCCTCAGTGTCTCCTTTTTCTCTCTGTGGATGGTGTGAGATGCTCACAGGGACCAGCTCAGGCTCCAGCAATGAGGTTGGCGTTGCTCCCACCATCGCCCCACCTGCAGTCAGCTGCATGAGCCTTCCTCCCAAACCCAGAGGCTGGTTTTCCACTTTAAAAAAAATCAAAAAACCCCAAGATTTTGGTTTTTTCTTCAAAAATTCACAGCATGGAATTAGGGCTTTGGTGAAACTCTTCAGCTCTGAAAAATAGCTGTTTTCTGTTATTTCTGTTATTTCTCACACGCTCTTTTTAAATGCATTTAGATTTTTGCCAAGTTTTTTATTGTTTTCCTTGTTAGTCCCTGGAGCGTTTTCTTTGGGTTTTAGCAAACATGAGAACTTTCAATTAAAGAATTCAAGGTTCAATCTGACTAAAACCCTATTTTGTGCCAAAGAACCGACTGCCATAAAACATTTTGATCAAGGCCTACCATAACTAGGATCTGCAAACTCAACCCTGAGGTGCTGGAAGGGAAACTGAGTCGCTTTTGCAATCTGTTCGAGTCTCTGGGTCTGTGGCAAGGGGGTGGCGGTCTTTGAGAAGACAAGACTCTATGTGCCAGCCTGGTCCCCATGCCCTGAATACCATCTTCTGCAGCAGATGCCCAGGAGGAGCATTGGAGAAGGATGAAACCATACTTCTCCTGGGAAGTCTTCCAGCCTTTCATGAACTGTGGCTGAGGGACTTTAGGGACAGTGTCTGTCTTCTTGACTGAGGAGCAGGCTGGATGACTCAGGCAGCAGAAGTGCTAATGGCTTTCACCTACCAACCTTGATCTCATTTGAGCTGGTGACATCCACGGGGGGGAAAAGTCACGTTACTTCTCCTCTAAGCCAACTAGTCTAAGCCTTTTCCCTTGCTCTCATTTAAAGCTCCTTCGGCCATCCATGTCCTGCTGGAGGTCGCATGAGCATCTCCGCTGCTACCTGCTTCCAGGTGCCTCTGAGCCCTGAGTGAGAAACGCTCTGTGCAAAACCAGAGTTGATGTTTACACCCATGACCGCCACCTGCAAGCCAGAGGTGGGATTCACCTCAATAACTTGATGTGACCAGGATGGTGACTTCTCTGGCCTAGCACTTTTAGCTGACTAACTTTAGGTGGGATTGGGCTCTGCCTCCTGTCCCAGATGTTTGCTGGGTCTAGATGGCCTCTCCCTGACCTCTGTTTGCTGCACACAACCCGTTTCTTCCACACACTCCCCTGAAGCAGCACTGCCAGTTGGTGCCCACCTCAAAGGATGTCCCCAGGGTGTCACCAGCCTGCAGCCCGCAGGGGACCTCCCAGCCACCATGCTCTCCAGTATTCATCCATCATTCCCCTCCAGACTTACTTTCCCATCCACAAGGAGCTTTCATCATCTGCCAGTCCCATGGTTTCATGCTTTCTGCCTGCCTCCTGGAAGGGCAATCTCCCATGCATGCTTTCTGCTCCCTCCTTTCCTTGGGTTCCTGGTTCTCCCAGTGATCCCAGTCTGGTATTCAGGCCACACTGTGCTTCAGGCTGGTCTAGCTTTGTGTGTAAAAGGAAGGGGAGCTGTCTGTGTGAGCTGCCTTTGTGCCTTTCTTTCTGAAGATGGGATTCATCCCTCCAGGGAGGCTCAGCTCACAAATGAAGATGCTTCATGTTGGGTGTCTACATACGTGTGTCCCCACGTGAGCTAAATATTTGAGATAATGAGGCAAGCCATGCATGGACTGAGAGCAATTCAGCGTGCTCTTTCCACTGCTATGACGAGGGTCTCAGTTCAACTGACACCTAGTGCCACCTGAAATACTCTGGAGCCTCCAAGACATCGCCATAAGCCTGGCAGATATGACAGGACCTACATGGGGCAGCTGAAAGCCAGCCCCAGGGCCTCCCGAATGTCATTATGCACCTTTGCTCGTGCTGAGCTCCTTTGGTAGGTGATGGTGGGAGACAGGGAGAGTAGCTCTTCTCTCCCACGTAAAACCAGGATGAACTGCCCTCTGCAGAAGCCTGTCTCTAAGGACTAGCTGAGACCCCCTGCCTGAAGTAAAGGTGGCTGGTGCCAGGCGAAATAAAACCCACCTGACATACCCCAGTCAGAAACGTCTTTACGTTCTCCAGAACGATTTCCATCCCCTTTCCTTGTAAGACAAAGCCCACAGCAGCAGTTCAGGAGAAGAAAAACCTTCCACTATTGTCTACACTGATCATGGTTGGAAAACCCGATGATTCTTTATCAATGTATAAGACACTTTGGTGTGAGACATAATCTGTTTTGAGCCTGGCAAAATACATATCATTTCCTTGTTGCCATTAAAAAAACCTGTTGAACTGAAGCTCATTCCTGAGCCACAGCATCCTTAAGTGCCGATCTGTGCTAACGAACCTTATCACTAATAAGCCGCTGCACTCGGGCGTGAAGCTGACACGCTGCAAAGGTCTTCAGCTTCAGAAGCAGCTCTGAATCTAAGATTATTTGTCCAGCTCTGCGTCACGATTGCATGAAAACAGTCCTGGCTTTGGTTGCACGCCCCTTTCTCCGCGCTGTGCGCTAAATGCCGTGTTTCTCTGCTTTCTCCCCCAGAGGTGAAGCATGCCAGGAACTGCCCCATCGACTGTGCTTCCGTCTACTACAATGGGCTGCGGCGGTCTGGGGTCTACAGCATCATGCCCTCGGTGGGAGGGATGCCTATTGAAGTGCTGTGTGAGATGGACACTGAAGGTACTGCAGGAAGCACCTACAACATCTTCCAGCAGAGCTTTGGGTGGGGTTTGTCTAACCTGGGAGGAGTATCTTATAGATAAGCTATTTCTAAGGTACTTTGCAATCAGTGAGAGCAGCATCTCCAGAAGGGCTCTTCTCCAGGGACAGAGGATTCATCCTCTCTGCTGACTAAAGGAAGGGTTTAGATGACTGCTTCAAACCAGACATTACGGCTGGGATTCAGTTGCCTAAATATGGGCGTTTAGTGCTCTTTGAGATGTCCTCATGCATCCAAGACATTTGCAACACCCTAGTGGATGCGACACAGGGCTTAGGGAAGGAGAAACCCTTCTGGAGCTGCTCACTGGGGGGTATCTGGAGCGTCACCAAGTAGTTGAGGGCCATGTGTGGGCAACTCCTAATTGTAGCTGTGCTGAAGGGATGGCGTATGTTAATCTCTCCCACAGATATTTTGGAGTGTAAATGAATGAGCAGATGACCTCCCACACCCTTACTGTCTAAATACCCATACAGACCACATTACTGTCATCCCAAGGTGCAAATTTACTGACAAAATCAGCTTGCAACACTCGGGGTTTGGAAGAACAATGAAAAATATCAGGGGAATGGGGTGGTGGGTTGTCAGTCCCTTGCCCCATGGATCTACTCCAGTCCCGATGGAAGTGCCACATCCCTCCCTGCTGGAGGAAGGCGTTCAGCTCCCCACGTGTAGGGATGCTGCCTATTGGAGGATCTACAGGTGATTGCAGCCTTGGGACGCGCGTGCTCGTTGCGAAACAAGCTGTTCAGACCGTGTGGTCTCTGTTACGGCGTTATGTGCATGACCATCAACACAATCTTGGACACTGTAGAGTGACAGGCTGTACATACAGCAAATAAAAAGATGGCCCCAGTCCCATCCCCCGTGTCCCGTCCCCCATCCCCCCCACCATCCCAAGCTTACAACATTGAAATAAAATGAGAGAGGAGAGAGGGATTTGGACAGATGGGAGAGCAGATGGAGACAGTGAGACAATACTGGGAGAGCTCGTGTGCCTCTGTGGTGCTGCAGGAACAGTACATAATAATCTCCAAGCTCCCGGATCTCTGGTTTGTTCCAGTCCCAAAAAAATCTGCCTCCCCAAACCTACCATCTCTCTCTCATTTAAAACCATCTTAAGATCCGGAATGACCCTCTGGCAGCCAACAGGGGAACACCGTCATGAACCGACATGGGAGAGGCGGGAGCCTCTTTCCGTGAGCTATGATGAGCACCACGTTTTATCCCCATGCAGCAACCAGTGGCTGTTGGTGGGAGGACACATGACAAGGAGACGCCGTGCTGAGCTGCAGATGGATCCTCAGAGGTGACACCAGTAAGGGATCTGTCTGGGACCCTTGGATGTTCCCTGGAGACTCCCATTTTACGTTCTCTCTCTCCTGGCAGGTGGGGGCTGGACAGTCATCCAGAGGCGTCAAGACGGCTCAGTTGACTTTAACCGGACCTGGAACGAGTACAAGGAGGGCTTTGGGGACCTCAATGGCGAGTTCTGGCTGGGCAACGAGAACATCCACAAGATGACGAGCCAAGGGGACTACTCTCTGCGCATCGACCTGGAGGACTGGAACAACAAGCACAAGCATGCTTTCTACCAGGTCTTCAGGTAGAAAGTGGGATGACCTTCCCTGGTTCTCATAGACACAAGAGGTTCAATGTCGGGAGACCTTCAGGCACGGGATTGTGGTCAGAGTGCCTCTGTCTAGAGAGCTTTTCAGGTTGGGCCCAGGTTGTCTATCCTTTCTTCCCCACCTGGATTGTACCACCAAATTTTGCTCCAGATTGAAGACTGGGTGTGAGGTAGCGAACGTGCAGTGTCATTCAACCATGGCCGGCATCTACAGCCCCAGGGGAAGGGAGCTGTAGAACCCCATGGACAGTCCCCAGCTGCTTAAGGGCATTTTTTTCTACCAAAATTATTCTGCTTTATGTCAAAAACATGGTCTTTCTGGGCAGGTCCTCCAGCATCTTTCTGGTTTAGAGTCGTTTTGATTTTTTACCCTTTCTACTTACTCATGGCCTTTACTTACTGGACCTGATGTAACATCCTTCAGTGTCTATAGCTCTTCCCCTCCTCTGGTGTTTTATTTATCCATACCACATCAGCCACATCCTCTCTTAATCAGGGGTGACCTGGTCTGTCTAGACTGTCCCCGATGAACTACTTCCCTGTCTCTACTGGCAATGCTTGTGGGTGACTGTGAAGTAATCTGCCATGGGAGGATGTCCTGTGACACTTGAAGCTTGAGGGCTTCGAGTAGACCCCAAAACTGCTGAAAAAAACAAATCCCACCGACTGAATGTGTCGTAGAGCATCCTCCACCAGCAAATGCGTGTTCTGAATGGTCACCCCAGCTTTTCTCATCAGACATCACGTGCAAGGGCAGTGACCTTCAGCCTTTGCTAGCCTTGGGGGGGAAATGACTAATTAGCTCAGCCTAAGGGAAGAGCAGGATACTTGCTATGTGGAGAGGAGGCAGTGCTGTGTAATTAGAGGGACTGTCCTGCTAAAGCTGCCGCAGTCCTTTATTGTGGTTTTAGAGTCACGATCTGCCCAGCTCAGACCTACAGCAAGCGCCCTGAGTCATGCCAAAATCAGGCACATCCCACAGAAGGGAAAAACACAACATCCTCGGCTTCTAGACGTGATGAATCATAGCGGGGAGGCTGGCCGGAGCAGCTGAATAATTACTAGGCATCCACACCAGGAATGCAGTATCCAGGTTGGAAAGGAGACTCAAACACTCCCCGTTAAAGTCCCACCTTTGTTGCTTGCAGCATTGAGGACGAGGAAAACTATTACCGGCTGCACGTGGATGGGTTCAGCGGGACGGTGGAGGATTCCTTTGCCTGGTACCACAACAAGAGGAGCTTCAGCACACCCGACTCGGGGAACATCTGCGCGGAGATTTGCCACGGCGGCTGGTGGTACCACCAGTGCTTTTTCTCCAACCTCAACGGTGTGTACTACAAGGTAAGGTGGAGGGATGAGGACGCAGATGTCAGCACACAAGGTCCAGGGCTGGGAGGAGGCTGTTGGTCCTCACATCATAGCAATCCTTCCTGGCTTGACCGGCCTTTGCTTTCCGGGGAGGGAACAAAATGAGTGCTGGGCACCAAGGCAGTCCAAACTTTTCAGTGCCATGGGCAAGACACAAGTGTTGAGACACCTCTACACGCTGGATTTTTGGGACCTCATGGTGGAAACTTGCAGTACGGGTGACTCACGCGGCCTGAGATGGATGGATGCCAGCTCCACTGGGACCACTTGAAAAATATTGAGCTTTACGTGTTCTTTTCACCACATCGTCGTTAAGCTCTTTGCTCCAGAGTTTCAGAGCCATCGGTTTTCCAATGCTCTCACCCAGATGATGCTTCTGTGAGTTTCCCATGCCTCACCGTCCTTCTTTCTCTGCATCACAGGGCGGCCGATACTCCATTAAAAACCGCAAGATCCTGGGGCCGGACGGTATCGTGTGGTACTCGTGGAAGGACACAGACTACTACTCCCTGAGGAAGGTGGTCATGATGATCCGGCCACGTACTTTCCGGCCCCACCTCTCCCCGTGAAGGAGCCTGGGATGTTCTTCATTTCACCTCACATCGAACGTTGGGAACAGAGGGCTGGAAGTAGTTTGCTGTGAGCAAAAACTGATGCTGGAGATCCTGGAGCCACCATGCCTGTTGCTGCCTGTTCGCTTTTGAGAGAGTTGAACCAGCAGCAGAGGTGTCAAGACCTTCAACAAGTGTTGGGGCGGGGAAAGCTCTCCTAAAAACATGGAAGTGATCGCTGAGAAGGGCTTTGCAAAGACAAGCATGCGGGTTGCCGTTCCACCGGGTAGCAGCAGTTCTTGGCAGGCTTGGGCATCCCCAAGGCTAAATCCAGTTGGCTGGGTGATGGGAGTCAGGCTGGACCTTACCTTCAGTGGAGAAGTTGAGCGCTCTGGCTGCCAACCCAACGGGATTTTAGAGGGAAGCAAAGAACCAGCAATCCTGTACGAGTTTTCCACACAGGATGGGACGGACCAGGTCTTATGCTCTAAGACGAGCGTCTCTCTGGTCTTGGCAGAGTTTCTCTGCTCACATCGCTGCGTGTGTGTTTGGTGCTGAAGGTCCACCATCGCAGGGATGTGCTAGGGTGGCTCCAAGGTGCTGAGATGGCCCTGAGGAAAGACGGGAGAGCCAGTGTGCATCACCCAGGGAGAGCGTCACGGGCAAATGAGGAGGAAGGTCTGCAGTGGCCCTCGCCTTCTCTGGCGGGGATTGTGTCACACACGTGGGCATCAGCTCGCTGTGCTGATAATACTCCAAATGGAAGGATTTGAAAATAAAAAATGCGGAAGGTTTTCCATTTTCCATTCCGTTTTCACCTTTCCATCCTTCCTCTGGCAAAGAACGTTGGATGAATTTTCTATCCACCCCAAAAGTGGTCAGTAAGAAGGATCAGATGCGATTTTAAGTCTTTTTTTACTGCCTTATTCCAGGTAAAGAAGATTCATTGTTGCTGTCTTTTAATTTTCCACTGGTAGCTGCAGAGGGAGAGAGAGACCCTCCTTTTTTCCTGAGTTTGCCTCCTCACAGGACCAAGACATGGAGGCTGAGACTCAGCCTCAGCCCTGATTGTGTTTGGTGATGAATATTTAATTCGATTACCTTGTTCCTGTTTCATGTGTGCAGATGAGTTCAAAGAGGGTTCAGTGAAGGGGAAAGGCAGATGTAGAGACAAAGCACCGTTCCTCCCAACTACTTGTCTCCCACTTGATGCTCTGCTGGCTCCCTGATGGTTTCTGTAGCTTTTACACTGTTTTGTTTTGCCTGGAACCTCGTTTTTCATGGGTAAATCAAGCAGAAAAGTTACCTTCCAAGCATCCTACAAAATAATATCCCCAAGATAATAAACTGATGTTATTTGTCTTTCCCGCTGCTGGGTTTGCCTTGGTAGTCTTCCTCGGGGGGGGGGGGGGGGGGGGGGGTGTTCCAAAGACATATCTGATGGTGCTTGGGAGTTGCAACGGGCTGGTCTATGCTGCTGCTGTACCGCCACTTGCCATGAACATCTGGGCACTGCCAGCAGCGGGGGGAGAGCTTTCTTGCCTCGTGGCACGTGTATTCTCCGATACAAAGCCGTTCCTTCGGGACCTTCCCTTCCCTCTTCGGACTGCAGGTGTTCAAAAGGCCATGGTGTGTCCTGGTTAAGCAACACTCTACCAAGAGACTGATAAATCACTTGAATAAGCAACAACCTAATTAATTAATGATCACGTTATCATTATTAATCTATGATCAGATTTTGCACGTGATTAAACACACCGACAAAGGTATCACTTGAACCTTACGAATCACACACTGCTATTGCTGAACTACGGTTTTACCATCCTGCCCTCCCCACAACTCTTCATACCAGGGTGCAGGTCTCTCCCTTTTTACCCTCTTGCACTAAGTCTTTTGGACACAGCCCCGATGGAAAGCCCAGCGAGTTTTCCAAGGGCATCCTGTGTAATTGTGTGCCCAGGTCAGCGTCACCACCATCTGTAGGCATCCAGGCTCCAACCAACGAAAGATCCCGTCTTCCTGGGTTCTTCACCTGCTTTCATGGCTTATTCCTCTTCTTTTTCCTATTTCTACCTTAGCACCTCTTTTTCTCAGCCCAGTCTGCCCCTAATTACTTTTTTTCCCCTTATTGGTCCCATTTCTGCTACATCCATACTCAAATTTGCTGTATCTAACGTCACGATTGAGGCAATCTTGGCCTTCTGTAGCATTACTGACACGGTTGCCTGCGTACAGGTGGCTTTGCAAGACTCTGCACCCCAAAGCTCCCCTACAGTTACAGGGTTCATACTGGAGTACACTCTTCAAGACGAATCGTTCTGCTTCAGATGTGCCTCCTCCACCTTGCCCAAACAGCTTCACACACACAGATAGCCTGCACGCTGGAGGAGCAGAGAGAATAACGTGGTTTTCATACTGGTTTGGAGTTCACACAGCATCCTTTTAGATTGGATCTTCGGAAATATTTCTTCACCGAAAGGGTTGTTGAGCACTGGAACAGGCTGCCCAGGGAAGTGGTGGAGTCACCATCCCTGGAGGGGTTCAAAAGATGTGTAGAGGTGGCGCTTAGGGACATGGTTTAGCAGTGGTGGACTTGTCAGTGCTGGGTCAACGGTTGGTCTCGATGATCTTAAAGGTCCTTTCCAACATCAAGGATTCTGTGATTCTCTGGTCCTTGCCCTTGAAGAGTTTTAGTCACTCACACGGTTCCCCGCAGAGGCCCCACCTAATTGTGGCACCCGATGCTCCAGTCACACCCCTTGTTCACCAGTGCCCACTTCCCATGAACGAATGGCTGGTACCTTGCCTGAATTTAGGATTTCTGAGAAACGAGCACAAGGCTGTGGACTGGAGGAAGGACATGAAACAGCAGAACTGTCCTGGCATGACAACACACATGTCAAGAAAACCTCCTAGAGCCCTTGCAGCAGGTTGGGGGCAGGAAGATCCATTTCTTTGCTTGGCATCCTGGAGGCACCTCCCAGATGCTGTTGCTGTAGGTGCTTTGATCTTTAATGGGTCATTTTGCAGTGATGGGCGCTTGTTTCCTCACGTGCAGGTCAGCAAGTGAGCGGCACTTGTCACGTCTGCTCTGAAGGACACCCAGACATCCTCTGGTGTTCAGGAGGTGCAACTCACGGCACAGGTCTTGCTTGGGCTGGGATTTAGGGCTGGGATTGCATCCGGCTTTTCCAACAGGAGAGGTGGGTTCAGGTGCAGAAGGTCTGTCCAGGTTTCAGCCCTGAGAGTCTGGCAAGTGCAATGAAATGTCTCCTTGGGAGGTTTCTTGAAGACACCAAACCTTTGCTTTGTGCTTTCCCCTTGTATTTCCTGGCCGTGTCTGTGGGATGGTGCTTCAGGAGAGGACTCCACCACCTAGGCAAGGACATGGCCTCCATCACCTCCTCTCCGATGTTTGGTGCAGGATGCCCAGGTGCGAGGCTCTGAGCTCCAACCCCTCACCCAGGTGTGGGCGTCTTCTGCCATTGGGACTCGTGGGCTACAGAGGCTGGCACGGGTAGGCAGAGGTGACGTGGGACCCACAGGACACAGGGCCCTTGGGAACCAGGTGGGAGACTTTGGCAGCATCTCGAATGGCTCTGTGTGGTACAGTGAAGGTGTTTGGTTCTCCAGCAAGGCTAAGAGCAACCTGAGTCTCAGCACTGCAAGCCCCAAATCCAGCCAGAGGATGCCTGAGTTCCTCCCAGGGAGGAGAAGTGGGGCCAGCAGAAAGGAAGGCTAAGGCTGGACTGCTGGGTGCTCACATCCCGTAGCTTATAGCAGACGGGACATGGAGATACATCCCCTGCCACTCCTCTTGTACGGGGCTGAGAACCCTGTTGGCTTCCCCTGGAGGAAGGTGATGGTCCTGGTCCAGGAATCTGCTGGGTACCAGACTTTGGGCAAGACACAGCAGCGGGGCTAAGCAAGAGGCTAAATACACCCCATCAAATGACCCTGTACGCTCAGTCTTGCACTGGGGGAGGAAAGCATGTCTGACTGCGCCCCCAGGACAGGGCTCCCGCCTGCGAGCCTGGTTCTTTCTTCCACTCATCCTCTTCACACTCAAACTAATCCCTGCCTCGTTAATTTGGCTGACCCCATTATAGAGCTGGATAAAGTGATGTGGGGCAGGAAATTGCCCTGACAGAGCCTCATCGAGTGCAGCCATGAGGCAGACACCCCGCTGGGTCCTGTGCGTGACCGCAGCGACCGGGCAGCCCCGCAGACCCCTGCGCACAGGGGCGTGCAATATTCCTGCTGCGGAGCAGTGGCCGGTTTTGGCTACCAGCTGCTGCTGGGCTTTGTGTGTGTCTGTGTGTCTGTCTTGCTAGGGGAACAGGGCAGTGATGGGATGAAGTGTAACGGTTTCAAGATGATTTAGATTAGAAATTAGGAAGAAATTCTTCACCGTGAGAGCGGTGAGGCGCTGGCAGAGGTTGCCCAGAGGGACTGTGGCTGCCCCCTCCCTGGCAGGGCTCAAGGCCAGGCTGGATGGGGCTGGGGGCAACCTGGTCTGGTGGGAGGTGTCCCTGCCCATGGCAGGGGGGTGGAACTGGGTGAGCTTTAATGTCCCTTCCAGCCCAAATCCTTCTGTGGTTCTAAGGACAGGGAAGTTAAACATTAGCCATTCTAAATCACAATGCTGAAAACTCTGGAAAAGGGATTAAAACATGATCAGTTTAGGAAGGGGATTATCCAAGGTGGATCTCTGTGATGGACAGAAAGCTGGATGCAGGAAGAAGATCCATCTCACCTCTGTCTTTAGCCTAAGCCATCATTCTCTCTCCCTCTTGGCAGCAAGGCGAGAAGAACGAGTCCCTGAAACCTTGCTGGAGCATTGACCATGTTGCTCAGGATTCAGGCCATGGAGCAGGATGATCTGAGTTGCAGGTGGTTATGGGTGGGGTGGGTTTCTGCTCCAGGTGCCTGGAGAGAGTCGAGCACTTTTTAGGACGTGCATCCTGACACCATCAGCATTGTGCTTTGCCTGGTTTTGTCTCGCTATGATTCTCTTTGGAGGGCCTCCTCCAAACAGCCTCCTCCTGACGGTGTTGGTACCATCAGCTGTGGCCCCATCATCATCTTCATACCTTGGTGCCCCATTTTTACCCCCAACACCTGTTGGTTTGTCCCCAAGGAGAGTTGCGCTCTCCTGGCTCTGCTCCCCATTTCTCTGATACCCTCCTCAAAGCTTCTTGGTGCTTTTTAAGGCTCTTTGGAGGAAAGACTTTCAGTCGCTTCCTGTTTTCTTCATCCTCAGCCCACCTTGGGTGACCCTTTGTGTTGTGCCATAGTTCCTGCAACTCTTCATGTCCGTGTTGGTACCCATGCACACGCTGCTTCTTCTGGGGAAGAACGAGATGTTATTATTCTTTGTTTATTCAAATACAATAATACCTAAAAGACCAGCATTTTATTTGCTGCAGGTTTTCCCAGCTCATGAAAGCCTGCTGATGGTCAGCCTCAGGACTCCTGTTGCCATCACCTGTACTAGATGTATGCGTCTTACCTTCTTCTTGAGCCTGTGGCTTCTTCTCCCTTCTTGGGTGTAACAAGCTCTTCTGCTCTCCCCAGGCTCTTTCCCACATTTGCAGGTTGCTAACTCACATCCCACCGATTCGTATGACCACGGTGGACTCCACTACCTCAATATTGATTCCATGTCCTTTTTTCTGTGGTCCTTTTTGATGTGGCCCCTTAGCTGTTACACCTGGACATGATGGAAACCCCTGAGCATGGCTGCTGTGTTCACAGGGAGGTCTGAATCCTCTCCTGGGATTTGTCTTAGTGTTCGCACCGAATCCCGCACCTGTGGGACCACCCGCTCCCTGGTTGGACACCCATCCCTCCAAGGCTTTCCAGGGCCAGAGGGGACCTCCTTAGCCCAGATCAGAGAAGATCAGGTCAGGGAGAACCTCCTTGGCCCAGGGGGAATGGACACTTAGTCCCTCTGGGAGGCTGGTCCTAAATTTTCATGCCAGCACCTCGCTCAGGCTGAGCAAAGACAGGAGAGGAATTGGTGCCGCTTCCTCCTTAGGGCTGGAGAAGAAATCCCCTGGCTCCTGGCCCTGAGGACCTGACATTTTGCTGTAGCCTACTCCATGGATAGGCTGATGGGTCACCTGGCCTCAGTGTAGACCTCAGCACGTGTCCAACCACCTCTGTGCTTCCTCACCGTGCCAGCCAACTCCTCATCTCCCAGCACATGGCTGAAATCTGGCTCCAGCTCCCTGCTCCAGGTCCAGGGTGGGAAAGCATCACCGCTGCATGCCCCAGGGGGTGCATGGGGTGAGCCCGGGGTGCACAGCAGGGTGCAAGGGGCCGATAGTGCTGGAGGGCCACAGAAGCCCAAATCTGCTTGCAGTCCCACCGTGCTGGCGTTGCTTGGGGCAGTGGGGTAAACCAGACCCATCCCCCTGATGCACACGCTGCCTCCCACCCTAATTTCCCCTCCCAGTCCCTTTCCCCTTCCCAGGGTAAGCGACACTGGGATGCCCACCCCCCTAAAAAGAGAAGACCACACACAAGACACTGCACAGATCATGAGAAAACCAAAGAAATGCCAAGGCAGTTTATTTACAACCGTTGTGTACAAAAAAAAGGACAGCTCGTGCCACAGCTAGAACAGCCCCCTCTGTCTCCTTCGCCTGCCGCCCTCTCCCGTGTTCCCCTCCCCAGGCTGGTTCCCCCCAGGGCTCCGGGATCCGGGTGAGCATCTCACGGCACAGGTAAAGAGACCTGGTTCCCTCCAGACCAGACTCAGAGTTTGGAAAGCCTTATCGGGCCATAGTGGAGACCAAACCCTCCGTTAGCATCAGGCTTGGAGGCTCATGATGTGGCAGGGCATGGCAGCACTGGGACCACTGCCTGCTAGTAACTGGGAGAGGAGGGGATGTACCCACCCGCCCTGGCAGAAAGCAGAGTCTGCTGCTTCTCCTGCCGAGAAGGATCCGGCTGCAAGGTCTCTGCTTCGCTCACCCTCCCTGGAGGCGAAGGTCACCCAAGGGATTGCACAGCAGCTCCCACAAAGCACCTCCTGGGCTGGTCATGAGCTGTTGGTGGGGTCCCAAACTGGCCTTCCTCCTGCCCCGGTGTCACCAGGAGGTGCCGTTGCCATCCCCAGGGGCTCCCTACGGCCATTGTCTTCTCCTGCTCTCCAGAGAGGCATCTCCATCCCACCTCTGGCCTCCAGCCTCGGCTCCCCCAGCTCCTCTTTCCCTTCTTGTTTTTCCCTGTCCCTTTTGTCACAGCTTCCACAGCCCTGCCCTGTTTTCCTCTCCTGCTCTCGCTCTCCATGGGGATGGTCTCCCTTTTCGAATGACCATCTGAGCTGCCACCTCTGAAAGCCGGCGGCTTTCCAGCTGCTCTACAGCGGAAAAGGGGTTTTCATACAGGAGTTCCCACAAAGGTGATTCTCAGGAGGTTCTTACCAAAAAGAAAGCAGCTCTTTGGGAAGTCACGGGGCTTTTCAATGTCACCCTTGAACAGGATCATCAGGTCTCCTACAGCTCAATAAAGCCTTTGGAGCAAGCGAGCCTCACTCTCTGACCACCTCCAACGGGGGGATCTCTTTTCCCCTTCCCCAAAATGGTTCTGTAAGGTCTATGGGCAAATAAACACCCGCTCCAGGCAAGAGGCCCTGAGTCCAAGCGGGAAAAAGGGAGGGAGGGACACCAAGAGATGCCACTGCCCCTGGACGTGGGTGGGATGGAGGAGAAGAGCGAAGCCGGAGGGATGCCTGCCTGCCCGCCCTGCCTGCCCGCCCTGCCTGCCCAGCACCAAATTAAAGTCACACACGACGCACATATCCCCGCCCCCGCCCCGCTTCCCTCCCCACCTAACTCCATCCACACCCCCCCCCCACCACAGCTTTTCCCCGGGCAGGGGCGGGGGGCCACCTCCTCCGCTTCGCCAACCCTTGGCTGTCTCCTTTGGACCTGGTTGACGGGCAGCGCGCGAGACCCACCGAGGAGGTGGGTATCCCGAAGCCGGCACCCTCCCGCCCACCCTTTCTCCTCCCTCCCCACCCTCCCCGAAACGAATAGGATGGCTTCACTGGTCAACTCTTTACATTCACGAACAAAGAAAGCCGAGGAACTTCCACCCTTCCACCATCCGACCTTGCGCTGCGGCAGCCTCCGCCACCTCCCCGGAGCTGTCAGTCCAACCATCGCCTCTTTACCTGGAGGCTTCTTCCTTGAGCTCCTTGTTTTTCCTCACTTCTTCCGCATGTTTATCCTGTGGGAGGGGGTAGGAGGGAAAGGGGGGGGGGGGGGGAACACACACGCGTTAGCTCGACGGACTTCGGGGTCCCCACGGGCAGGCCAGCGGCTTCGGAGGGGTTCGAAGGCACGAGGGTGTTCGCGAGGTTCATCCCCCGAGGGACACCACCGATGGGTCAACAGCGTCCTCTCCTCCCCTGGGGTGTTTTAAGGACTGTGGAGGCACTCAGGGACAGATTGTCCTCGCCCTCTAGCTAGGAGGTAGACGTCAACCAGACGGGATGGACCGGGAGCCCCAAGGAGATGGGCTTAGCTCGGATTGTCCTTCATTATCTCGTGCTCTCTGCCTCTGACCCAAGGCTAGCTGAGGCGTTTGGAGAAGGGCACTGGGCGAGCTCCTTGCAGAAGGGATGTTTTGGAGGGAGCTGGAGGTGGTGAGGGTGGGACCTTCCGTGCTGAGGTTGGGAACAGACCTGCTTCGGGGAGAGAGAAGAGGTCTGCACAGGCTGGCAGGGTGGAAGCATCTCCTCTAGCATGGCAGCACAGACCCCTCCAGCTCCTCCGGGGAGCTGACAGCTCCATGGCCTCTCGGGAAGTGACCAGGGGACGACCTGCCACCCAGGGAGGTGGAAAAATTACAAGGGGTGGGTCAAGGCCGTCATGGCGGGGCACGGGGAAAGCGAAGGCCTTGCACGTCTGGGGACGAGATACGGGTCCCAGCTCTCCACCCGCCAGCCACTCGTGAGCCTACGGACACGTCAGGCCCTGTGGGGCCCCAGGTAGGATCCCCCACCCCGGGCGGGACATTGCATTGGGGTATCACTACGTGGTGGGAAGGGAAGAGGGGGGGGGGGGGCCACTTCTGTGCTGTCCCCAGGGGGTAATGCCATCCCAAGAGCCATGCAGGGCGCCCAAGTGTCCTGCGACACCCTCCTGGACCGGTGTCCAACCACGTTCCCCCCCCTTCCTCCCTCCCCAGGCTCTCACCTTCTCCTGCAAGCGCTCCAGCATGGCTGCTAAATGGGCCTCACGGTTCTCCTTGTTGGACTCCATCTTCTGAGCCAGCTTCTCTTTGGCCATTTTGATGAAGTTGTTGTTCTCCTCGATGGCCTTCTGGATGACCTCCCGCTCGTGCTCCCGCTTCTCCGCCAGATGCTTCAGCAGCTCAGCCTCTTGGTACTGCACAGGCAAAGCGGACACGATGGCCATGTGGACCACGAGGTCCCTTCCCCTCCTGGCCAAAACTGCCCTCTCCAAACTCTGCGACACCCCCAAAGGGGATGGGTGGAGGTACCTGGCCGAGTGCAAGGTTGCGTGTCCCCGCGGTACGTCCCCCGTGTCGCACTGTCACGCACGAGCCACCAGACCTACCTTCCTCCTCTCCTCCGCCGCCTCCAGCTTCTTCTGGATCTCCTCCAGGGACGGGTCACGCCGCCGAGGCAGGGAGGCGTTGAACTCAGGGATGCCATCGAACGATGGGGGCTTCAGGATGACCTCGAAGGACTGCCCCGAGGTGCGCTTGTTGAGCTCGATGACCTCCATATCGGAGATGACACACCAGGTGAGGTCTACTGTGTCTGCTGGGAGACAGGCACGGGCTGACCACCGGCACGGGTGCATCCCACCCCTTTGGGCTAACCATCCCAGGGCCACCACCTTGCCTGATCTCCATGCGTGCCACCCAAATCCCTGCATCCCACCCTTTTGGGCAAACCATCCCAGGGCCACCACCTTGCCTGACCTCCATGGGTGCCACCCAAATCCCTGCATCCCACCCTTTTGGGCAAACCACCCCAGGGCCACCACCTTGCCTGACCTCCATGGGTGCCACCCAAATCCCCGCATCCCAAACCCACCCTTGTGGTTCAGCCCCAATGGCGTGGGTTGGGGTAGGGACTTCAAGACACCCATCCAGGGGGCTGAGCTGGGAATATTAGGGGGAGCTGAGGGGCTGGGCATCCCCTCAAGGGAGAGGCGAGAAAGCAGGGCAGAGTTCAGCCTTGCTTTGGGGACTGAGAATGGGACCATGAAGCCCCAATCCAGCTGCACATCCCCCCTGCAGCTAGCCAGGAGGAGCCCCCCCAAGGCTGGGCATCCCCCTCCATCGCTGCTGTCGTCTCTGGACTCGCTGACATGAATCACTCTGAATCACCCGGCGCTGTTCTGCCTAAAAATACCGAGCCCACGCCCCGGCGCTTCGTGCAATGGAGCCGTGGTGGAGGGGGGGCTGCCCAAGTCCCCCACCCCGACCCCAACCCAGCCCCCTGCTTCTAGACAGTGCCAGCAAACCATGGGGGCACCTCTCTGGGTTTGAGGGCAACCCCGTTCACACCAAAGGGGGGTGTCTGTAGACCCGCCCCCAACCCCATTCATGCGCCCCTCAACCAGGCTCCTACCTTCGTACGTGTACGCCGGCTTGTTCAGGGGGTCCGAGAGGAAACAGGAGCAAAAGAGGGAGACTAGAGGCAGCTCCTTCATCTTCTCTTTGTAAGCTGGGAAAAGACGGTGGGATTGGGGTCAGAGGGGTGGTGTGGGGTCCTGCCAGACATCCACAGGAGGGACTACCACGTGCCAGGGAAGGGCTGGGATGGGGATGGTGGCTGGCACCGAAGTTTGCCCAGCTATTGCAAGCGGAGTGGCCTGGGTGGGGCAAGCAAGGCGTGCGAAGGGGAAACTGAGGCATGCTGAGGCCACATGGGTTACGTCTGTCCTGGTGTGTTAACCACATGCTACTGTCACCACTGGGATGCCGTGAGCATCCCGCGGGGGTTAGCATCCCCAGGGAGGTTTGGATGGGGCCCCGCTCAAACTAGGGGTGCTCCAGCATGGGGGTTGGTGCCAGGGTTGGGTACGTGGGGCCGGGCAAGCCGTGCTGTCCCCCCCGTCCCCACACATCGCCCCGTGATGGTGCCGTACCAGCCAGAGTCATGGCGTGGAGATCCTTGGGTGTCTGCAGCAAGAGGGTTCCTGGGGGAGGAAAGAGTCAGGATGAGTGCGGGGTGGCCCGGGAGCTGGGGGTGTCTCCCAGCCCTGTCTGGCCCCCGCCATGGGACATCTGCCCACACATGGTCTTGCTGGGGGTGCTGCGGTGGGCACACGCTGGGGGCACGGGGTGGGCGCGCACTGATGTGGTGCGATGGGCAGGAACTGACGAGATGGGCACACACTGGTGAGATGGGCACAAACTGGTGCGGTGTGATGGGCACGAACTGGTGAGATGGGCACGAACTGGTGAGATGGGCACAAACTGGTGAGATGGGCACGAACTGGTGAGGTGGGCACACAGATGTGGTGTGATGGGATGGGTACATGCTATTGGGATGGGCACAGGCTGGTGTGATGAGCCCTCACCGGTGTAATGAGCCCTCACTGGTGCGATGAGCCCACACTGGTGTGGCGGTGACGGGCACACTGGGACGCTGTGATGCCCACTCGCGTGCGGGAGGTGACGAGCTCACACTGGGGAGGTGTGATGGGCGCACAGGCGCGGGGTGGGATGTGACGGACACGCACTGGGAGGGCGTGAGGGACACACTGGGGCGATGGCAGCAGCCGGTGGGGCGTGCCTGGCACACACAGCCCTTCCCCGCTCTGCCCAACGTCTGCGCAACCCACACGTGTGCACGCATGTGCCGGCAGCAGCGCACACACACGCACACACACACACCCCCCCAGACAAGTGTGACACCCCCCCCCCCAGCTGTGACCCAAGCCCACCCCTGCTGCCCCCCCACTCGTGTTTAGAGAGCCCCAGCCCTCAGCTCGCCCCTTGCCAGACCACACGGAGAAGGGCTGACGCACTAGGACCCCCTTCCTCGTCCCACTGGGACCCTCTCTGGGGTCTCTGTGGCCGTGGGTCAGGCCTGGGGGCATCCCTGGGACCCCCACCCCCCCCCATCCCTGGCGTGCAGAGCCCCCTGGGTGAGCGCAGGACCTGGCATGGGGCGGCAACACCCAGAGACTCGTTAAAACCCAGATAAGCCGGGGCCACACCGCACCACACCCCCCCCCTTTCCCAGGGTTTCTGGGGGACACAAACGGGGTCTCGGTGGCATCAGAGGGGTTTCCCGCTGGAAAGGCCCTTCCCAGCTGTGCCAAAGCAGGGGCTGAGTTTGGTTTTGGGGATTATTCCCAGCTTTTGTTTCTAAGGGGGGGAAAAAAGCATCCCTTCTTTAAAACAGAGACTCTTAAATCCTTGTAGCCCCCCAGGGAAGGGACAACCCCACCATGGGCACCCCAGGGCTGTCAGCGCACTGCCAGCCCCCGCAGCTGCCACACACCCCGCCTCAGCTCGACCTGGGGGGTCCCAAGAAATCCCAAACCCCTCGTTTCCCCCTCCTGCTGGGATCTGACATAAGGATCACGCAAATAACCCGCCCGCAGCTGCCAGGGGTTGGTGGCGGGGAGCAGGGACAAAATTTGGGGACGCTCTGCTGGGGCCACCTTCCCTGGAGATGCTCCCTGGTTGGTTTTTTTTTTGTTAGGTGACCCCCTGGAGGTAGGGCTGGTTGGGTTTGGGGGTTACCCAAGGGTGTGCCCCCCCCCCACCAAGGGCTTTCCTTCTTGCCTGGCTTTGCCCTCGGTGGCTCTTGCCGAACGCGGTGCCAAGGCAGGGTGGGGACGCTCGGGTGGCTCGTGTGCCGACACGAGGCTCTGCCTGGAGCTCATGGCTCCCCGCTCCTTGTGTTACCACCCAGCCCCCAAAAATCCTCATTTTCCTTGGGATTGCAGGGTGGGAGGGGGGATCTGGCTGCGTTTCATGCGACAGAACCCTTTCTTCCAGGCATTCATGCCCCGGTTGGAGAACAAAATGCAGCGATCGGACCCAAAATGGGGAGGAGGATGGGGTCCATCCCCCCCTTCAGTGATGCTGGTGGCTGGTGGCGGTGTGGGGGGGAGGCGGGTGGTGGAGGGAAACCCCTCCCTACTGAGCTCCCTTCCCTCTCTGCTTCCCAGCCCCCAGGGCTCCCCGACCAGCATACCCAGCCCAAGGGGAGCAGGGTGTGGTTGGGGCCCTGCCACTGCTGTCACACACCCCCACCCCCACCCCCCCCGGGTGATTTCTGTCCCCTCTGGGCTGAAATCTGTCCCCCCGCAAGCTGAAACCTCGCTCGAACCCCCCAGCGCGGAGAGGCTGCGGGAGCGATCCCGCTCCCGGCGAGGCACACGTGGCAGGGAGGGGGCCCGAGCCGACCCCAAAGGGCTACCCCCCCCATTTCACACCCTGATCTCCGCTGGAGATCCTCTGAGACGGTGTAGGGACACCCCCCCAGCCCCCACCCCCCACCCCCCATCTCCCATCTCCCATCCCCTTCCCTGGAAAAAGCACCCAGCGATGGAGGGAGAGGATGGAGAAGCGGAGCGGGGGGCGATGTCTCCACTCCCTCCCTTGAAGCTTGGGAAGCAAGGAGTGCTTTTCCCCCCTACTGTCCGGAGGGAGAAGCAGGATGGCAGCTGCCTCCTCCCTTCCTCCTCCTCCTCGCTCCCCCCCCCCCCCCTCCCCCGCCCCCTCCCTGGAATAAATATTTCAGCGCCTGCTAAGAGCAGGTCACCTCCGCCAGCATCTTGCCACTATCAATAATTCAGGCTGGTCCTGGGTGGGGGCTCCGCACCCCTGCACCCACATTTTGGGGTGGGGTGGGGTGTCTGGGAGAGGCTCGCACATACCACCACCCCCCCGGGGGGTCCTGAGCACGCTGAGGGTGCGGGCCCCCCCCGGGGATGCTGGGGTGAGGTGGAGGATGGTGAGCCCCATCCCTGTATCCCCCTCACCGGGAGGTGGGGGGGGGGGGGGGGGGGGGGGGGCGGTGTCCGTGCCTGCTCGGGTTTGGGGAGGGGGAATGGTGGGAAGGGGAGGGGGGTAGCACCCCAAAAGGAGTAGGGGGGTGGGCTAAGGAGTGCCCCAGCAAGGCGAGGAGGCTGCTGGAGGGCTGGGGAGGGGGACAAAGAGGGGTGCCTCGGCCAGAGAGCGACAGCCAGGGACCCCCTGGAAAAAAAAAATCCCCCCCAACCGCTCCCCAAAAACTTTTCAATCCTTCGCCTTCCAAAAAAAAAGACACCCCACCCCCCCCTTTCCAAAAAAAAAAAAAGACACACACACACCCACACACACACCCCCACACCCCCACCCCCGACACTCACCCCACCGCCGGTGCTTGGGCTGCTCCTCCGCGCTCTCCGGGCTCATTTAACGCGGGTGCGGGGGTCTGCGCGGAGCATCCCACCCGGGGGGCCCCCAGCGCCCCCCATGACATCACCTCCCCGCTCAGCCATTGGCTCAGCCCCGCCGCCGCCTCTGATTGGCCCAGGGACCGTACGAACCGGGTACCAGCCCGGTGACATCACGCCCAGCAGCTATTTTCGGGCTGGGCCTGGGGAAAAAAAAAAATAAATAATAAAGGGGGGGAAAGAATTAAAAAAAAAATAAAAATAAAAAGGAGGAAAAAATGGTAAAAGCAAAGGGGGGGGGGAGGCGAAAATGAGGGGGGGGGGGGGGGAGAGGTCGGATTTGGCCCAAAAAAGGGGGTTTTGGGGGGGGTTCTGGTGGGGAGGGGTGATGGATTGAAAGGGCTGAGCACATGGTGAGAAGCTTTGGCTCTCTGCTAGGGCAGGACAAAGCTGGAGAGTGACAAAGTGACAAAGGAGGGGACTCGGAGGGTTTAACAGCGCCCTGGTGGCATCTCCAAACCGCCCACCCCCACCCCCCCCCCCCCCCGAACCCCATGCCAGCACGGGCTCTGAGCGAGGAATGGGGTGTCCTCGCTGGGGCTGGGATGAGGCACGAGCCCAGTGTGACCCATTCCCAGCCCCAAAGGTATGTGAGGACTCGTTATCCTCCTCCTACAAACTGGGCAAACTGGAGAGGCCGAGTCCCAGATCCCGAAACTATTTTCGGTGCGATGCCGCCACGGATGCCGGGGCGAGCGGAGGTCCCCGGTGACCCCCGGCAGAGCTAGGCCACCTCTTTAGGGTTGTGCCCTTCCTATAAACCAACTCTCCTTCCCCACCACGGCTGCTTCGCTCCGACCTATTTCTGGCCGACGGCCGCATCTGACGGCGATCACAAGCCCAGGACCTCCGGGGAACCGTGCCGGTATATTTAGGTCCCGGGCACCTCCGTTACACAATGATCATCGGGGCGGTTGTGGGGAGGTGGTTCCCCTTGGGAAACGAATGTAGGGTGGCTTCGCAAAACCCGTGGCCTCAGGACGTGGGGAAGGACAGGGTGACCCCACTGGGAAAGGAGGGTGACAGTGCCCGTGCCACACCGCAGCTCGCGGTGGGGCAGCCGTACCGCGTCCCGCTGCGGCTCAGCGGCGCGGTGCTCCCCTCCGAAAGGATCCTCGAATGGTCCAGTGATGGGCGACCTCCGCGTCGGAGCGCAGCCCCCCCGAGGCCTGTTAGGGTTGGGGTGCCCACGCAGGCGTGGGTGCCGTGGGGAAGATGCCCGTGGGACGTGTGAGGAGGGAACAGAGCACAACCCCGAGACGGAGGGGCCGAGGGGAGGAAAGGGTCAAGGCATCGCGGCCAACTGGGGGACAAACGGCCATTGTGGGGACCCGCGTGGCTCGGGGACAGGCCTGGCCGCGGCTGGCACCGGGGTACGTGGCACCCCACGGTGGGAGGGGGGAGCAGGGGGGCTCTTCTGAAACGCTCCTTTGAGCACCCCGTGGTCCAGGCTCGGGGCACCAACCCCTCCCTGCCACCCCATGTTGACGGCCACGGTTTGGCTGCATGGCTGGCTGAGGTCGCTGGAGCTGTGGGAGATACTGGGAGCCCTGGGCGGGGGTGGGGGGTTACATCCAGAAGTGCCTCCTTGTTCCCCACAGCACTAGTGTTCGGGGGGAATGGAGGTTGGTTTCAGCTCCCGGAGATCCTGGGTAAGGCTGTGGCTTTGGGGACACTCGGTGGCCACCATCCCTAAAGGCTGTCACCTCCACCCTGCAAAGCCTCCTGGTCGCTCCCAACACTGGGAATTGTTTTTCTCCAGCAGCACGTGCTGGTCTGAACTAAACCAGGCAGAGAAAAAAAAAAAAAAGGAGGCCAAGGAGATTTGGGTCTACCTGGAGCAGCCATGGGACACCCTTTCCTCGTCCACACTGTCCCCGTCAAACCCTCCCTGGGGCTCAGCCCGGCTGTGGGAGCATCTCCAGCATAGGAGGTGGCTGGAGGAGAGGTTGGCTGTGGAGCCAAGGTGAGTCTGGGGGGGGGGGGGAAGAGCCTCGGCAGCAAGAGGAGGCCACAGGAGAAGCGCCAGGGGATGGGTTTGCCTCTTCCCATGGCTGCAGCCTGCTGGCCGGGGGAAACTTCCTCGGCATCCCCAGGGCCAGCGTCCAAACCCTTCCGAGGCACGGGTGGGAGAGGCGGAAAAAATGCTTTTTGCCGGGGACACGCAGCACGTGGGACCCTCCGGGGTCCATCCGGGCTGGACCACGACAACGGCCACGCGGGAAGCTCTGTGTGTCCCGGGATGTCCTCAGCTGAGAGCAGGGAGGGACCCTAAAGATGGGGCGAGCGTATACGGTGGTTCCCCCGAGCCCTTTGCCACCCTCCAGCCATGCTTGGGAGGGTCGCAGGGCTGGAAATGGGCTCTGCATCCCCCCCACCCCCTCCCCAGGACATCTCCAACCTCCCCCCAAAGGTTCAGTAGCTCCAGATCCTTCAGGCAGAAGAACCCCCAGGTTCGAACCCTCCTTATCCCAGAGGATTCCTGGCTCTGGGAAGAGTCGGAGGAGCAGCCAGCAGCTCCCGGCCGTCATTGCATCCTTTGGGCTGCCCGAGGGCCGGGTACACCCCAGGAAACCCCTTTCGGGGGGTCCCCATTTGCCCCCCACCCCTCCGGGATGCACCAGCCCCAGCGCTGACTGGTACCCATGGGGGGGGGGGGGGGGGGGGGGGGGCGGGGAAAAGGTGCTGTCCTCCTTCGGATTGGGCAGAAATGACATCACCGCCGGGCTGCGAGCCAATGGGAGAGCCGCCTGCTTCTCCGAAATATCGCCCGTCCCTATAAATGGGGAGGGGATGCTGGGGGGGGGGGGGGGGGTGTCAGGATAACCTGATGGGGTGGGGGGGCTTCACTGCAGTAACCCCAACCCCCCTCCCCTGGTTGGATTCACTCCCCCTTCCCCACCCCTCGCTCCACATCCTCGGCATGAGCAGCCAAAAATAATGCCATTATAATAAGAATAAGGATAATAATTAATGAGTTCCTTCTAATTGCTGCAAGGTTTGAGCGTGGAAAAGGTCCTGCCGTGTCCCAGGCGTCAGGGAAGGATGTGATGGCTGCACAGGAGGGTCCCACGCAAAACCCACCTGTCCCTTACCAGAGCTTTCCCGAAATTTGCCCTCCAACGTCGGACGCGCGAGCAAATGCTCAGTGCCGGGGAGACATCGCCCGTGGGTGCAGGCTGGGCGCTGACTCCCGGGCCAGCTCCGGAGGGGAGGTCTGTGTCGGTGGGAGGACCAGCTTGGCTTCCACTTCAAGCCATTTCTCTGCCTCTGTGGGGATGAAATAAAGCTGAGGGGAAGATGTTGGTACCATTTATTACTCTAAAAACCACAGTTTTCGGGAGCCAACTACTTCATCAATTCATATCGTTCCCTGCAAACCGATTTTTCACCAAATGATTCGGGGGAAAAAAGAAAAAAAAGCTAAATTGTTCCAGTTCAGCCATCCGACGTGATGCCTCGTTTCACCCTTTATTGCCTTTTTTTTCACACCAGGCACCTGCTCTGGCCCTCGCAGCCGCGGGAGGGAAAAGCTCCCCTCAGACCTGACAAAAGAGAAACGCCTCGTCCTGCTCCAGCCCAAGGAACTCCAAGAGATTCAGCGGCTTTTTGTTGCTCCCAAATAACACTTGCTTCTGCCCAAATTGGCTGCGGGATGCCCAGATTGGCCACGG
This sequence comes from Leptosomus discolor, assembly GCF_034619465.1. Classification (NCBI taxonomy): domain Eukaryota; kingdom Metazoa; phylum Chordata; class Aves; order Leptosomiformes; family Leptosomidae; genus Leptosomus; species Leptosomus discolor. The sequence continues at coordinate 126,483,214 of NC_141392.1, forward strand.
GATGCCCAGATTGGCTGCAGGTTGCCTAAATTGGCAGCAGGTTGCCCAACTTGGCCACGGGATGCCCAGATTCGCCACGGGACGCCCAAATTTGCTGCGGGATGCCCAAATTGGCCGCGGGATGCCCAGATTGGCAGCAGGTTGCCCAAATTGGCCACGGGATGCCCAAATTTCCAGGCAGCACCAGCTTTTCAGAAGGGGGTGGGCAGCATCGGGGTACGGCACGTGGAGGGAGGTGGGATGCTCGCCCCTATTTTCCTCCTGTCCCCGTAACCAGGGCTGCTCGGTTGGAACTGAGGTAACGTCAGCTGACGTAAGGGGGGGCGGAGGACCCCCGGGGTCGCCCCCGCACCTCCCGCCTCCAACATCTCCCTTTTGTTTTTCGGCTGCCAGCTCTCGTTCCTAAGGAGCATCCTATGCAAATGGTGAGAAACCATGGAAACCGCCCATTAATAGCAGCATCCCGCCAGCGAGGTCCTGGCCACCCGGCCGCGAGGGTAGCCCAACCCACCAGGCACCCCCCGCTTTCCGCAGGGCGTCACCTCTAGACCCTCAGTGCTCACCAGGGTGGAGGAAAAAAGCCTTTTTGGCAGGATTAACGGCGAGCCAGACCCAGCAGGAGGTTGCAAAGGGTGGGGGGGGTTGTCTCTCCCCATCTCACCTCCGCGGCTCCTCCACCTCCCAACGCCGATGGCGCGTCATCACCTGACTCCCAGAGCTGGGGATTGACAGAAAAGCCCTTCAGGGGGCGAAAGTCACAGGGAGAAGGGGGCGGAGGAGGTGGCTTGTTACTCTCAAGGGTGTCCCCATTGTTTTTTTTCTCAAGAGAGAGGAAAACACATGCATCTACCTGCACCCAGCCAAGCCATGTGGGATTTTCTTGTCCTCAAGGTGTGGGGGCAAGAGCCACTGTCCCCCGCTTCACCCACCACAGGGAGACTCAGAGCCCTGCAAGCCACAGCACAAGCTTGGAAAGGCTCCAGAGGGTATCACTTAGTATTTACAGCCCCCTGGCAAGGAGATACCTTCTCCCCAAAGCCTTCCCAGCTTTGATCCGTGATGGAGAGGGGCAGGAAAGGCATACGGAGGGGATTTGGGGACAGAGAGGGGCAGAGCCAGAGCCAAAGAGGAGCGTGTTTATTAACAATTAAAACAAAAAAATAGGCAGTACATACATACATACATACATTCTTTTTGCCCTTATATATATATTTTTTTTCCCCCTCTTCTGAAGAAAGCTGCAAGAGCACCTGGAGAACCCCAAAGGCAGGCAGAGGTGGTGGCCGCTAGACGGGGACATCCTCGTGGACGCGGACCTGGAGGGGACAGATGCGGAGCGCCTCGGGCAGCGCGCCCACCGGCGTCCCCCCGACGTAGAAGTAGGGGAAGACGGTGCCGCCGAACTTCTCGTGGAAGGTGTAGAGGTGGGTCTTGCGGTCGGCGTCGTAGAAGGAGAGCTCCCCTTCGTCGCAGTCCAGCTCCACCCGGACGCGCCTCAGGTCGCCCAGCGCCGCCTCCGACCGCGCCGTGTTGGATGCTCGGCACGTCTCGCCCTCCTTCCCCGGCAGGCGGTAGATATACCAAAACCCAGAGCGTGCATCGTGGTGGAAGGTCCAGTGGGTGCCGCTGCGTGGCCGGGCCACCCCCACCCGCCAGTTCGTGATGGTGCCCAGGTCCACCTCCCAAGTGTGGAAACCGGTGGAGAAGCCGCAGGAGCCCAGGATGCAAGGGGCTGAGGTGAAGCGCTCCGGGTTCTCCACCAGCAGCTTGTAGCCCCCGTTGGTGACGCTGGCGAGGTCCTCGGACACCGAGAGCCAGCCTGCCGCGGAGTTGGGGTCGAAGCTGAAGGGGACTGCAGGGGGACACACACACACGGGTGTTAGGAGCCCGCGTCGCCCCAGGGACGAGCTTGAGGATGGGCTCCAGCCTTACATCTACCCATCCTTTCCTTTCTGGGGACAACCCAAGGAGAAACGGGCCTGCCAGGGCTTCCCTTTTGGGGTGCAAGTGCCCCAGAAGACCTTTGATGCTCTCCAACCCCCTTCCCCAGGCCCATCAGCCTCAAGCACGGCTGCTCCATGCTCCTCTTCCTTCCAGCACCTACCACTCCTGGGGCTGCCCCACGCAAAGGCTGCTTTAGCCCCTGGGATGACCACCCTTTGGGGGACACACACACACACCCCCAGCACCTCACCTACGGTGATGATGTCCAGCATCTTCTTCCACACGTTGTACTGCAGCGAGCCCAGGTACTTGGCGACGTCGAGGAGCATCCCCGAGGGCACAGCCTCCGGCTCCTCAGCCGTGCAGGCGATCCTGGGGCAGGTTCGGAGGATGGAGACAGGTTGAGGACGGAGGTAGGGACCGGGCTGGGTGTCCTGGCACCCCTGTGTTTTGGCAGGGGCTTCCCCCCCAGCACCCCCCATCTCCCAAACCTTGCTCTCGCCCCAGGAGGGTGGTGAATCACCCCAGGAGGCTCCCAGCACCAAATCTCCTCAACATTGGAGTCTTAGTGCTTCCCTCAAGACCTGCAATGCTGCTTTGTGTCTGCACGCCCCCCCCGACCCTGCTCAGAGGCACCCAGGGGTGCTGCCTGGCCTTGGGGACCCCCAGCACCTTCTTCTGCCACAGCACCCGGACCCAGAGGGGACACACGGGTGTGGGAACTTGCTCAGGGCAGAAACCTCACGCTGCAGCCAGGCAGGAGCCCCCCGTTCAGCCTGAGGGAAGTGGGGGGGGGGGGGGGGGCAGGGGCTCAGCCACCCCGAGCACCCTGTGTCACCAGGCAGGGGACACGATTTACCTGCGCTTGCGGTTCTTGTGGGTCTGAAAGAGAAGGAAACACCGGCCATCAGACTTGTAAAGGGTCACGGGGCGGGAGGGCTTACAAACACCCAAAAGATCACCCAGCGCCCTGCTCGCACCCCAACGGAGGCAGGAGGGTGCCACGGCGAGGGCGCCACCGCGGCAGGGGGTGTTTTTTTACCATGAGGAAGGTGTAGTCATCCTCCTTGAGGTCGGCCTGGAGCTGGCGGGCTTCGTTGAGCAGAGCCCGGCTCTCCTCGGCCAGCCGCTTCATCTTGCCCTCGATGAGGCCGTGCTTGCGGCGCGCCTCCTCCTGCAGCCGGGCCAGCAGCGCCTTCTCCTCGCCCCGCAGGAACTCGTGCAGCTTCTCAAACTCCCTCCTGATCTGCTCCTCCAGCCGCAGCGCTTCCACCTGCCCCGCATCCAGGACGTCACCACCTCCCTTCGGAGCCCTCAACCCTCCCTGGTCACCCCTCATCCTCCTCCTAAACGCTCCTCCGAAGCCCTCCGACCCACTCCAGTGCTCAGGGACCTGCTGGGTTCCCCCTGGGACCACGCCGCCCTCCCAAAATGAATATCCTTGCTGCCACAGCAGGCACGGCCGCATCACCCCGCTCCCCAGTTCTCCATCCCAGTCCTTCCTCCCCTCAGCATCCCTCTCCTCAGCGCTCAGGGACCCACTGGGCTCCCCCTGGGACCACGCCGCCCTCCCAAAATGAATATCCTTGCTGCCACAGCAGGCACGGCCCCATCACCCCGCTCCCCAGTTCTCCATCCCAGTCCTTCCTCCCCTCAGCACCCTTCTCCTCCGCGCCCAGCGATGGAGCAGCCCAGGATGGAGCAGCCCAGGATGGGTGCAGCGCTCCGCCCCAGTGCCAGCCGCATTCCTGCGCGGGGCGTGCGCGCGGGCGCACACGCATTTGCACACGCGTGCCTGCGCGTGCAAACGCGCGCGTCACCACCAGGCCCGCCGCCTCCCCGCCGGGAAGGACCACGCACCTGGTTGTGTTTGGAGATGGACTCGTAGGAGCGATGCACGGCCCCGAAATCCTTCGCCTTATCCCGCAGGGAGGTCTCCATGTTCTTCAGCTTGGCCTGCGGGGAGGAGACGCCTTCAGGACCCTCGTGACCCTACGCCCAGAGTTTCCAGCGCAGAAAAAACAAGAGCCCCAAACCCAGTAGGACGAGGTTAAGCAGGATTCTTGCTCAACCCACCCTTTCCCCCCACCCTCCCTGGGGCCGAGGTCTGCCAGCAGTGCACGGGGTCAGCTCTGCTTGGCGCTGTGCAAAACCCGTGAGGCAGAGGAGCTTTGCTCCCCGGCGAATCCTCCCCGCCTTGTTTTTTTAAGCCCGTCTACCGATGCACCGGCAAGTCCTTGCCCGCCCCGGGTGCTGCAAGAAGCCGCCGGCCCCGCTCGCGGGGCAGCTGGCCAAGCCTTGCCCAACGGCAGCTCCACGGCCGCCCCGCGACATTTGAAATCTGGCTCGTCCCCCCTGGGCTGAGGCAGGGCGGCAGCGGCTGCTTTCCGGGCTGGGAAACACGGCGGGGCCTGGCATGATGCCCGGCTGCTGGCTGGAGCTCTCCTCCTCCTCCTCCTCCTCCTCCTTCCAGTGCAGCCATGGCCCCTCCTGCCCCGCAGGGCTCTCGGGGTTGTCACCCCATCCCGCGTCCCTCCCCAGCTGGGGGAATTGTGCAACCCCCGTCCCAAACACACTCCCAACCCCGAGGCGCTGCTGCAACCACCAGCGTGGCCGGATCCCAGCGGGGGACGAAGCAGCCGAGGAAACGCGGGGGGGGGACCCGGGCCAAACCCCTCGGGGCGTCACCCCGCTCCCCTTGACCGCAGAGTGAATGGCCATGGCCCGGAGGGGGGGGACACACAACGGGGTGGCACTGGGTCATTATTAGGCAGGGAGCGCGTCAGGCAGCGAGGCGGCAGGGGGGGCTCGCGACGTGGCTGCTTCCAGCTTTCATCCCGGTGCCACCACGGTGCCAAAACCGTGCGCTGGCAAGTTTGTGCCGGGGCGTGCGTGAGCTGCACCCCTCTGGATACCGGGGTGCCTTCTCCGTGACGTCAGTCCCCCCCCGCCCCTGCTTCCAGCAGCACCCCTCACCCTGAAATCCGCCGCCGTCTCCTGCACCGGCCGTAACTTGTGCCCTTCGTGCTGCTTGGAGCTCTGGCAGACGAAACACGCCAACTCCTTGTCCTCCAGGCAGAAGAGTTTGGCTTCCTCGTGATGGAGGGGACAGAGGGCGGCCGCCCGGCCCCGTCGCTGCCCTTCCTCCTTGAGGATCATCTCCACCAGGTTGTTGAGCGTATGGTTGACGCGGAGGTCGTCGAACGAGGAGGGCTCCTTGCAGACGGGGCACACGTGGTGCCGATGCTCCCAGGAACGGCTCACGCAGCCCTTGCAGAAGTTGTGGCCGCAACAAAGCGTCACGGCTTCCCGGAAAGGTTCGTAACAGATGGGACACAGCAATTCCTCCTTGAAGGTGGCCGTGGAGGATGAGGCCAAGGCCACCGAGCTGCCGGCCGAGGAGCTGGCTCCCTTCTCCATGGCCCTGGGGAGAGAAGAGGCGCTGGGATGGAGGGAAGGATGGAGGGATGGAAGGAGGCCGGAGCGGGGTTTTCCGAGAACCCCGGGTGGAAAAACCAGCCCCGTTCCTGATGCAATCGGTTTCCTGCCGGTGACTCAGCCCGCAGCTCCCTCCCCGGGCGAGCACTCGCCTGAGTGACACCGCTCCGGGCCACTGGCAACCGCCAAGGGCGGGCAGGTCCCGGCCACCCCGCCGGGTCAGCGGGGAAGGGACCCCGAAGGGATCCCGGTGCTCAAACCCCCAACCTCGGGGCGGCCGCCGTGCCTCCGGACCCCCGCTGCTCTCCCCCGCCCTCCCCGGCGCCTGGACCCTGACCCCGCAGCGCTGCTCCGCTGCCCGAACCGGCAGCCTCCGGACCCCCGGTGCTTTCCCCCGGTGCTCCAACCCCGGTGCTGCTCCCGCTGCCCGGACCGGGACTCCCCACCCCCGGGACACCCCCCGGGGCACCCCCAGTGCCTGGACCCCCAGCCCCCGCTACCCAGTGCCCGTGCACGGGGGGGGGTGCTCAGCGCCGGGCACCCACGCTCCCGGGGGTGGGGGGGGGGTCCTACCTTGCCGAGGGCGAACGGCAGCGCTTGCAGCGGCCCCTCCGCCGCGACGGGCGGTGCGGGACCGGGACGGACGCCGGCAGCATCCCGGGACCGGGGCTCGTCCGCTGCTGGCGGCGGCGGCGGGGGAGGGCGGAGGGGCGGGGCGGGGCGGGGGCGGGGCCGAGAGGGGGCGGGGCGAGAAGGGCGGGGCGGGGGAGGGCTGAGCGGGGCTAGAAAAACGCGGGGGGCGGGGTTTGCAGCCGCGGGGGGGGCGGGGCTTGCAGCCACGGGGGGCGGGGCCTCGCCCAGGCACGGCCTTTACCACCCCACCGCCCCCCTCTACGGAGGTTCCCCCACCACCACCGGGCTTCTGCCCCCCCCCCCCCCCCCCCCCCCCCAGTTCTGCTGCCGGGGGTCATCTTCACTGGTTCATGACACCCCCCCCTTGTGTTTGTCCCTTTTAGGGCTCTCCCGGCCCCCCTGACACCCTCCATTCCAAAAGCTGGAGGCTCCTGGGGTTCCTGAATATCCCCTGACTCCAGGAGCTGGCGCTTCAGTGGTCCCAGGAGCGCGGCAAAGCGAGGCGAGATGTGCTGGGTGGCGTCTGCCTCGCCTTTGTCCCAGGCAGAGTGTCCATCCCTGCCCCGAAACCCTCTCCCTAGCCCCAAAACCCTCTCCCTGCCCTGAAACCCTCTCCCTGCCCTGAAACCCTCTCCCTGCCCTGAAACCCTCTTCCTGCCTCAAAACCCTCTCCTTGCCCCAAAACCCCCTCCCTGCCACGAAACCCTCTCCCTGCCCCAAAACCCTCTCCCTGCCCCAAAACCCTCTCCCTGCCCCAAAACGCTCTCCCTGCCCCAAAATCCTCTCCCTGCCCCAAAACCCTCTCCCTGCCCCAAAACCCTCTCAGTCTTGGCTTTTTTGTTGGCATTTCTGCCCTGTGGATCGCACGAGCAAGTCGCCCCATGGGATCACTGGCCCACAAAGCTGGCCAGACCCCTTGATGGGGGCCAGGAGAAAAGTGAAAACTATTCAAGGGCACAGATACCCCACGAGAAGAGAAAAAAAAATAAATGTTGTTATTCTGCTCTGGTATGAGAAACCGTGCATGCTGTGTTAGTGCTAGGCAGGGAAGTCAAAGCTAAAGATAAAGCTGGCCAGGAAGCCTGTACTGGGAATGAGATATAACTGGTGTGAACCTGAGGGGTGGAAGGGAGTCGTGGATGCCACACAGCCGTCTTGGAGATAACTCTGCCAGTGGCACCGCTTTGGGCTGGTACCACCCTGGAAATGCAGAATTTAGGTACAGGCGTAGCAACAGTGGGAATGATGAGGGAAAAGGATTTATTAGTCCCTGCCAGGTAGCCCTGGCTCCAGACAGAGCTTCAGCCTGGGGTAGAGAAAAGCCGTGCCCTGGCTCTGGGCGCTCACCACGCGTCCCCGGAGCAGGACAGGTCCAGGTCCATCCACTGCGTGGGAGGGGAGAGCAGTTTGCTGTTCACCTGCGAGGAGAAGCACCCTGAGCTTGACACCCATGGGCTCCAGGCAGTGGCCCCCGTGTCCGGGACCTCTGCGTGGGACACGGTGGGATGTCCCCAAGGTGACAGGGGAGGAGGGGGTCACGCTCACCCTGGAGCTGACGTACTCCTCCAGCATCAGGCGCAGCTCCGAGTTCTGCCGCTGCAGGAGGGCTGTCTCGGCGAGCAGGCTGGCCCTGCGCCTGAGGATCTCGCTGGGCAAGGAGGGAAGAGGGTTGAGGCAGCCAGTCGGTGCCAACCCCGCCGTAGGTGTCCCCCCCCGCGGCCACGCCACCCGCCTGCCCTGTCCCCAACAGCGCTGCCAGGCACTCACTAATATTCCTCCAGTGCCACCGTCAGCGCGTCCCACAGCTTCAACGTCGGCTCGGGGATAACGTGTGCCAGGGCTTCCCAGTACTCCCGGTCCTTGGAGTTGTCCCAGATCTGTAGCACCTCCTTTCCTGATCCATCCTTCTCCCTGGGGGGGGGGGGCAGAGAACAGAGTCCCAGGGCTCAGCTCTTCACGGGTGAGGAACAGCCCTGGTGACCCCCTCAGCTGCACTGAGCACCATTGCCATCGTCACACGGATGAGCACAGCGCCACAGCTGGTACCTGCCTGCCCCAGGGCTTTGCTTCCCTCCCTGGGCTGCTGGGTCACCTCCTGCCTGGTTGTCCCCAGCCCTGTGTGTACCCCCTCGCCCCGGGGGGACCCTCCTCACCCCTCTGTGCCCTTGCAGTGCAGGCAGGCGAAGCTCTTGCTCCAGCCAGGACAATACAGTCACCCCCAGCCCTTTCCACACACCCCCATAACCCCCTCTGTGCCCCAGTCTGACGCCCTCCCAGTGACAACAGCCCCGCTCTGCCCTTAGTCCCACCTCAGCTTGTCAAAGTCCCGCACAAAGGCTTTCAGGATCTTTAGGACATCATCAGCCTGGATGTGCGCAGATGGAAGGGAGCCCAGCGAGCTCCCAGGGGATTTCAGCTCGTCCTTCCGGGCACTGGATCCGCCGTCCTCTCTGTCCTCAGCCGAATCCGTGACATCTTCTCCACCTGGGCTGCCCTGGCTCTGCAGGGAAGGCCAGCAAGCTGGGCATTGTGCCTTCCACCACCTCCTCCTCCGCCTCCCCAAGAGCCACCTTCCCCTTAGGAGCTTCCACCTGCCTGTAGCCTTGTCCCTCAGCAAATTTAGGGAGCTGAGGCAAAAATTCACGTGCAATAGGCTCTGTTCAGCCATGACAGAAGATTACAACCCCTCAGCTCTGGCACATTCACCTCCCTTGTCCGGTGAGAGGGAAACATTTCAGGGTCAACTCTCTGCCTTCCCTAGGTGTTCAGATGTTCTGCTCCCCCTTTCCTGGAGCCCTGGCTCTGCTGGGCTCTCCTCAGTGCTACCCCTGGTGATCCCACCTGGCTGACAGCCGCCCCCTGGGCTTTGTAGTTCAGGAAAAAATCCAGCAGCTGGTAAAGGTCATCCTCACTGTCGATCTTGAGGGCCTGAGGGGCAGAGAGGAACCAGGTTAGCATCCCTCAGAGGCATCACGGGAGGTGGAGCTGCCCCTCTGGCAACGCCACGCAAGGCAGGAGCGGGTGGTAAGAAGCGGTTAGTGTGGGACAGCCGAGGGTATCTGCGGATGGGGGAGTCTGTGAACAGGCTGGAGGGGCCCTGGAGATGTTGTTTAATTCATCAGCAGGACACCCTTGAGCTGAGAAGCATCTGGCCACAGTTCTTCACACCCTCTCGCAGTGCTCCTCAACCCTTGCTGCCCCAGAGCACCCCGCCCAGCAGCCCAGCCGGACCTCCCTGGGGCAGGCTCAGTCCTACACCCCATGGACACGGGGCAGAGCTCTCCCTGGTGACCACCAGCCTTCCCTGCCGTGGAAAAAACCTTTTGGCCAAGGCCCAACTCACCGCAAAGATGGAGTCGAGCTTCGTGAGGGTGCGCTCGTGCCTCCTCAGGGAGCGCAGGGGCCTCAGCAGCTTGCTCTCAACGAGGAAATCCTTGGGAGACAACGTGGAGAAGAGGGTGAAGAGCCATAGTGTGTCTCTGTCCCTGCCCAGAAGCCAGCCCGTGCCACGCTACGGCCGTGCCATCCTGCGACGGCACGCTGAGCGGGGTGGGTGGGCAGCGTGAGAGGCTGGCAGGGAGCCGTGGATTTGTGGCAAGGGCGCTGTGCCTGCCAACATCTTTTATGAGCATCATATACGTGCCCCACACGGTCGAAAAAGACCTGGAGATCCTCTCCTGGAGCAGCTCTCTGACAACAGGCTGCTCGGTAGAGCAAGGCAGCGCCGTGCAGAAGCCTTCCCCCCAAGACGTGGAGGCCCACGACAAGCTGGAGGAACGAGGGGAGCAGGCGTGCTGTCCCCGAGCAAGCCATGGGCTGCCTCATCACGCACCAACTCGTCGCTCATGAGCTCCAGGATCCTCTCGGCAGTCTTCTTGGAGATATTTCGCAGAGGCGTGACTCTATCCTCCCCCTTCACCGTGTTTTCTTTCCCTCTTTGTCCACCGCCCGCTTCTTCCTTCTTCTTCTCTCTCCCTTCCTCCTCCTGTCCCCCAGAGCTGCTCTCTGAAACGTGGAGAAAGAAGGGTGGGGAAAAGCCTTTGTGCTTTGACGGTGCTCCCCAGTCACATCGCTGCAGGAATCATCACACAAACCACAGTCCTTCCCTGCCACCTGGAAAGGGGCCCAAAGATCTTGGAGCACGAGCTTCTCTGGAACTGGGAGCGCTGGGCAAAGCCCAGTGCAAAGATGCCCAAGCTGATTTGGCAGGAGCCAGCTCAGGGTTGGGGACAAGCCCTGCCTGGGCTTGCAATGTCACCCCTGTAAGATCCCCCCCTTGCAATGGCAAGCGGGGTGGGGGGCTGTCCCGGAGGAAGGTGAGGGTCTCCCAATGCCACCAGGATGACAAGGCCACCGGGCATCCCACCTGTCAGGACCTCCATAGCCAGCTTGGTCGCCATCCTCTTCGCTTTGTAACGCCCAAGGGGGCCGACGTTGTCCAGGAACCAGTAACGAGGCTCTTCCCAGGGCAGCCCCAGTTGCTGGGTGTGAATGATACGATCTGCGTCGAGGGCTTTCCGCGCCAGCCCTTTGGCTTCCTCCTCGTTCATCAGCCAGACCTCCACGAATTTCTCGGCGTCCCTGACAGCAAAGTGCCTGTGCAGGAGGGAGATGGCCCATGGGAGGAGGCTCCGTGCCCCGAAACAACACGTCAGCTCCTCCTGCACCTCACTGAGGGGCTCCAAGGCCTCATCGTGGGTGGATGCCCGTATGGAGACATGTAGGCTTGTGAGGTTACCATGACAGAGCAAGGAGGAGAGCCGAGCCAACTGGTTCAGCTGGGAAAAGCCAGCAAAAGGACGAGAACGCTGGTAGCTGTTTCTCCCTTCTGCCGACCTTGCGAGGGGAGAGAACGGCTGAGAGGGGGAGCCTTGCGGCGGCAAGACGGCTCTGTTTTGGCTAAAGGGGGAGGGACCAAGCAGAAAAAGAGTTTCAACGCAAAACTCTGGAGGCGACGATGCCCTGGAGGGAAACTTTTGCTTAATTCTCTAGAAAAGTTAATATTACAGTTATAACGAGATTACAGAGATCCTGCTACACACGTGTGACGGTGTCACTCAACTCTCCACCTAAATCACGCTCTGCGTAACCCGTGGGAGGGGAAACGGCGAATTAGAGCATAAAAAGAGGAGAATAAGGGGTAAAAATGGGGAGAAAGGGACTGAAGATCTACAAGAGACGGTGGCCGGGCCGAGCTCCTCTTCTCCGCCCAAGGCAGGGACGCCTTCCCGGCGAGAGCTGCGCCTCCGCCCCCGGCAAAGACCCCCCGGGAGAACTCGGCCAGCGTCACTCTGCATTTATCAGCGGCCGTTCCATACTTGTCACATCTGTCACCTTAATCAACGACCGATATTTGCAACTTTGCGGAGCCACCGCGGTGAAAGCCCCCGGGGAGGGCTCCGACAGGCACCGTCACGGCCTTACTCTTCACACGACAGCACACACTCCACCTCATCCTCCTTTGCACCTCTTGGCATTTCCCCGTGATGCACTCGCAGTCGGCTGCCAGGCTCTGGTTCTCCTCGCTGAACTGCTTCTCTTGGGTGGCCAGTTTTGTTCTCAGGTTCTTGAGCAAGCTGTGGAGCCTGGGGAGGGACAGCAAAGCTGGGCATCCCCGAAGGGGTAACCCCAGGTTGGATGAAGGCTTGGGGACTTGGGGTTGCTTCTCTACTAGCCATTGAGGCTGGTGCAGCTGGCAGAGGTTGGCCACAGCCAGCCCATTCAAAGTGCTCTGGGGATGGCCCTGCCTTGGGCTACCCACCACCCCGGGTGGGCTGGGACAGAGCCCGTTGGCCTGTGCTAAGCGACGGGCCCCACGCAAAACGGGGTACGGGAGGTGACGGCATGTTACGGCAGAGCCCACCTTTCAGGGCTGGGGTATTTACCGGTTGATCTTCCTCTTCTGCTGGGACCTGATGCGGGTGTTCTCCTCCTCCTGCTTCTTAAGCACGTGAAGGTTGTACTCCAGCTTCTCCTGGTTGAGCTGATAGATGGCTTTCATCTGCTGGAGCTGCCTCTCCAGGTTCTGGCATTCCAAAAAAAAACCACAAAACCAAGCTGTGCCATGAGCAAAGGCCACACCGAAGCCCGAATCCTATTGATCCTGCAGCTCCAAACCCATCTTCCCATGCACGTTTTCCCAGCTAAGCCACGGCCACGTGGCATCGCTCAAGGGTGAGTGATGAAGACACTGGTTGTCCACGTGCTACAGGGCCATGCCTGGGGAAGGGAGAACGGGCTGAAGTGGTACCCAACTTCCACTCAATGGGATACTACTTTGAGCCTCTCCCTTCAGCCCGGCTCCTGATTTTCACGCCAGTTTTTGGAATTGCACGTCTCCGGATTAACCAAGAGGCTCAGAAGTGATTCGGCGAGCTGGAGGAAGGGACGCACAGGAGGAGCGACCGCAGATCTTAAGGAAACCAGAACAAAACAAATAACGGAAGCATTGTGACGGCAGCATCTCGCTGCACAGCCTGGGGACAGCAGAGAGGCAGCGAGTCCTCCCCTTTGCTCCACCGCTGCAATGGAGGAGACAGCCGCAATGGAGACCTCTCTCTCTCAGCTTCCCAGCGCCCCGTTTGCTCAGCAGCTGGTGGAAAGGATGAGCTACTTCCCAGTCTCCTGGGGCTGCTGCTCTGGGCTGGGAGGTTTCACACCCTACCGATGCTCCCCGCTCTCTGCCAGCCCTACAGCTCGGCTGGAAGTGAGCTCAGGGGGACAGAGCGGCAGGGAAACTCCAGGAGCAGGCAGCGTGGCTGCCTGGAGGGGTGAGATTTGGTGTCTGGGCCTGGTGTGGTTTAGTTCCTCTGTATAAGTGTTTTCCATGTGCAAAAGGAGGCAGAAATCTGATGCTGAAAAAACCTCATAACACAGTGCTTGATTGGGGAGATCTATAAAGGTCCTTCCACGTTAGGATGCGATTGAAATTAAACAAGGGCCTCACATCACCCCCTGTGAACCTTGATCTCCAGCGTGCTGCTGCCACCCTCCCCAAATGGCTCAGAGTCACCTGCAAACACTACACGCTCTGTGTCACCTTCCAGGTTATCAAAATGAAGGCAAAGAAACAGCAAAGTCAGGGCTGCCTTCCCAGGAGATGTTCTTTCAGGCTGACAGGGACCTTGCCACAGCAATATTTCACCTGAAGTCGTGAAAAACCTTCTAGACGTCGGCCCTAACCTGTGTTTCCCTGGGCTTCCTAGGAGGACACCCCATGGGATAAACACTGAGCCTTCCTAAAGTCCAAATGCGACGTGTCCCATTTCTACCGTGCAGGCTGGGGAGCAACGAGCAGGGAAAATGAGCAGGGAAGGTGCTGGGGGTGGCAGGGCTCTCTGCTGAGCCGAGGAGGCCGAAGGACGCTGGGCAAAGCCAAACCTGACAGCCCAGGGCCAACACTGGCCCTTGGGGGACCCGCAGGATCGCAGAGAGCCACGGATGCACTGCTTTGGTGCCACGGCTGCTCGCAGAGAATGCAGTGGACTAAAAGGTGTCTGCACCTCGGGAAAGCCACGGCGACGAGGTTTGGATCCCACGCTCCAGGGAGAGCCCCTGGCGTGCCGGGGCTGTGCTCTTCCACTGCCCTTCTACCTGGGTAAGGGCAAACTCGTGATAGTTCTCCCACCAGGTGGACTTCACGGGCATTAGAGAAATCACAGGCCTATGGCTAGATGTCAGAGGAAAAAGCTCACACCTCCTAGGCCAAGATGCTGATCAAATTGGGCTGATCCGAAATCATCTGGTGTCAGGACACCCACGCTGTTCAATCCTCCTAACGATCACGATGCCAGAAGGAGCACAACCCTCGGCCTTCCCAGGTGCTTCACACGTCCTAGAGCTCCAGTTCGCATGCTACAGACCTCCGAGAGCCAAGGGCTGATGGACACCGTGGTGTAGGACCCGTGGAGAGGAGAGAACAACGGCTCCATCGCCCTGTTGACACGGGGCTGGACTGTGCACGCTGAAGAGCTGAGGTGACCCGATACCAGCTGCAGCTTTCGTACCGTCAAGCTGCCCCACGGGGCCAGCTACCCACCGAAACGCCCAGGGAGATCAGATCCACTGCCTCCCCCCGTAGCACACGCCAGCCTTTTCTGTACCTGCACATCGTTCTCCAGCTCCATCTTCATGCTGTTATACTCCTCCTCATCCTGCAGCCGTAGCTGATTCAGCTCTTTCTCAAACTCTTCCACCTTCCTCATACGGGCACGCAGGTATTCCATCTACAGGCGAAAGGAGAGCATCATCCATCAGTGGTGACAGCTTCCTCCCGTGATCACAGCTCCTTTGGCCAGCCCAAAGCAAGGTCATGCATGGATAACTCGCCCGCAGAGCGGGCAGAAAAACTGCCCCTCTGCCCCCCACACGCCTGAGGAACCATCTGCCTTCATGCACATATGTCTTTCAGGGCAGCCCAGTGCTGGAGAGCAGCACTGGTTCCTGGCAGCCTTTGGCCCCTCCCTGCCAGAAGGACCTTGAGGGGCTGGAGCGTGTCCAGAGAAGGGCAGCGAAGGTGGGGAAGGGTCTGGAGAACAGGTCTGGTGAGGAGCGGCTGAGGGAGCTGGGGGTGTTCAGCCTGGAGAAGAGGAGGCTGAGAGGAGACCTGATCGCTCTCTGCAGCTGCCTGAGAGGGGGTTGGAGCGAGGTGGGGCGACCCCAAGTCTCTTCTCCCAAGGAACAAGCGATAGGACAAGAGGAAACGGCCTCAAGTGGCACCAGGGGAGGTTTAGATTGGACATGAGGAAGAATTTCTTCACTGAAAGGGCTGTCAAGCACTGGAACAGGCTGCCCAGGGAGGTGGTGGAGTCACCATCCCTGGAGGTATCTGAAAGACGTGCAGAGGTGGCGCTCGGGGACATGGTTTAGTGGTGGAGCTGGCAGCGCTGGGTCAACGGTGGGACTCCATGATCTTAAAAGGTCTTTTCCAGTATAAATGATTCTGTGATTCCAAGATTCCACACCTCATACGGACCTTACCTCCTGCGTGTTGTGGGCCTGGATGGCTTCCTCCCATTTCTTCCTGTTGTCGTCCAGCAGCTCTCGCCGCTCGAGCTCAAAAGCTTTCTGTGAAGCAGACAGAGCCCTTCACCATCACGTTGGCACCAGCCATTGCCACCCCTACACTAGTCCAGGCCAGCAGCCTCTAGGAGAGGATCGGTTGCAGACTGGGGCCGCTGTCCGATGAACACACACTGGCCTGATCTCTCCTCTCCACGCCAGGACCCCGCTGGCAGAGACCTCACACTGTGACCCCCACGGGGACTGCTGCTATCAGCCACCCAGAGCTGGGAGGGATGCTCTAGGTGGTGGGTGGCTCTGTGAGTTCACTGGAAATCCCTGCTTGATAGTTAGCAGTGGAGCTCGGTCAGACAGCCACCTGATTTCACCTAAGCAGACACTAAATGGGGAGAGATGCCCTCACTCAGCATCAAATGCAGGTTTGGTTCGTGAGGAGGGACTTTGTAGCTCTGCACTGAGCCGTCGTCGTGCACAGCACGTTATAAACCAGCCCCTCAGCACTCAGCACCATTCAGTGCTCTTGCTTGGCCAGTTTTCAGCCTCATTCACCAAGATATCAGCCCTGCTGCTCTGGCCAGGAGTCAACCCAGTCACTGCAATGAGCCTGAGGCCTTTGTGCCTCCAGATACGGAGAAGCAAGCGGCTGCAGGTTTCCTCATTGGACTCTTCCTCCACCATATGAAGTGGGTACCTCAATCTGCAGGAGCTTGTGACGGTAAGTTTTCAGCATGAGCCTGATCTGTTCCTCCATTCTCTCCAAAAGGAGGTGGATATCATCCGACTGCTTCTGGAGGGCCTGCACGTATTGCTCGTCTTTGTTTTTCAGCTCCTGGAGGAAAAGAGCAGATGCTGAAATCAGAGAGAAGTATTTGACCAGGGATCCTCAGGGGCTAACTGAGACGCAGACGCTGCCTTTTCCAACGAAGAAGTGATAAAAGAGCCAGAAAGTCAGGAGGGAAGAACGAGAGGTGAGACAGACCATGGCTGCCAAAAGGTCCAGGTGAGATGGAGTGGGAGGTGACGTGCCTGCAGACACACTCTGAGGGCCAGGCAACCTGTTTCTTTACTGTGCAAATCTGGAGACCTGCCAGTTTGTCTTACTACCAGCGTCTTGCGTGTCCTCACGCACCAAATGGGGCCAGAGCACCCGATCTCATCGTCCCCATTGGGACACTGGCGCTGCAGCTCCTGGCACAGTTCTGACCCGGACTAACTGCCGCCACGTGGATCTCTGCAATGTACTGGTGAGCTGAAGATCCAGACAGAAGGATGACAGAAGATCCAGACAGAAGGATGGCAGAAGATCCAGACAGAAGGATGACAGAAGATCCAGACAGAAGGATGACAGAAGTCCCAGACAGAAGGATGACAGAAGACCCAGACAGGGATGGCTGTTGCTTTAGAACAGCATCCACCAGAGCTTGAACCCGTTCGTCCTTCCCAGTTGCCCCTGTTTTGTCCCCCTGCTACCTGCTGCAGGTCACCGATGAGCTTGTTCTTCTCCTCCAGGAGCAGCGCACACTCCTGCTGCTGTCGGTCCAGCAGCTGCCACAGCTCCTGCGGGATCGTCATCTCCTTGGCCAAGGCCCATTTGGACATGATCTCCTCAAACTTGCTTGTGCTGGCCTTGGCTTCGTTCTTCAGCTTCGCCACCCTGCAGAGGCAGTAAAGGAGCACACGGGGAGGTGGGGCAGGGCAGCGAGGGCTTTCGGACGTGGTTCAGTGGCCCACGCTGCAGGAGCACTTTCCTGCATAATCCACTTGGAATTCAAAGGGATATCAGCGGAGCAGCGGCTTTCTTGCCTCGGGCAAGGGCAGAGCTGGCATCCTGCAGGCCCTTCTCTCCAGAAGGCATTTCCCCAGCTCTGCCCTCACCCGGTGCTCTAACAACCTGGAGGAGCAAAGGCTCGAGAGCTCAGCTCAAGCAGGAGTCACCCTTGCAAGGAGCACTAGTCTTTCTGCCAAGCGAGCTGTCTCTGGGCAAGACGTGACGGACAAGCAGTGCCAAACAGCCTCCCAGTAGTCAAACTGGTGGTCAAACTGTCCAGAGCCCGTAGTCCAGCGAAAGCCAAATGGCATTGAACAGCCAACATCCATAGGACAGAACTCTTGCCTCTTCCAAACAGAGGCCCCGTCCAATGACCCTTGGCTCGGGCTGAACAGCGGCCACCACCTTTGCCACCCCCAAACCTGCTCTATGGGAAGTTCCTGGACACAGCACTTGGTTTCTTCAGGAGATTCCCACTGGGAATCCCACTGAGCAAGGGACAAGCAACTTGCTACAGCCAGTCTCCTGTAAACTGTTCCTGCAGTGCCCTCCAAAGGCAGTAGGAGCAAGGACTCAGTGTTTTCTAGCTGATCGAGTCCTGGGGACAGGGGCTGAAAGAGCCAGACCCTTGGAGGCTGTCCTGCTCCTCTGGTGAAGCAGGACAGGTTCGCCCAGGAAGGCACACGGAGAGCATCAGAGAATGACCCAGGCTGGAAAGGCTATGGGAAACCGTTGGCTCCTGGTCACAGCAGGATTATCTTCGACATCAGAGCAGGTTGGGCAGGGCCTGGCCCAGGCGTGTGCCGAGTATTTCCAAGAAGGAAGATCTCTACAACATCAGGGGCCCCTGACCCAGCACCTGACCACTCTCACCGCGAAGACCTTAAAACCCAATTCCTCAAGTATTACCCCAGCGTCACGTACTTCCCCCTCCTCACACGCAGCCCGACGGGGCTGTCCCACCACGTTCCCGTGGTACAGCTCATAACTACCCCTGTCTCCACGACTGGAGGGCAACCTCTAGAGACAGGCCATTTACCGAGCCACCTCTTAGCACAAGGTGGCACGTACTCCGCCACGGTGTCACCTCCAGGCTCAGAAGCAAGGGCAGCTGTGCCTGTGCTTCCCAAGCAAGGAGGTCACAAGGACACGTGGCACAGGCTCCTGGTGAAAAGTTGAGAACCAGCTGCGTTTCTCACTCTCTGGAGCTGAAGATGTGATGGGTCTAGAGGAGATCAGTAACCAGAGAGTCCACAGGAGGAGATCGGTAACCAGACAGCCCGTGGTACTCCAGAGCCACGTGGGGAAGCCACCAGCCTCGACCTGCAGAGCTCTGTCAAGATCCAGCTGTGACAGGTGGGACCTGGAGGCTCTTTGTTTGCCTAAATTTTCCTTTTGAACATAGATTCGGTATATCCCCAACTGCCAAGCGTTCCTGGATGACCAGCACGAGGATGTCCTCAGAAAGGTGCACCAACCTCCACACCGCTCCGGACAGACCCGCCGTGCGGTCTCTTACCTCCGCAGCTTCAGCTCTGCCACCTCTGCCCTCCTCTGTGTTTCCCTCAGGTCAGCAGCCACCTGGATATTGGTCACCATCCGTGTGCCATCGAAGAGCAGCTTGGCCAACCTCTGTGTGTGAAGGAGGTGGTACACATCTCACACCCCCAGATCTGAGCTCGGGAGGGAGGGATACTGGAGGAACTCTTGCTGTGCCTGTCCAGGGTCTGGCCCCTGTCCCCGTGCCTGTGTGGACCCATAAGCCCTGTCGTCCCACGCTATGGCAGGATTGATGAGGACTCCAAGGACCTCAGTGAACCCATGGGTCCTCCCTCTCCTGGAAAGCCCTGCAAGGCCATCAGCACCAAAAGGAATGTGCTCAGAGCACCTTCTGGTTTTGCTTCCCCTGCGTGTGTGGGCGGGGCTAGGGGTTTGGGCTGGGCTTTGGATACATGGCCTTAGTCCCAGATCCTTCCAGTCCGTGGGCTGTTTGTCACCGGGAAGTCATTTCCCCAGGATCCAGCCCAAGCATCACCCCCCACCCAGTCCTGAGGAGTTTCTGTCCCTGCTTCTTCTCACATCAATGCTGCTGTGTGACACTAAGCACAGCTAAAAGGAGGCTAAAGCCAAATGTCTAGAGGTTGGGGACCCAAGAGGACCTTCCTGTCCTACTGCCGCACCTTCCTGGTCTCCTCAATCTGCTTGTGGCTCCTTCTCTGCTCTTCCTTCTCCTCAGCCACCTTCGGCTCTGCATCTTCTCCAAGGGCCTCCCTGGGCAGAAGAGGGGAAAAGACAGAACATTTTACCCCACACCATCTTCCTAATGCTCAGAGATGGTCTTGGCTCTGGGATCCCAGCCCAAACTGCATGGTTCAGGGCAGCACACTTCACTCTCTCTTCCCCTCAGCAGGTTTAGGGCCAGGCCAGGAGATCTCCACAGATGCAGAAAGAAGGCAGGAAAAGGTGGGACAGCCTCCCCGAGGGAAAACACGGTCCAGGCTTCCCTTTCTGGAGCTGGAAGTGCAGCCCAGGGCTGGTTACTGCTGCAGCGCAGGGCTGGGGGGCTCAGCCCCCGTTTGCTTCCCAGGGGGAGGAGGGCAGGAGGCAGAGGCCGGGGGGACACACCTTTGCTTGGCCATGAAGCCAGCCAGCTCCTGTCTGGAGCCATTTCAGCGTTGGCACCGGTGCCATGCTAGTTCCTTGGGATCAGTCTAACCGAAAGGGAAGGCTCTGGGATGAGGAACGGGACAACGAGCCTGTTGGGGTGGTTGTTAGTGACCTGGGTCCAGTTTGGCCCCATGGGTTGGTAATGGGATCCACAGGCACCTTGTTGTGGTTTACTCTTAGTTTGGGGAGATGATGGTTACTGGGGAGTTTTCCTCAGGCTGGGGGAAGATGGGAACCCTGACCCAGCCTCAGCTCAGGAGGGGGTGGCCGGGTACTGTCACTTCACAGTCTGATCCCACCCAGCCTGGAGGGACAGAGAAGGCTTGGGAGAGGACCCCAGTTCAGTCCCGCTTTGGGGAAACGTGCGCCCCATTGCTGGTGAGTCCCAGGTCTGGGAAAAGCACCGGCCTGATCCACTAGCCTGGTGCTGATTTGGTCCAGGGGGGCAGAAGGTCCACGGCAGGACAATATCTTGGGGAAGGGGGTATTGCTGCCCCAGTGCTGGGCTGGGGACAGGATGGGAACGTCCTTGACTTTGGGCTGACCTGGGACTGGGAGGGGTGGTCCCTGAGCTCTTGCCATTAGGCAGGGAATGGGGAATGTCTCTGACTGGTTCAGGATTCAGGGTGCTCCCTGACCCAAGGCCAGTTTGGGGAGAGGTCCCGGGTCCCGTGAAGGCTGGCAAGGTCACGTCAGGTCCCCAGCCCCTGCCAGCTCCTGATAGGGGTCCCTGACCCCAGTGCTGGTATGGGGGCAGGGGATGTTCTGAGCCCTGGGGATGGTCTCTGGGCCTGTGCCAGTCCTGAGTGGGGGGGTGTCGGACTGGGGTCCAGTTTGGGGTGAGGGATCTGGAGCCAGCACTGGTTCGGGGGTGGGGGCACCAACCCCAGTGCCAGCTTGGGGCAGAGGAGATCACCTGTGACCAGTCGTGACGTTTGGGGAGAAGGGGCGGGACTCGGTGCCGATTTGGGGGCAGAAAGGGGCCTGGACCCGGTTCTGATTTAGGGGGAGCCGGCTGGGGGCGCGCAGGTCGCTGCCACCAGGGCGGGGGGGGGGGGCGGGGGGGGGGGGGCGGGGGACCAGTCCCGTTTCTCACCGCCGCTTGGCATCGAGGCGGGCGGCGGTACGCTCCTCGGGGCCGGGGCGGCTGAGGGCCAAGGCCGGGGCCGGGACCGGGTCCCGCCAGGCCGCCGCCGCCGCCGCCGCCTCTCCTTCCCCGCTCATGGAGCCGCGTCTCTCTACCGCGCACGCGCCGAGCGTCTGGAGCGTCCCGCCGTCGCCTGGCAACGCCCAGAGTGCGCTTGCGCACCGCAGTCCTGTCGTTTCCCCCCCCCGCTGTTCGGCGACTCCGGGGGGGGGGGGGGGGGCCGGCAACGTCACGGCCGCGCGTGCGCGGTGCGTTGCTGCGCCTGCGCCGTGCGGCGGCGGCGCTGAGGCGGGGGGAGGCCGAGGGCCTGGGCCTGGAGGGAGGGCGCGAAAAAATGGGGGTTAAAGGAGGAATTTGGGGTGAAAAATGGGCACGGGGCCGCTGGGTGATACTGCTGGGGTGCGGGTTGGGGGAGGGGGCTGTGCCAAAACCGGTGGGAACCGGAAGGATCGTTTAAACCGCTGCCTGTTGCAGACAGCAGACCTACACGGGGAGCCGGTTATGTGGGGCCATTAAAGGGTCGGTGGAAATGGATGTTAACTGCCGTAGGAGTGGTGCCTGGAATAGGATTTGTACGTCCTTGTGGTACGGCTGATGCCTAAAACACCATTCAGGGGTCAAGTCGTTTACTCTCCGATTTTCCTGCCTGGAGAGGTGCAGTCGGACAATGGAAGTCGTTTCAAAAGTGATGAGGTGCAGGTTTGGGTATGAGGAAAGGAACTGAAATGGATGTTTCATAGCCCTTGCTGTCCGCAAACAGCAGGGGTTGCAGAACAGCTTGTTGAAAAGGCAGCCGTTGACTCATACCCCCCGAAATATGGGTGAATTCAGCCTAAAAAATAGTCCGGCGGTTAAATCATCATTTTAAAACTCGAGGAAGGCCTGTTGAATTGGCACGTGGTCACAATCGGGTGAGCCCAGGCACAGTAGTAACCATTTGTCATCCTGTAGATAGAAAAATGGATGGGCTTGCTCTTTTTTTGTAGTTTTGTACTTTTTTAGTAGTTGGCACACTGCTCTGGTAGTGGTGAAAGGGACTAATCAAGACCAATAGAAATGAGCTCTGTTAAAATGGATCAAGAGGGAAGGAAAAAATAGATCCTCCGAGATACATGCACCAAGCTGGTGCAGATCCCTACGCTGATAAAACGTCGAACTTTTGCCTCTGCCGTGTATTAAATGGTACCATGAAATCACACGTCTATTGGAAGGATACTATTGAAGGAGCCTTCCAGCTAAGGTGGGTGAGTAGAGACGACCCCACCTTTACACCAGAAGTTCACAAGTTGGCCCCAAAGAGAAGTTTTGGGTTCTGGAAGATGCCTTAACTACGGAAGAGCTCTGTAAACGCTGGAGGAGACGCCTCTCGTGCGTGCGAAGTGGAAGTGGTGTTGTTCCAGCTCGTCCATGCTGCGTTCCCCGTTATAAATGTTTTCAATCTGGGACCTGTCCAGTTAATCGTGGTCAGTGGCTGCCTCTTGTTTCAGTTTCGAAGAGGAGCAAACAGTTTGCCCAGAGGGGCCTCTTGGAAGTAATCCATCGGAGCGGAACGTTGGTTCGGCTCTTAAGACACCCCAGTAATGCTGAACTGGAAGACGTCATGTGTGTCCCAGTCCAACCATTACATTCCTAATTTTGATCTGTAAAGTACGTTATTACCCTGAAAAGGCTAGAAGGGAAAAATGTCGTGAAACATTATTAAATCTAGCTCAGAATAATGCTACACTTGCCTTAATGGAGATAATTTGAAATTGTTACATCAAACTCAGGCTGCTGATGTAATGATTGCTTGCTTACCTCCTGTGCGTAGCGTGGGAGCACAACCCCCATTATATGGTGTTTTATTAGATTTTTTGGGAGAGTTTTATTATATTTTAGTAGAGAATTTGTTACGGGAAGAAAAACAAGCCCATTTTGTAGGTCATGAGCGAGTGGTTGAAATGACGCTGTCACTGTTGATAAATTTCAAGGACTTTGACGATCCTACAGTCGATGGAAATCGATGCATTCTGAAAAACAGACGCTACTTTGGCACGTGGATGATCCACCGCCGCCAGCAGAGGCGGATCCTAGTGAGGATCCCACGGGCGCTTCTTTTCAGACTGACGGGAAAACTCCAGTCGAACACGTTAACGGTTGTTCGGAGTGTTGGTGGAGTTCAGTAAACGATGAAACGCTAATTAAAAATTCTACGTGTCAAACCGATACGGTGATGGCCCCCAACCTCCACGTCCCCAACCAGTCCTCTTTTTTCCTCGCTGGCTCCTCCACCACCTCTGTCAAAAAGTTGCCATCAACGCTCTGCAGGAACCTTCTGGACTGTGGGTGCTTGGCTGTGTTGCCTTCCCAGCAAATATCAGGGTGGTTGAAGTCCTCCACGAGAACATGAGGCCACTTCCAGCTGCCTGTAGAAGTCCTCCGTGAGAGCTTGAGGCTACTTCCAGCTGCCTGTAGAAGTCCTCATTGAGTTCCTCCTCCTGACCCAGTGGCCTGGACACCCACAACAGTGTCACCCATGCTCCAAGGAGAACCGCTCATGAGGTGTCTCTGTCGGAGGCTCCATCTTCTACCCCGCTCGATCTCACTGGTGGCCAGCCATTGGTCACGGTCCCGAGGCTCCCCTGGGCCGAGGCGCTCCGTTGGCCGTGTCCCTGCCTGGTGACCGAGTTGCTCCACCTCCCTCTTCCCCCAGAGGGTTTCCTCAATGGAATTCCCACCCACACTTAGGAGCTGCCATGGGGACTTTTATTGCCAGTGCTCCCTCTGCTTCCACCGCCGTGGCATGGAAGAGCACGTTGACCTTAAACAGGACATGGGATGGCAGTGGCCGGTGCTGGCGGGTGCCGAGCTTTCTGCTGTCCCCAGCTGTCCCCACTCACCCCTGCTGCTCTTCTGCGCTTTGGTTTTGGGTTTGGAGCAGGAATGCCCCCTCCCTGGCAGCGTTCAGGGTCAGATTGGACGAGGTTTTGAGCAACCTGGTCTAGTGGAAGGTGACCCTGCTGGTGGCAGGAGGGTTGGACTAGATGGGCTTCAAAAGTCATTTCCAACCCAAACCATTCTGTGATTCTATGACTCTAGGAGAACTCACTACCTACCATCACAGGCAAAACAGATGCAACGTGAGGAAGATTAATTTAATTTCTTGCCGATTAAAGACAGAGCAGGATAGTAAGAAACAAAAACAAAAGGAAAACCACCTCCCCCCCATTCTGTCTTCTTCCCAGGTTCCACTTGGCTTTTCCATTCCCAACTCTTTGACCTCTTTCCCCAAAGAGAGGTGGGGAATGGGGGTTGCAGGCACTCCATGTGCTGCTGTTCCCCTGCTCCAGCGTGGGGTCCCACCAGAGGGACACAGCCCTTCCCAGTCTGCTCCAACATGGATTTTTTTTTTTTTCCCCAGGCACTGCAGTTCCTGCCAGAAAATGACTCCTGCGCCCCCTTCGCGGGCAGCAGCAGCAGCCACTGTGTGTTGGCGTGGTGGTGCTGTGGGGGATCTCCCCTGGCACAGAGCTCATGGGGCAGCAGAGGCTCACGGGGCTTCTTCGTGGCACACGCCCATGGCACGGGAACTGGGGAGAGGCAGTGGGAAAAGAGGCTCTGAGTGGGAAGCAGCGGGGCAGAAGGAGGGAGGGAGGAAAACCAGCCAGTGACAAGCCCTCTCCCCACTAGCATGAGACCTCAGTGGAGAACCCGTCGCTGAAACCCAGCCTTTATCAAGAGGATAAAACAGTAGCATCCTAAAAACATCCCTGAGAGTTCTTCAGATATTGCCTGAATGGGGGACAATGACCTCCAGGGCTACGAGGGTGCCAGGGACAGTGCTGGCAAGAGGGGAAAGGCAGCGGGGCCACTCTGAGCCTCTGGGGGCACTGGCGTGTCCACAGCTGCTCCATCCCAGGTTCCTGCTTCATCCTTGTTTCTGAATGTCCCTCCAACGGGCCTTTCTAGAAGGCTCCAGGCCTGAGGTCCTCAACGACTTTTTGGTCTCAGTTTTCAGTGGCGGTTGCTCTTCCCACATGTCTCAGTTCCCTGAATCTCAGGGCAGGGACTGGAGGAATGAAATCCCACCCATCATAGGAGAAGATCAGGTTTGAGACCATCTGAGGAACCTGAACATACGCAAGTCCGTGGGAGCTGAAGACATGCCCCCCAAGGTGCTGAGGGAACTGCAGTCACTAAGCCACTCTCCATCGTCTTTGAAAAGTCCTGGCAGTCAGGTGAAGTCCCCAGTGACTGGAAATCAAGGGAAACATCGCACCCATTTTTAAAAAGGGTAAAAAGGAGGACCCTGGGAACTACCAACCTCACCCCTGTGCCCAGTTGGATCCTGGAACAGATCCTCCTGGAAAACATATCAAGGCATGTGGAAGACAGGGAGTCGATTGGAGACAGTCAACGTGGCTTCACCGAGGGCACATTGTGCCTGACTGATCTGGTGGCCTTTTATGATGGAGTGGCTGCGTTGGTGGGTGAGGGAAGAGCAGCTGATGTTGTTTCTCTTGACTTCTGCAAGGCCTTGGACATGGTCCCAGACAACATCCTTGTCTCTAAATTGGAGAGACACAGGTTTGATGGATGAACTGTTCGGTGGATCAGGAATTGGCTGGGTGGCCGCGTCCAGAGAGTTGTGGACAATGGCTCTGTGTCCAAGTGGAGATCAGTGACAAGTGCTGTCCCTCCTGGGTTTGTATTGGGACCGATATTGTTTGATATCTTCGTCAGTGACGTTGAGTTGAGTGCACCCTCAGCGAGTTTACAGAGGACACCAAGCTGCGTGGTGCAGCCGATTCGCTGGAGGGAAGGGAGGCCATCCAGAGGGACCTGGACAGCCTGGAGAACGCATGAAGTTCAACAAGGCCACGTGCAAGGTCCTGCACAGGGGTCAGGGCAATCCCCAGTATCCATACGGACTGGGGGATGAAGGGATTGAGAGCAGCCCTGCCGAGAAGGACTTGGGGGTACCGGTGGGTGAAAAAAATGGGGTGTGAGCCTGTGATGTGCCCCTGCAGCCCAGAAAGCCAACGGCATCCTGGGCTGCACCCAGAGCAGCGTGGGCAGCAGGTCGAGGGAGGGGATTCTCCCGCTCTGCTCCGCTCTGGTGAGACCCCCCCCTGCAGGGCTGCATCCAGCTCTGGGGGCACCAGCACAGGAAAGATGTGGACCTGCTGGAGCGGGTCCAGAGGAGGCCACGGAGATGGTCAGAGAGCTGGAACAGCTGTGCTATGGAGAAAGGCTGGGAGAGCTGGGGTTGTTCAGCCTGGAGAAGGCTCTGGGGAGACCTTCCTGGGATCTTTATTTATTTCGGTATATAAAGGGGGCTTGTAAGATGGAGAAAGACTTTTTACCAGGCCCTGTAGCCACAGGACAAGGGGCAACGTTTTTAGCCTGGAAGAGGGTAGATTTAGATGGGCCATAACGAAGAAGTTCTTTACGAGGGTGGTGAGACATGGGAACAGGTTGCCCAGAGAAGCTGTGGATGCCCCCTCTCCCTGGAAGTCTCTTGCCCAGCGCAGCCCTGCCATCACCCTCCTGGTGTCTCAGTTCAGCCTCGGCCCAGCAGAGCTGAGATCCTGCCCAAGGGGCTTGGAGCAACTCCAAAGCCCTTCCCCGACACCCCGCTTTGGACCTTTCCTTTCGGTTCTGCCTGGCTCCTGTCCCACCCACCCAGGAAGAGGAGAGGACGCGCAGCAGAGCCGCTTGTAGCAGACTCCGGCAGGGAAGGTCCATTCCCTGGAAAGGCAGCATCACTCTTATCTTCCAGAAGGGCAAAGAAGGAGGACCTGGGGAGCCACAGGTCCATCAGACCTCCTCTGTGGGAGGCCTGGGGGACATCCTGGCAGCCCTGGCAGCAGCCCCCCACTCCCAGCCTCCTCCTGTCTCCATGGCAGCCGCGGATACAAATACCATGGCAACCCCATGGCAACAGCACAGGCAATGCCACCAGTTCCCACAGCCCGGAGGTGGGCGGGTGGATGCCCGAGATCTCTTCCTCTGCGCTTCATGGCCACCACCACCCTTTTCAACCCGGCAGTGGTGACCACCAGTAGCTCCGGATGGAGGAGAAGGGATTATCCTGCAGCCCCTGTGGTCATCTCGGACTCATCCATCACCATCATCCCAGGGCTGGGGGAGCAGGTCCCCCACCTCAGCACCAGTCCTACCTCTCCAGGGCCGCATCAGCTGTTTCATGTCCAACCTGGACCTCGGGGAGCCCCTTTCAGAGGCCACTTCTTTTCCCCAGGACAGGAGCCAAGCCGAACCGAAGCGCATCCTCCAAACGGAGGCGTTGGGGAAGGGCTTTGGGGTTGCTCCAAACCCCTGGCAGAATCTCAGCTCTTCTGGGCTGAGTGAACCCACCGTGGTTGGACCAAGGCACCCAGGAGGGTGATGGCTGGGCTGGGCTGCGGAGAAAAGCCCGGGGTGTCCAGGCGTGGGCCGAGTTGGGGTCGACGAGCGGGGATATGTCAGTAGATAATTTGTGGAGGACCCTGTTGGCTTCTAGGATAGCCCAACCGGCCCTCCCCGCTGCCTGTTTGGCCCCTTTGGAGGTGTCGTGGGTGCAAGAGCTCCAGGACCCAACGAGCTGAGCCGATCTCCTCGCCAGGGACCATCAGATGGCAAAAGAAGAGCAAATCCAACCCCTTACTGGGTGCTTTCCTGCTAATCCTGATCCCCCACCCCCTTCCAACCCTGAGGGTCTGACCCTACTGCTCCCGAGGGCTGTGTTGGCAGGGAGCACCCCCACTGGGGACCCCCCGGTGCTCACACGAGCGGTGACGATCTTATCGAGGCCCACCACGTCGCTGGCGCTTGGCCCGGCTCCTACCGACAGCTCCCAAAAACCACTGGAGCATCCCGAATCTTGCTCCAGCATCCCACCAGTGGCTTGGCACCCCCCGCTGCCACGGCCGGTGTCTCCCCGTCGCTGCCCGTGGCAGACACCCACCCACTTTGTGTTTTCGGGGGTTTGGGGGCCTGAGCCACTTGGGAAAAGGATTTTTTTGGTCTCCTGAAAGTGAAAATGAGATTGAAAGTAAATCATAAAATAACTCCTTGGCTGGAACCTGCCATAGATTGGGGGGGTTGGGGGGAGCCTCACGCTCCTTGGGGCGCTGCGGTGGGCCAGAGGGTATTTCTCCAGCTCAGGTTGGCCGGCCTGAAGATGGCAGCAATACCATGCAGCATCCTTCTCCCCGCTTCGAGGGAGTGGGGACCGCTCCGTCCAACCCTCCTGGCTCGAAGGACACCCCCAGCCACCTCTCCTGGCATCGCCTCCCTGCTTCTTCTCCGCGACTCCGGCGCGACGCGACTTCTGCTGCTCCTCCTTGGTGCCCTCCGACATCTGCTGGGGGCTCTGGAGCAGCGCTCCGTGTCCTCCTCCGTCACCTTGACCCTCCGGCCCTGACCCTGCTCCCTGGCAAAAGTAAGTTGGTGCCTTTTTGGTTTTTTCCTTCCCCTCGCTCAACCCCACGCTGGGATGCTCGAAGCCGTTGCTGGAGCACTGCTCCCTAGTGATGGGAGAGGTGCTATTAATAAATCCCGTCAGATTTTATCGCTTCTCTCTGTGCCAATGGAGAGGGTGGTTTG
Organism: Leptosomus discolor; assembly: GCF_034619465.1. Lineage (NCBI taxonomy): Eukaryota > Metazoa > Chordata > Aves > Leptosomiformes > Leptosomidae > Leptosomus > Leptosomus discolor. The sequence continues at coordinate 126,511,419 of NC_141392.1, forward strand.
GGGAAGCAGGGGGGGGGGGGGGGGGGGAGGCGGCGGGGGGGGGGGGGGGAACCTGTTTCTCTTGAGCGTTTCGTAGCTACGAGCTCACCCTCGGTGCAGGAGCATGGGATGGCTCAGCAGGCTGTTCAGCCAGCTTTCCTGTAAGTCACGGGGCTGGAGCCGTGGCGGGGAGAGGGGCGAGGAGGGTGCTTTTGGGTTAATTTTTGGCAGGGATGTGCAGGGGGAAAGGGGTTGCCTTCCTCCTTAGGGGGCTGTGCTGGCCAGGGCACGGGGCGGGGGGGAGCGGCATGCCAGGGTATCTTCCCAAACTTGTGTGAAGCCCAGGTACCTCCTTGGGAGTGCGTGGGCGAGCTGGGACCGGGACAAGATGATGGAGAGGGAAAGGGGTGCGGAGGAAAGGGGTGCACGGGGCTGATGCACCTTCCCGGCTCCATCGAGCCGCAGCAGCGAGCGGAGGGATCTCAGGAGCCGGTGGTCTCTCTCCCTGCCCCCTGGTGCCCCCTCAGCGCCCACCGTGCTTCCCCCTGCCCCTTGCCAGGAGGTGTCAGCCCACCCTTTGCCGGTATTGAGGCGTTTCCATAGCTTGGCATGCTTCGGGCAGGAGAGTGGGCGCAGGCTGTCAGCGCCGCGCTCCGTGCGTGGGAGAGCTGCCACGGGAGCTCCAGGCGCCGCTGGTGGCTGGGCTGGGTTGGGAAGAGGGTGACGGTGGTTGACCCGTGTCCATCCAAAGCTCTCCTGGCCCCTGAGGAGGGTCTTGCTCGTGCCTCTTGGTTTCTGTGCCTCTTTCCTCCCCCATCTTTTGGGGTGCAAGGACGTCCTGCTGCCCCTCGGTGCCCCCCTGTCGGAGCGTGCCGTGAGGATGCTCCGACTGTCTTCCAGTGGGAAGGAGCCGTGTCCAGGTTGGGCCTGGGGTAGCAGCAGTCGCTCCCAGGCATCCCACCTCGAGGAAGGGTTAATTTGGGGGCAGCAGGGAAGGAGGGGGAGCTAGGCGGGAGGAGGAAGGAGACGGGGTGAGACTTGTTCTCCCAACAGCTCTCCAAGGCAGGAGATGCCCACGCAGGGAGGGACCCCGCTGTCGCAGTGACGGGGTGCAGCCGTCGATGGGGTGACCTGGCAGGGACCTGCTGAGCAATGGGCAGGGGGGATCCCTAGGGGGGGCTACAGCTCCCTGGGACCCCATGAGCTCCTGCCCAGGGTTTGGGGAGCTCCTCAACCAGCTTCACCCCACCTCTACCCCATTCCCCAGGCCCCCCCCCCCCGCCCCCCCCCCCCCACAGCCCCCCAGGATCACGGATGCCCCACTGCAAGCTGTGGGACGGGGGGGCACGGGGTGCACCCCATTGCTCCCCTCCACCTCCAGCTTTTCCACGGTCCCTCGGCATCCTTAGTGGTGCCCAAACCATTTCGGCAGAGCCTTGGGGTCAGGGTTGGGTCCTCTGGGGGCCTGGGTTGCTGGCCTCAACGTCCAGCCATGGGGGGGGGGGGGTCCTCAGAGGAGCGTTAAAGCAAGAGTTAAGGGGGGGCCTGGTGCACCCCAGAAGCAGGGAGGTGTTGCTGTGGCCCGGGGGTGTGGCGGTGCCAGACGGCCGCCCCCCCCCCCGTGACTGCCAACGTCGGCCCCGGCGGCGGCTCTTGCACCATCCTCCTTCCTGTCCCCGGGTTCTTCCGCGGTGCTGGGGCGTCCCCCCAGCCCCATGGTTTTGGGGAAGGCTCAATCCGGCGGGGACTCGCCGTGGGCAGCCAGCCGGCTCCTCCCAGGTACGAGTGGGACCAGCCTCAACACCGGCTGCCTCGGGCTCCCTGCCCAAATTCCCCACCAGATCCCCAAGACCTGCCCCAACCTGCCTGCTGGATCGAGGTGGGAAAGGCTGGGTGGGCAGGTGAGTGGTCCCGGGCCTTCCTCGCCTCCTGCCTCCTCTTCCTCCCCGGCGTCGGCGGCACTCGCCAGCCCTGGCAAGCCCTTTCCGGAAGCGGGTGGCGAGGAGGAGTGGTTTCACCACCGGTGCCAACCCTCGGGACCCGCACCCACCGGGGGCCAACCCTCCCCACCGGCGACGCCACCGCCTGCCCTCGCCGCCGGCCAGGGGGGCCAAAGCGACTCCCGCACCCTCTGCCAAGGTGAGAACCTCTGCCCGCTCTCGGGGGGGGACACGACACACGGACAGGACGCTTGGGGTTGCCAGGGTGGGCACAGGGGAGAGCCAGCGCAGTGGGAACCCGGGTGGGTGCAGGAGAGGAGCACCCCTCCCCAAAGTGGGGGGTCCCCTTCCCAGCACACCCAGCCAGTTGCCTGCCTGCAGGTGGGTGGAGAAGGCAGGGCTTCCTGTGTGGCAGGGGTGCTGGGGAGACTGGGGAGACTGGGGACACCAGGGGCAGGGTGCAGCGCTCTCCTGGCGCTCCCCACCCCTGCAGCCGGCGAGCGGGAGGCGCCCGGGCTTTGCTATCTCCTGCCGGCGTCAATGTTTGCCCAACGGCGGGGCGGGTCCTGCCGGTGAACGTGCCGGCCTGGGCTCACCGGCACGGCGTGGCACCCGTGGGGGACACGAAAGCCGGAGACGGGAGCGTTGCAGTCCTGGGGAGCTGATGCAACAGGGGTTCCATGCAGCCAGGGATGCATCATCCCAGCAGACGATTCCCCCCCGGGATACGTTGCTTCTCCGAACCCAGCCCTGGCCAGGGAATATCTGCCCCGCATCTGCCCGGCTGGAAAGAGCAGGACAGGGCCATGGTTGTCTGACTGTTTGGCCAGGGATTGGAAGGGACTTGGGCGTCTTGGAGGTGCCACATCGGGCTGGGACTGTCCCAGGGAGGTGACAAGGAGCTGGTGACATGCAGGAGCCGGGGAAAGTCGTCACGCTGGCAGGGAGGTGGGGAGGGGACAGCGCTGGTGGCTGCGCCTGAGCGCGGCGTGTCCTGGGGGCTTCACGGCGATGCTGCAAGCGTCCTCCACCCCCTCTCTTGACCCGAAACTTTGCCCAGCGCAGGGCTATTGCCAGGGTGAGGTGGCCATGGTGGCCCCGAGGTGCGTCAGGGAGGGGGCAGCCAGCTGCCGTGTCCCATCGCATCCAGTGTCCCATCACATCCAGTGTCCCGCGGCGGTAGCCGCAGGGGACAAGCGCTGCACGCTCCGCCGTGTCTGCAGAGGACGGGCAGGGATGCCCACACAGCGCGTGGTGGGGGGTGGGTGTGCACGGGAAACGTGCTTTGCACACGTGTGCAAGGGCACACACGGGTCTGGCGTGCGGGGGGACACACACACAAGTGCCGCTGTCCCCAAGCTCTGCGTTTCCAGGCCTTCGCGCTCAGCTATTATTCAACATAAAGGCTCTTCCAGGCTCTGGGGGCTGGGAAAGCAGCGTCTGAATCATTTTGCTTTTTCCCTGGCAGAGTTATTACTCACGAGGGGTAGACGGAGCTGGGAACCTTTCCGTGCAAAGCCTTGCTCGTGTTTCGGAGTGCGGCGGTGGCAGACCCCGCGCGATACCCACGTCTCCCCCACCCAGGCGTCCTGGCATGCAGGAGGGGTAAAACCCGGGATGCCCAGCGCAGGGAGACCTTTCCCTGGGGAACCATGGGGGTAGAATGAGGTGTTTTCCCCTCTGAAAATCCTCCCGAGGGGTGGCAATCCCTGTGGCTGGGCTGTGTTTTCCCCCTGGGATGGGGCTGGCCGGTTCCCGGGGCGTAGGGAAGGACGGTGTTGGTGGCCGCAGTGGTGTGGGAGCGAGGCCACGCAGCTCTGTTTGGGGAAGTGGCTTCGAAGAGGGAACAGGAACACGGCGCATCGGAGACGTGTCTCCCGTCAGCCCCTGGGGAAACCTCGCAGGACTCACTTGGCCTTTTGGGTTTGGGGCGGTTTGCTACGTTTCGTGTTAAAAAACGGCTAAAAAAGTAGTTTCAGCAGAACTCTGGTTCCCGCAGGGAAAAACCCAGCAGCCACAGGCTTCTCCCCAGCTGTAACCACCAGTAAGGCAGGTTAGCTGGTGCGCTGGGCTGAACTGGGATAGCCCCGCTGTGCAGAAACGCACTGGGGAGGGAAGGAAGTGCTGCAGATTCGGGGACAGGCAGCGTCGCTGTGAGCGGCCGCTCCGGAGGTCACGGCATGTCTGAGCAAAGCACCGCTTGAAGGCACGAGTGGGCTCCCCTTGGGAACAAAAAAACCACAAAACTGCACATTTTTAGGGTGTGAGTTATTTCATCCCGGGGGAGAACTTGAAAACAAGTGGCTTAAAAGTGTCCCCTTCACTCCTTAGACCGAGAAGTTGTACGGTGGTGGCCTCGTCCCACGGGGGAAAGTGATTTCCACTGAGGTTTTTCAGCATCGTGGGGCCCAGGACACCCTGCCCTGCTGGCTCCCACTTGCACCCACCCCGATGCCGTTACTCCTGCGGTTTCCAGAGACTTCCATCTCAGCAGGAGCGCTGCCACGGGCAAGAGCTTGCCACGGGCAACCTGCCGTGGGGCTCGTGTCCTAAGCTGGCTCCAGCAAGTGTCGCCTGGCGTGCTCTGCCGCTGCGCCTTGTGCAAGCGGCTTGTGCAATCCAGCCGTGCCACGCGCCCGGCCACGCTGCACGCCGTGCCACGCTGCACGCTGCGGGTCGCACACCTCGCCGTATTGCACGCCCGGCCATGCTGCATGCCGTGCCACGCTGCATGCCACACGCTGCACGCCGTGCCACACTGCATGCCCAGCCACGCTGCATGCCATGCCACGCTGCATGCCCAGCCAGGCTGCACACTGCGCCATGGTGCATGCCCTGCCACGCTGCACACCTGACTATACTGTATGCCCGGCCACGCTGCATGCTGCACCGTGTTGCACGCTTTGCCACGCTGCACACCGTGCCCTGTTGCACGCTCTTGTCACACAGCACGCCCAGCCACGCTGCACACCGGGGCACGTTCCACACCTTGCCACGCCACCACGGTGCTGCACGCCTGACCGTGCTGCACACTCAGCCGTGTTGCACGCCCAGCCATGCTGCACAGCCGGTGGCGACGCTGCATGCCCGGCCATGCCGCACACCCTGCCACGCTGCACACCCTGACACAATGCACACCCCGACACACTGCACACCCCGACACACTGCACACCTTGACACACTGCATGCCTGGCCATGCTGCGTGCTCTCCCACACTGCACAGCCTGCCACGCTGCACACTGCGCCACATTGCACACCCTGCCACGCTGCATGCCCAGCCACACCACATGCCCAGCCATGCTGCAGCCCTGACACACTGCATGCCCAGCCATGCTGCACGCCCTGCCACACTGCATGCCCAGCCATGCTGCACAGCCTGCCATGCTGCATGCCCAGCCACGCTGCATTCCCTGCCACACTGCACAGCCTGCCACACTGCATGCCCAGCCACATTGCACACCCTGCCACACCGCATGCCCAGCCACGCTGCATGCCCAGCCACGCTGCATGCCCTGACACACTGCATGCCCAGCCACACTGCACACCCTGACACGTTGCATGCCCAGCCACGCTGCACACCCTGCCACACTGCATGCCCAGCCACACTGCACAGCCTGCCGTGCTGCATGCCCTGACACACTGCACACCCTGCCACGCTGCACACCCTGCCACGCTGCATGCCCGGCCACGCTGCCCCCCTCGCTGCCCCTGCCCAGCTGCCCCCCATGCCAGCCTGCATGCAGGACATCCCCTCGTCCCTCTCCAGGGCTCTGCCTGCCCCGCAGCCCCAGCCTTTTCCTTCCCCCGCTGCGGCCGGGTGCTGCGCTAGAGCAGGGGGAGGCTGGGTGCCAGGCTGGGGGGGCGCTGACTGGGGCCCCCATCCCAGCTCTGACCCACAGCAGGGCACATGCCAGAGGAGGAGGAAGAGGAGGAAGAAGGGGGATTGCCTTCACCTCCCTCCGCAGCCACTACAGCCAGAGGCAAAATACCTGCCAGGATCTGGCCTGTCCCCATGGGGCCCTGCTGGGGCTCCTTCCAGCAGACGGGGAATTTCCACCTGGCAGAAACCGGGGCATTTTGCTGCGTGGTTTTTATCTCCAAAGGCTGAAGCACGGGAGAGATTTCAGGTGGGAAATTCCCCCCTCCCCGTCCCCAAACCCTTCCCCTTTGCAGAGATAGCAGGGACGCTCAACTGGCTCTGCTCCACCGGCAAGAGCATCGCTGCCCCGGCCCTGCGCAGGGACGGGGGGGGGGGGGGTGACATGAAACAAAGCTGCCTTTTCCCCTGCTGGGACCTGCCCTCCTGGCCCTAAATCAAAACAAAACCTCCAGGTCAAAAACGAGGGGCCTCGCGCTGAAAAAAAGTGTCGGAATCGCCCAATTTGGGAGAGTTCAAGGGGAATAGAAGTCGTGTTTTGCAGATGCACCAGCTCAGGCCGGGCAGGGAGAGAGTTGAGGGCCCCACGGAGGGTCGTTTGGCTTATTTCATATTAAAATGATATTTAAAGTCTCTTATCTTTGCGGGGAAAAGGCTGAAATCTTTGCAAAGGGTAAAAAACTTGCAGTTTGGTGGCGAGCGGGTCTTGCGTGAGGCTGCGCGGCGGCGTGATAGCACGCGCCAGAAATGATTGACGAGCAAGGAAATCAAATGAATCAAATGCTTAATTAAATGACAGCAATTCATTCCCCCCCCCCCCCCCCCCCCCCCCCCCCAAACTCAGCTGAATTCCCCTGGGAAACGCAAAGCTTCCCACTTTTCGGAAACCCAGCCGAGCGTGCTGGGACTGCGCAGCTCGAACGCTGCCCGAGCGGAGGGACAGCTGTGAAGCCGTGCTGCAGCCCTGGAGACCAGTATAGATCATTTAATGGGTGGTGTGGGACCTGCTCACGAACCTACCAAACGTATCGAGAGGGCTCCGTGGTGGAGCCTGGCAGTTTGGAAAGGGAAATGAGTTTCGGAGCAGGGCTCAGGGGTAACTTCCGAACTGTTGCTTGGTGGTTTTTACCCAGGGAGGTCGTCGCCACGCCGTGTGACCGCGGCCGAGAGCTTTTCCAGGCTGCGGAGAAGCGGCTGGAGCTTGAAATTCCCAGTGGGCGCAAGGGAAGGGCTCGGGTGAGCGCCGGAGGAGCTGCAGCTTGGCACCTTCCGAGGGGGAATTTCTGCCCAAAAAGCGCCACGACCTAGCCAGGAGGTTTGGAGGAGATGAGTTTTCTTCCAAATTCAGTGGAATGAGTGCAAGCACCCAGGCACGGGTGCTCTGCCTGCCATAGGGACCGTGACGGGTACCTCAGTGCCCTGATGCCAGCCGCATCCCATGCCCGGTGCCAGCTCCCTCCCAGCCTCACCCAGAGCAGGGAGGGGGGGTGTCTACCCCAGACCTTCTATTTTCCTTTCCCTCCCCCTTCCCAAAACGAAGCAGGAGCAGCATCTCCCGTGATTCCCACGGGTTGCCTGGCGACTGGGATGCTTAGCGACCGGGACCCGCCGGCACACTTTCCTCCGTGCCAAAAATAATGCCGCCAGCCCTTGCCCGCTCCGCTTCCTTCTCCCGCGGAAAGGTTACGGGGAAATAGGCCCACCCTGTTCCTGGGAAAGCTGTTTCTCCTCCCCAAAGGGAGGCTTTAAATGCTGCTCTGGGGTTGTTTTTAGCCTGACGGTGTTGCGTGAGCTTGGGTGGTTTGGTTCGGTGGGGAAGGTTGAGCCCTGCCAGCCCACTCCAGCCCCTTGGCCTGGGGATGCTGTTTCAGCCCCTGTCCTGCATCATCCTGGAGTAGGAAACATCTCCAGCATCCCCCTGACAACTGCCCTCAAGGGTTTTCAGAGTCACCCCTGGCCTGATTTTGGGGGCTTTTCCAGGCTATTGGCACGTTTCACCTTTTTCCATACACCACACTCTTGGCTGGAGCAGTGTTGGACCCATGTTTGGTTGTGGATGTACAAGAAAAAAACCCCAAACCCACGCGCCAAGTGGTAATTACGTTATTAATTGTAAGAATGAAAAGGAGCCCCAGGAGGAGCCCCGTGATACAAGATCGTAGAACCTCTGTGGGGCCCTGGGACCTCCGTCCCTTCGTAGGACAGGTTGGAAGCCAGATCTCAGAGCCTGCCCGTGACCCTTTTTGGGTCTGGTGGCTGCAGGCAGCAGGCAGGGGAGTATGAAAACGCAGCTTTGCTGGCTCGGGTGTGAGTTGTTTCTTTCCTGACGTGAAACATGAGGGATTTAGGGTTGAACCCCTCTTCCTGCAAAGCCTGGAGCTGCACGGGGGCATGTCTTTTCCTCCCGAGTTGGAGCAGCACAGAGAAGCCGATGGCTCCGGCATGGCCGAGGGGCGATGCTAACGCACTTGTGGCGGGAAGATCTCCATTGGGATGGAGACCAGAAGGGATTGTTGTCACCAACCTTCCATCTCAAACCCAGGCAGTTGTCCCTGGGCCAGGAGGATGCTGTGGCCCCTCCTGCAGCCACAGAGCCCACAAAATCCTTGGGGGGTTGGCTGCAGAGCTCCCCTGCTCAGGGAGGAGGAGGCTGGGAGCCGTTAACAGGGGCGCAGGGGGAACATTTTGTCGTCAGGACCAGGCACCACGTTGACCATGGCCAAAAAAACCAAGCAGGAGTCCCCAAGCCCCCCTCCCCGGTGCACCTTCACGGGGAGCCTTCCACCAGCATCCCGGCGCCTCGGGGACCCGGCAGCTTGCCGTCTCCTCCCCGAGCACCCATCTCCTGGTGAGCCCTTCCTCCCCAGATGGTCCTGCCTCGTCCCATCCCCAGCTCCAGATAAACAGCGTCGCTCGGCGCTGGGAACACGGAGATCTTTTTCCTCCCCCCCCTCCCCGGTGCCTGAGTCACCCCCCTCCAGCTGAGCTGCCTCGCGTGGGCTTTTGACGGCAGCTCTCCGGGTGTTCTTCCTAATTCCCCGGGAGCTCCTCGCCGGTACCGGCCGTCTCCCCCGGCTGTTCGGGTGCAGGTCGCAGTCGCAGCGTCGGGCTGGGAGCTGGGGTGCGGGGGAAGAGCTGGGATGCGGGGAGCCATGGCACGGGGTGCGGGGGGGGAGATAGGATGCGGGTCTGTGCCCAGCCTGGCACCAAAACCCAACCCCGCTGATGTTTTCCCAGTTTGAAAAAGGGGGGGGGGGGGGAGGGGGTGACTGTTTGGGGGGGGATAACCCTCAGGACGAGGGGTCCTGGGCTGCTGTGGCAGCAAGACGGGTGTCGCATGGGCCGAAAGGCGCTGGGACCTGAGGAGGTCTGGGGGGATGTTTGTTGCCTGCTTGGGGGTGGTTTTGGCTGTCGTGGGGAGCTGCTGCACCAGGAATTGGGGTGTTGGGGGGCGGGGAGTGTTGGGGTCCCATTTCTGTACCTGCTCCAACCCCCCCCCCCCCCCAGCCATCCCATCCTCGCTGGCCGGAGCCTGTGTCATTTCCTTCGCTTTGCGAAACGCAGGCTTCCTCTGCGGGGACATCACGTGAGGAGCCCTCGGTCCCCAGCCTGTCCCAGTGCTGCCTGCCCAGCGAGGTGACAGGAGCAGCCAGGACCATTGTGGTCCCCTTCCAAGCCAGCTCCCACCGCTGGACCACTCTCCCTGGTGCCATCCCATCCTCCCATCCCACTTGCCAAGGGCCAGCGCATCCCGCCTCCGAGCCGGCAGCGTCGTGCGTGTGCCGGGGATGCGCCGGCCGGTGTGAAATCCCACAGGGATGAACCTTTCGCTGGTGGGGAAGGGGAGTGATGCCCCCGGGTGGGCAGGACCGGGGGAAGAAAGGACGAAGGACGGGGATGGGATGTGCAAGGAGGCAGGACAGCCGGCGTCGGCTTGGATCTGGCTGGAGCTGGGCTCCCAGCCAGCGTGGAGGTCCCAGCAGCACCCTGAGGCATGGTGTTTTTTTGGTTTACCTATCCAGGATCAGGCAAAAACCTGCTCCCCGTGCCTGCTGGGGACAGAGCTGGAGTGATGGATGGGAGCTGGGCAAGGCGGATTCGGGGTAGATAGAGGGAAGGAGAGATAAGGCTGGGAGTGCGGCGCGGGGCGGTGGGGGGGCGGTCGGTGATCTCTTGGAGAGCACCCCATCCCCGCTCCCAGTTGTAGGGTGGGAATTCACTGGTTTCAGTGCTGAAGCAGGGCTGGAACGTGATGCAGTAGGTGCCAAAGAGGGTGAGAGCCTGGCTGTTTCCCCGGGAACCAGAGTAATAAAGTAATGAGTCATTAAATACCTGCATAGATAGGGGAAGGGCCGGGGGCAGAGCAGGCAGCCCTGCTTGCTGGGGCCCTGCCTGCGCTGTCCCCTGCCATGGAGGAATGCTGCTCCCCGGCGTGACTCAGGCTGGCCTGGGGTCCCTGCACCGGGAAGGGACCACAGGGACACAGGATTGTTCCCGGGGGCTGCCTTTTCCCTGGATGGAGCCAGGTTCCAACTCGGCAGCCGCCGAGAAAAGGGGCAGGATGGTTCGGGGGGGGACGCGCTGGGTCGCGGCGTGAGGGATGCTGGAGCCCATGGGCTGGTCTGGCAGCTGGAGACCCTCCTGGGTGACCGGGGTAAGTCGCAGGTCACCGTTGTCCCCGTCCCCTGCTTCCTGCAGGGTCCTCGGGTCAGATTCCCTCCCCTCCCCCCCCCCCCCAACCTGGCACAGGGTGGCTGTTGTAGGGTGTCGCATGGGCCGAAAGGCGCTGGGACCTGAGGAGGTCTGGGGGGATGTTTGTCGTCTGCCGGGGGTGTTTTCGGTTTAGGGAGCTGCTGCACCAGGGATGGGGGTGTTGGGGGCGGGGGGGGGGTGTGTGTGTGACATTGAGGCTCGAAACATTAAGGCTTTGGGGTTGTGGCATCGCTCCAGCGGGACGTGGGCTTTGGGGTTTGCAGGGGGGGCGGGGGTGGGGGGGTGGGGGGGGGGGGCGAGCTGCCTGCCCTGCCTGCATCTGCAGCCCTGTGCTGGGACCAAGAACCCTCGTCTCCCAGGCTGGGCGAGCTGTGCCTCAGTTTCCCCATCCGTTTCCTCTGTTGCCCCATCGAGCCGCCGCCAGCGGCACGTGCCTGCGCGTGGGCCCTGCGTGCCGGGGCGCTGCGCGAGTGCTGCCGCGCACCCCTGTCAGCCGCAGCGGGAAGGTGTTGGGGACAGAGGGGACAGCCACCTCTCCGTCAGTGCCGCTTACCTCCTGCACCCCCTGCCCTGGGATGCCCTGGGGTGCGACGGTGGGACCCAGACCCTCCCCTTGAGGAGCGGGGGGGCGGACGGCTGAGCACGGGCGAACTCATCACACCGAGCTGGAGGAAGGGGCTCGGCGGAGTTTCAGCGTGTCACCGCCGCCGTGGCCGTCAGCCCAGGTGTGTCTGGGGGTCGGGGTAGGGCTGGGAGAGGTGGCACCCCGGGGCACCAAACTTTCCCAAGAGCGTGAGAGCGACCAGAAAAAAACTTCCTGGTCTGGGGCTGTGCCGAGGCGCGGGACGGGGGGTGGCTCTGAGCCACCGCGGGGACCTTTCGGGGTGCCACCCGCAGGAGAAGGCGATGGGGGCTGATGGTGGGGAGGGGCTGGGGGGGCACAGAGGCTGCAGCAAGGGGGTGTTGGTGGCAGTGGCAGCGGTGCAAAGTCTCGGTTTCATTTCGTGGGCTCCTCTGGGCCCGGCTGGGGCTGTGTCACGCGTCTGACGCGGCTGTCGCCGCGGGGGGACAGAGCTGGGCTCCCCCGGAGTGTGTGCCCACACTGGAGGGGAGGTGAGTGGGCAGGGGGTGGAGGTACAGGGGGCTTGGGCTGTGGCCAGGGTCCCTTCACAAGAGGCAGAGTATGGCCAGGTCCATACAGGGCACGTCCCCTCCAGCCAAATGTCCCCCGGGGATGTGTCCCCCACGCGGTGCTGCCCTGCTGCGGTGCAGGCAGGGTGCAGGCAGGGTGCAGGCAGTGCCTTCCCTGCTTTATTTTGGTCGGGCACCTTGGCCCAGGCAAGGCAGGGATGCTCAAGGGCCCCCGGGGCGTGCGTGAGCTGCGAGACTGTGGGGTGCTTGGCTGGAGGGGACAGAGCCGTCCGTGAAGTCCTTGCTGGGCTTGAGGGGACATCGAGGTGCGGGATGTGCCTCTGTTCAGCCCTGTCCCATCTCTGGCCGTGACTGTCAAAGGTGCTGCTCAGGGGCGGCGGGATGCTCTTGGAGGGGTGTTCTCTGCATCCCACTCCTCAACAGCATCGGGCAGCAGGGTCAGGACACAGAGGGGACATCCAGCCCCGGTCCTGGCCCCGTGGGCTCACCGAGGGTGTGAGGGGACGTGTCGTGGGAATGGGGCTGGAGGAAGAAAGCAGAAAATGAAAGTGGGGAAAAAAGAAGAGCCAAAGCGAAATGGTTTCGGTCTGCGTGCCCTGAGGGGTACCAGCAAGCTTCTGAAGTCACCCCTTGCCCCTCTCAGCCGAGACAGCTGAGCTCCCCCTCCCCAGGGGCTGGCTCGGGCTATCGTCCTCACGCCACCACCCCCCTGAGAGGGTCCCTTGGTAACCCAGAGGATGCAGGGTTCACTTTTTAGCTATTTAGCTATTCACTTTTTAGCTCTTTAGCAGAGCTGATCTTCATTTTCGCTGTTTCTGCGAGGAGCAGCTTGCTGGGCACCAGCCTCTTCTGCAGGTGCAGCGAAACCTGAAGCGAATCATCTCTGCTCCTGCTGCCGAGCTGGGACGGGGAGGGTGTTGCTGATTTTGCTCGCCCCTGTTGCTGGTTGAGCCTGGTTGAGCAGGAAACCCTCGGTCCAGCACAGCGTGGGTGCAGGCTCAGGCACGTGGCATCCATGGTATCGCTTTGCAGGGATGGTCTCGGCTTCCCCGGGGTGATCGGAGGCAGGAGAGGGGCGAGAGGGGCTGCCTTGGTTGTGTCTCCGCTTGGGTCAGCCCTTGCAGCCCGCGTGAGAAGGGGCTCGGGGCTAAAAGTCACATCCCCTGCAGCGAGCCGGCCGTAGCGGCGCTCTGCAAAGGATGTGGGTTGCTGCGAGAGCCTCCCCGTGCTGCCCGAGACGCTGCCGAGAAGGGAAGAGAAAGAAAAAACCAAACAAAACCCAGTGTGAAAATACATGGGAGCTCACAGGCACGTGCCCGTCGGTGGCCTGTTGGCCCGTGCCGGAGCCGAGGTTGCCCAGCTCAGCTCTGCTCTGAGGCTGGCATCCCGGCATCCCCTCGCTGTCGCTCCGTCGCGGCGCCTCTTTCCCTGTTCCCTTGGAGAAAAGGTGGGAAACAAAAGCCTGGGCCCGGCCACGCGTTGCAGAGGTGCCAGCGAAACCCTTTGTACGGACCCGAAAGCGCCGGGCTACACGTATTTTTAGGCCGGTGACTCGGGCGAGCTGCTTGAAAAAGACGAAGCTCGCGGGAGGCAGCCCGCAGCGTCCCGCTCGCGCGCGCGGCTGTCACCGCAGCGAAGCCACCTCGAAGCGATGGTGCGAAGCCCAGCGGGGAAGGAGAAACGGAGGGATGGGGAGAGAAAAACCTCAGCAGCCCCTTGCTGGGTTTTCTTGCCGACTTCCCCCCCCCGCCCTCCGCCGCCTCCGTTGGAGTGAGGTTTTTGACTCGGTTTTTGCAGAGGGCGGTGATGGAAGAGGGGGATGGCTGGAGCCCAGACCTGCGGTTGAGGCTTGGGGTGTGGGGCAGAGCCTCCCCCCGAGCCCTGCAGGGGGGACAGGAGCTTGTCGCCGCTGCTCTCACCCCAGGTCGGTGCTGCAGGGGCTGGGTGCGAGCGCTCCTCATCCTCTCCGCTGCCGAGGCAGCCAGCCACGAGGTTTGGGTTTGCCCTGGGTGGGATGAAGGATGCTCTGCTCCTGCTGCCACATCAGGGGCTGTCTCGGCTCTCTGACCCCCGTGGGGGTCCCACGCAGAGCAGGGGGAGGATGGATGGGACATCCCACCGCCGCTCCCGCCCACCCCATCTCCTCCCTGCAGCGTCTTCCAGGTCTGCTCCTCACCCCGCCTGCCTTGGCAGGGCAGAGCTGGGGAGACACTCCGCGCACCCCAACCCCTTCCCAGCCCTGCTGGGAGCCCCCCCCAAAGCCACGCCGGGAGTTTTCCTTGGTGCAGACGCAGCGGGAGAGCTGCGACGCTCCGGTTTGCAATTAAATTAGCTCCTCGGCTGTTTAATCAGTAACTCGAGGGCCGAGCTTAGCTGGGGCTCCAGCTCGGAAGCAGCCCAGCAGTTGAACTTCCACCTTTTTTTTATTTTATTTAAAATCACGACCAAAAAAATGCAGTTTGGAGCAGCTTTGTGCAAACCTGAGCTTGTCCTGTGCGTGTGGCTGTGCTGGCTGGGGTTTGGGTTTTTTTTGGCTCGCTGAGGCTCTGTGCAAAGCTCCGTCCTTTCCTGTGAAGCCGGTGGCCAGGCTGAGGCGAGCACCTTTGTGCTTTAGGGGGTGACGTGAGCTGAGTTCGCCTGGCCTCAGCCCAGGTCCGTGTCCAGAGAGGTGGAGAAAGCAACCCAGAGCAAGCCCTCTTCTGCACCAGCCCTGCCCAGCTCGCAACTCGAAAGCCGCGTGAAAGAGGGAAGTTTTGGATCCATCCGGATCATCCGAGACCCACACACCCCGTTAAATATTTTTCTCCGCAAAGGGAAAACTCAAGCCACTCCCCTTCCAGCTCAAATGACATTTTTTGAGCAGATTTCTGGGGTTTGTCCCCTCTAAAAATAAAAAAGCAAATCAATACAAACCAGTATCGCCCTTCCTGGGGACAAGGAACCCGGCTCGCTTGCCCTGTTTTGCTTTTTTACTGGATTTTTGCAAAGCTGTCTGCTCAATTCAGCTCGACTGGGAGAGCAAGTCGCTGAACTGGAGCTGGAGCTGCAGCTGCAGGTACCCGTACTGGGAAGCTGCAGCCTGAAGCCTTCACATGGGTTTCATGACGGGGGGGGGAGAAAATGGTGAGTGATGGGGGCACAAAGGTTTTGATCTGGAGGTGATGGGGATGTATAAGCACTTCTCTGGAGGTGCTGGGGGCACCGAGGTATTGCTCTGGGTGTGACAAGGACACATAGGAACTGCTCTGGAGGTGCTGGGGACACCAAGGTATTGCCGTGGAGGTGACAAGGACACGTAGGCACTGCTCTGGAGGTGTTGGGGACACCAAGGTATTGCTCTGGAGGTGACAAGGACACAGAGGTGTTGCTCTGGAGTTGATGGGGACACCAAGGTATTGCTCTGGAGGTGCTGGGGACACAGAGCTATTGCTCTGGAGGTGACAAGGACACTTAGGCACTGCTCTGGAGATGTTGGGGACACCAAGTTATTGCTCTGGAGGTGACAAGGACACAGAGGTATTGCTGTGGAGTTGATGGGGACATATAGACGCTGCTCTGGAGGTGCTGGGGACACCAAGGTATTGCTCTGGAGGTGACAAGGACACAGAGGTATTGCTCTGGAGTTGATGGGGACACCAAGGTATTGCTCTGGAGGTGACAAGGACACAGAGGTATTGCTGTGGAGGTGCTGGGGACATAGAGGTATTGATCTGGAGTTGATGGGGACATATAGACGCTGCTCTGGAGGTGCTGGGGACACAGAGCTATTGCTCTGGAGGTGACAAGGACACAAGGCTCTGCTCAGAGGAGCTGGACTTGGCACCCTGGCAGTGCCCCCTGGCCGTGCGTTGCCCGGGGTTGTACAGCAGGAGGGCGGACACGCTTTGTCGCGCTCTCTCTCTCTCTCTCTTTTCTCTCTCCATCTCTGCTTCCATCCATCTCCGCCTCTCCATCCCTTCCCCACCCACCCCAGGGTGTCCCCTCTGTCCCCATCCCACCCCTGCCTCTCCCATCCCCACCCCACAGCGTGACCCCCGCCCCCGGTTTCCCCCGGGTGCCCGCCGTGCCAGCGCGGTGTCTCTCCCGCAGGGAAGGGATGCTCAGCTCCTAGCACGCCAGGTGTGGTGAGGATGTCGGCCATCCCCGAGGCGCTGGGTCGCCCACGGAGCAGCTCCTCCCGCAGCCTGGCCGGGACACTGGAGGCCACCCTGGGCATGGGGACGTTGGAGATGGACAAGGAGGAGATGCGCATCCTCAAGGTCTGCTTCTACAGCAACAGCTTCAACATGGGCAAGAACTTCAAGCTGGTGAAGTGCCCCGTGACGACGGAGATCCGGGTATGTGGGCAGCGGCGGGGGTGGACAGGGCAGGGGGTGAGGGAGCTCTTTTGGCCACCCGACATCAGCGCTAGCTCCCTTCCAGGCACCCTTTCCCATGACATGGTAGCCCCCAGAGCCCCGTGGCTGAGAAACACCGAAACTCGGAGGACAGAGAGAAAATTTGGCCATCTCTGGTGGTCCAAGGGGGTTTGGAGAGGGGCAAGGGCTCGTCGGCCCCGCTGCCGGTTCCTGCAGTGAGGCTTGACCCCGGTGAGTGGCTGCTGATCCCCTCTGCGGGCAGCAAAGAGGAGATTTCCAAGCCCTGGTTCAGCTTGCCCTGGAGAAGACATCCCTGGGCTCCCAGCGGTGCAGGGAGCAATGGGAGGAGGCCAGGGGACGAGTGGATTTGGGACATGATGGTGCCTTGTGGGGCTGGGGCTCAACATGGGCTGCTGGGAGGAGACTGGGGACCAGCAGGAGCTGGGTGCCCACCTTTCCTCCATCCCTGCTGCCCTGCATGGACACAGGTCCTTGGTGGTGAGGGGGACAGTGACCTTCACAGCCCCAAGCTTTTGGCGTTTCCCTACAGCCGTGTCGTGGTGTCACTGCCTGCTTGGGTGACTCTGCCATCCCTAGACACCCCGGGGGGTGCACCCAGCTCTGGGGCCAGCAGCACCTCCTGCTCTCCTGCCCATACTGTGAGCTGGGACTGGGGTCCTTCCTCCCACCCCACTGGGACTTTTGCACCCAACTTCTGCCCTTGGCTCGTGAAGACATGGGGCTGGGAGGACAGTGAAGGTGATACTGGTGCCATTCCATCATGGATATGGTGGGTTTGGGCTGGAAATGTGCTCCTCACCCTTCCGACTTGGAATCTTGTGGCTTCCCAGCTGGAGGAAGATGTGTGGGCGCTGGGGACCTGCCGGCCAGCGCCAGCTCTGCGCTGGGGTGCTGCAGGGTTGGTGTCCACCAGGTGAGGTGGACGCCCTGGGTGTCGTGGGTGATGCTGTGCCTTCTCCTGGGGCCCGTCCCCAGGACAGAGCATTGCAATGACGTCCCAGGGAGGTGACCAAAGTACAGCTGAGCTGGGGGTTGTTCCTCAACTGGTGGGACATGCTCTGTCCCCCTCCTCTCATCTCCAGGAGGAGGCTATGGCACAGCAGAAGGTTTCAGAGGAGCAGTCAGAGCAGGAGAGGACTCATCTGGCTGGGAACGAGACCCCTTGGGGAGGGGACATGCAAGCAAAGCCATGAAATGACAGGGGTCTGGCTGTCCCCAGCTCAGGGGTGGGAGCACAGCCAGCAGGACACAGGAGCAGAGCAAGCCGGGGACAGCTTGGCCACCGGTCCTGTTAACAGCCATCAGCTTTTAGTTGGCTTTTTGTCTACCAGACTAAGAGCAGAGGTCTGCCACGGTCCTGGAGACTCCCTGCCCACATTGCCCCAGTTCTGGAGCAGGAGAAACAAGCTGCCCCACGAGGTGACCAGCAATGATGATGGCTGCTGTGCTCCCGGCTTGCAACCGATGCCATGCGTTGGTGTAGTTCAGCTGGGGTGTAAGGAAGTGGGGAAATGACCCGCCTGGGCTTTTATCCCCCAGCAAAACACCTCTAGGAGGTTGGATGAGACGTGTTCAGGCTGTAGGTTGTTGCAGAGCAAGCTGGAGGCATCTTTGGAGGCCTCGTGTGGAGACCCCTGGGGCTGGTGGCTGTGCCCGGGGCTGTGTTTTCGCTCCAGGGACATTTCTGTTGCGGTTATACTGTGTTTCCTCCTCGTTTTCCCACTATCCAAAGCTCATCTGGAGCTTGGCTTGGGTCTCAGCCCTGCTCCTTTCCACCCCAGGAGGTGATCAGGTCCATCCTGGTGAGCGGCCGCATCGGGCCCGACATCAAGCTGGCCGAGTGCTACGGGCTCCGCCTGAAGCACGTGAAGTCGGACGAGATCCACTGGCTGCACCCGGACCTGACGGTGGGCGAAGTGCAGGAGAAGTACGAGTGCCTGCACCTGGAGGCTGAGTGGAGGTAAGACCCACCCTGGTGGTGTCCCTCTCCGTGTCCCCCAACCCACGTCGGGCAGGGCTGTGGGCGACCGCTGAGCCCCCTTCGGGGGAAAGCTCCTCCAGCGTGGTCCTCCTCATCAAGGGGCTCTCCCGTCGCCAGGTATGACCTCCAAATCCGCTACCTGCCCGAGGATTTCATAGAGCGCTTCAAAGAGGACAGGACCACCTTGCTTTACTTCTACCAGCAGGTCAGAGGTGGCCCTGGGGGTCTCGTAGCCCCAGCCAAGCCTGCTCTCCAACCACCCTGACCCACCCCCACACCTCCAGGAGGGCATTTTGCTCCTCCCCAGCCCAGAAAACATCGTTCCCAAGAGCTCCAAGACCTTGCAGCCCGTTTTAACTCCCCCTCCTTGGGCTGCTGAACACCCCCACCACCCCCCTGCAGCCCCTGGGGTTCCATCCCACCGCTGCCTCTGTCCACCTCCATCAGGGAGAGCCAGTCCCAACCCCTTTCACCTCGCTCCTGCTGCGTCCCGGCGCGGGATGTGGGAGGGCAGGGACCCTGCCAGCATCCCCTGGGAGCATCCCATCCATCTCCTGACCACCTCCAACATCTCCTCGGCAGCTCCGGAGCGAGTACATGCAGAATTACGCCAGCAAGGTGAGCGAGGGCATGGCCCTGCAGCTGGGCTGCCTCGAGCTCAGGTACGTGCACGGGGATGGAGGGGCGGGGGGCGGGGGGGGGGGGGGGGCACGTGGAGGGGTTTTGGCAGGAGGAGAGGGAGTTTGGAGCTCTTTCCTGGGGGGGACGGGGCGGGGGGATGGCACCGTAGGGCGGCCGCCTGATGTCCCTCCCTTCCCGCAGGAGGTTTTATAAGGACATGCCTCAGAACGCGCTGGATAAGAAATCCAACTTCGAGTTCCTGGAGTGAGTAGGGCACGGCAGAAACCCCCTTCCCCCCAAATCCCCCGCCCCATCCAGCCCATCCTGAGGGGCCAGGGTGCTGCAGATGGTCTTCCTCATCCTCCCACAGCTCTTCATCCTTCTGCAGCTCCTCATCCTCCCGCAGCTCCTCATCCTCCCGCAGCTCTTCATCCTCCCACAGCTCCTCATCCTCCCACAGCTCCTCATCCTCCCGCAGCTCCTCATCCTCCCACAGCTCTTCATCCTCCCACAGCTCCTCATCCCCCCACAGCTCCTCATCCTCCCGCAGCTCCTCATCCTCCCGCAGCTCCTCATCCTCCCACAGCTCTTCATCCTCCCGCAGCTCTTCATCCTCCTACAGCTCCTCATCCCCCAATAGCTCTTCATCCTCCTGCAACTCCTCATCCTCCCACAACTCCTCATCCTCCCGCAGCTCCTCATCCTCCCGCAACTCCTCATCCTCCCGCAACTCCTCATCCTCCCACAGCTCTTCATCCCCCAACGACTCTTCATCCCCCCACAGCTCCTCATCCTCCCGCAGCTCCTCATCCTCCCACAGCTCTTCATCCTCCCGCAGCTCTTCATCCTCCTACAGCTCCTCATCCCCCAATAGCTCTTCATCCTCCTGCAACTCCTCATCCTCCTGCAGCTCTTCATCCTTCTGCAGCTCCTCATCCTCCCGCAGCTCTTCATCCTCCCGCAACTCCTCATCCTCCCGCAGCTCCTCATCCTCCCGCAACTCCTCATCCTCCCGCAACTCCTCATCCTCCCGCAGCTCTTCATCCCCCAACGACTCTTCATCCCCCCACAGCTCCTCATCCTCCCGCAGCTCCTCATCCCCCAATAGCTCTTCACCCTCCTGCAACTCCTCATCCTCCCGCAGCTCTTCATCCTCCCGCAACTCCTCATCCTCCCGCAGCTCCTCATCCTCCCGCAACTCCTCATCCTCCCGCAGCTCCTCATCCTCCCACAACTCCTCATCCTCCCGCAACTCCTCATCCTCCCGCAGCTCTTCATCCCCCAACGACTCTTCATCCCCCCACAGCTCCTCATCCTCCTGCAGCTCCTCATCCTCCCACAGCTCTTCATCCTCCCGCAGCTCTTCATCCTCCTACAGCTCCTCATCCCCCAATAGCTCTTCATCCTCCTGCAACTCCTCATCCTCCTGCAGCTCTTCATCCTTCTGCAGCTCCTCATCCTCCCACAGCTCCTCATCCCCCCACAGCTCCTCATCCTCCCGCACCCACCAGCCCTGCTGATGGGGAGGATGCAAGGAGGGGGAGTTGGGACCCTCGCACCCTGCGCTGGGGCGGGTGGCTTCTCCCCCCCCGGAGCACCCCGTCACCCCTCAGCACCCACTTGGCTTGCTGCACCACCCCCCCACCCCCCCACCCCCCCCCGATCTGCAGCCCCCCCAGGAGGGCCTTTAACGTGCACGGGGGGTCTCTGCTCTGCAGGAAGGAGGTGGGCCTGGACCTCTTCTTCCCCAGCCAGATGCAGGAGAACCTGAAGGTGAGGGACATGCGCGTGGGCGTGGGGGCAGGGGTGCAAGATGTGTGCGTGTGCAGGGGGGTGGCTGGGGGTGCTCGTGGGCGTGCATCCAAGTGCACCCATAGATTTGCCCCTGTGTGCACGGCTGCCCGCGCTTGTGCACGTGTCTTGCTCACACGTGTGACGGTGTATCTGCGTGCGCACACCCGTGTGCACGTGTGTATACATGCACACACGTGGGGGAGGGGCTTGCACACACACGTACGTGCACGTCTGCCCGCACTCCTGCAGCTTTGCACACCAGTGATGGTGGATGTGCCTGTGAGTGTGCATTCCCGTACGGGGCCGTGCGTGCTCCTGTGCACATCAGTGTGCACGGGTGGGTTTGCAGGTCTGGGCACGTCTGCTCACCCGTGTGAAGGTGTGTTTGCATGTATGTGCACACGTGTGCACGCGTGTCTGTGCAGATGTGTGCGTGCAGGCACGTCTGTTCACCCGTGTGAAGGTGTGTTTGCGTGCACGTGCATCCGTGTGCACGTGTGTCTGTGCAGTTGTGTGCGTGCAGGCACGTCTGCTCACATACATGAAGGTGTGTTTGCGTGTGTGTGCATCCGTGTGCACACATGTCTGCAGATGTGTGCGTGCAGGCACGTCTGCTCACCCGTGTGAAGGTGTGTTTGCATGTATGTGCACACATATGCACGTGTGTCTGTGCAGGCACATCTGCTCACATGTGTGAAGGTGTGTGTGCATGCATGTGCATCCGTGTGCACGTGTGTCTGTGCAGATGTGTGCGTGCAGGCACGTCTGCTCACCCCTGTGAAGGTGTGCTTGCATGCGTGTGCACACATATGCACACATGGCTGTGCAGATGTGCGTGTACACGCACATCCGCTCACACGTATGAAGGTGTGTTTGCATGTGCATCTGTGTGCACGCGTGTCTGCGCAGATGTGTGCATGCAGGCACGTCTGCTCACACCTGTGAAGGTGTGTTTGCATGTACGTGCACACATATGCACGTGTGTCTGTGCAGGCACGTCTGCTCACATGCGTGAAGGTGTGTGTGCATGCATGTGCATCTGTGTGCACGCGTGTCTGTGCAGATGTGTGCATGCAGGTACATCTGCTCACCCATGTGAAGGTGTGTTTGCGTGCACGTGCACACATGTGCATGTGTGTCTGTGCAGATGTGCGTGCAGGCACATCTGCTCACACCTGTGAAGGTGTGTTTGCATGTACGTGCATCCGTGTGCACATGTGTCTGTGCAGGCACGTCTGCTCACCCGTGTGAAGGTGTGTGTGCATGCGTGTGCATCTGTGTACACACGTGTCTGTGCAGATGTGCGCATGCAGGCACGTCTGCTCACACGTATGCATATGCACGTGGGCACGCACACGCACAGCCACGTTTGCAGACACGTGTGCGTGCCCATCTGCCCGCACTCCTGTGCGTGTGAGGGAGCACGCACACGTGGAGGCGTGCTGGCACGCGCACGCGTGTGCGCACGCGTGGCTGCGGGTGCATAGTCACACCTGCAGGTGAGCACACGCGTGCCCGTGCCCACGTGCAGCTCGCACCCCCCCGCCCCCCCTCATCCCCGCTGCCTGCCTGGCCCGTGGCCGGCGTGGCTAGCGGCCGCTGTGCCCGCAGCCCAAGCAGTTCCGGAAGATGATCCAGCAGACCTTCCAGCAGTACGCCCTGCTGCGGGAGGAGGAGTGCATCCTCAAGTTCCTCCACACCCTCTCCACCTTCGCCAACATCGACCAGGAGAGCTACCGCTGCGAGCTTATCGTGAGGCCATGGGATGGGATGGGATGGGATGGGATGGGATGGGATGGGATGGGATGGGATGGGATGGGATGGGATGGGATGGGATGGGATAGGATGGGAGGGGAGGGGATGGGATAGAATGGCAGGGGATGGGAGGGGAGGACATCCCCCTGCCCCGTGTGCAGGAGGGAAACTGCAGGCTGGGGACAAGCTCCATCACAAGGACAAGGCTGCATCTCCCATGGCCTTCAAGCCAGCAAAGTCTTCCTTGAAAATGCAACCATGGCCTCAAGCTGCGCCAGGAGAGGTTTAGGTTGGATTTAAGGGAAAATTTCTTTGTGGAAAGGGTGGTGAAACACTCCAACAGGCTGCCCAGGGAAGTGGCGGAGTCACCGTCCCTGGAGGTGTTCAAAAACCGTGTAGAGGTGGCACTTTGGGACATGGTTTAGTGGGGTTGAGTTGATGGTTAGACTTGATGATCTTAGAGGTCTTCTCCAACCTTAATGACTCTATGATTCTGTGGTCATCAGTGCTCTTAAGCCGTTAATTAACCCAGCGAGCTGCCACCCAAAACATCCCCTGGCACCACTGAGGCAGCACAGACCAGTGATGCTCACCAGTGGCGGCGTGGACAAAGCCACCCTGCTGTGGGCTGCTCCCTGCCGTGGTCCCCAGCCTCGGATGGGGACTCGGCCACCCCCAGCTCGGAGGAGCCCCTGCAGGGAGTTTCCAAGGCTTGGAAATCCCTCGTTGTCGTGTGTCCCCCCCCCAGGAGAGACACAAACCCCAAATACCCTGGGCAGCCTCCCAGCATCACCTCCCCGAGGGGGACCTGAGCATCTCTCCCCCTCCTCGCAGTGGGGGGGGAGGCTTTGGGGGCTCCTTTTTGGAGGGTGCTGCGAGCTGAGAGGGACTAGGGGTGCGGCGGGGGGCTCTGGGGACCTTCCACAGCCAGGGGTCCAAGCGTGGTGGGTGCGAGCCGGTGCCTGAAGTTTGCTGAACCCCTTTGGGGTGAGAAGGTGGCAAACCAGGAGCACTGGGAACCCCTTTGGGGCCAGAAGGAGGAAAACCCACCCGTGCTGGGCTCGTTGCCTTGCCCCATCCTCCATCCCCTCTCCAAGTCCCTCCGGGAAGGTGATTCTTCCCACACCTTGCAGCAGGTTGAGGGAGAAAGGAGCTGGCTCTGGGGGTATATACCTCCACCCCCCCACTCCCCACCCCAAATTTTCCTCCTGCTGCCTCCCCAGCAAGGGTGGAACATCACAGTGGACCTGGTCATCGGACCCAAGGGCATCCGGCAGATGACGAGCAAGGAGGCCAAGGTATGGGGGGGGGGGGGGTGTGTGGGGTGTGTTTTGGGGTGCTGGATGGGGAGCAGGGGGTGTCTGCTCTTAAACTGGTGATTAAAAATGATGCCAGGGCTCTGCCTCTCTTCCCCAGCCCACGTGCTTGGCCGAATTCAAGCACATCAAGTCCATCAAGTGCTCCAGCGTGGAGGAGGGCCGGGCTGTGCTGCAGCTGGGGCTCAGCGGCACCCCCCAGGTAAGGAGGGGTTGGGGGGCGGGGAGGGTGTGCCCCCTGGGTGCTGGGAGTGGGGGGGATGAGGGTGGGATGGGGGATCCCCCAGTGCTGGGGGGTGGTAACGGCATCCCTGCGGGTTAGGCAAGGCTCGGTGGATGGTGCCATTTCCACCGAGAGAGCTCCTGCCTCCAGCCCTGAGGGAGGGGAGAGTGTCCCCCAAAAGCAGGGGACACCCAAGCTGCCCCCGGGGGGTGCCCCTACCCCAAGGGTCCAGCCCTGCCTGGGGGTGGTTTGGTGCTGGATGTCTTGACCGGGATGCTGGGACGGCCAATGCTGGAGAAACTGGGATCCGCTGGAGAGCAGGGAGGTGGTCACTGAGCTCCCTCAAGGTGGAGAGAAGCAGGAGAGACACCCCCCCTGCCCCCCATCCCCATCGCAGCACCCCCTGTCCCGGTTCTGGGCTCACCCGTGTCCCCCCCGTCCCTGCCGTCTCCCCCAGTCCCTGGCTATCAAGACCGCTTCTCTGGCCGAGGCGGAGAACATGGCCGACCTCATCGATGGCTACTGCCGCCTGCAAGGGGACATGGAAACCTCCCTCATCGTCTTCCCCAGGAGAGGTGAGCACCCTGGCGGGAGGCGGAGGGGGGGGAAACACCGACCCCAGCAGGGTCCCCATCCGTACCCTCTCCATGGCCACAGCATCACCGGTGGCTTTGGAGTGACACCCCCCGCCCCGGCTGAGACCCGCCGAACTCGCTGCACGTGTGGGCGAGGCCTCGGTCCCTCGGGCTCGGATGGTGGGGGGGGGGGAGCTGGGAAATGACTCTCTGCTGCCCTTTCCGCAGAGAGGGAGAAGAGGATCGGCCTCCCGCAGATCCCGGCCCTGTGAGTAGTTCCTGGCCCCGGGAGCAGAGCTGGGACCCCATCCTGCCCCCCCACCCGCCCCCCCCCCAACACGCTCCCTGCCCCCAACCTTCTCCCCCCCCCCAACAGGCACCTGGAGGAGAGACAGTCCGCGCTGTCGGACAGCGTGAGCCTGGGTGAGTTTTTGGCTCATCTCCACCCTTCCCACCAGCCCCAGGGGTGCAGGCAGGGCTGTGGGACACCGAGAAGGGGGGAGACGGTGGGGGGTGGGGGGCTTTGGGGGTTTGGTGGAGTTGGACACCCCCCCAGGCCTTTTCCTGGCGGTCAAGATGCAGCCCAGCATCCCAGGGGAGGGTCAGGCTGGCACACCCCCCCCCCCTCCCCCGTGGTCTCTGCGGGGTTTGCTCCGGGCTGGGTGGCCGAACCCCAGGGGGATGCTGCAAGAAACGCCCCCCCCCCCAACCCCCCCCGCCCCATGAGCTGCCTGCATCCCTGCCTGCAACCTCCTCCTTGCCCTAGACTCCGAGATTTACGCTGAAATCCCTGATGAGTCCTCAAGACCAAGGTCTGGAGGTAGGTGCCACCCCTGCATGCCCTCTCTGCCCATCTCCCAGCAGCCCAACCAAGCCCTCCCACCTCCTCCTGCCCACCCCAATTTTCCCACACCCCACCCCCCCCCCCCCCAAGCTGGGAACAAGGTTTTGCCTGCGCTGCCTCAACCCCGAGAGGGGCTGAAGGAACTGGGATCACCCCATGTGCCGTGGGGCAGGACCTGTAGGTCCTTGCCGAGGGGGTGATGGAGAGGGTTGGTACCCAGGGATGGCCAACATCTCCTGCTTAGCGGGGGGGGGGGGGTGTCTGCCCACGGAGCGGGCAGGGGTACAGGCAGCTTCCCACCCTCTGGAGCTGCCACCTCTGCCCTGCTCCCCTGTCGGTGAAGCTCAGCCCTACGGGATCTCCCGGGAGGACATCACGTTGGGCAGGATCCTCGGGGAAGGCTTCTTCGGAGAGGTCTACGAGGGGATCTACACCACCCCGGTGAGCGTCCTGCCTTCTCCCTGCCCTGCCTGCCTCCCCCAACGGCTGGGGGGGGTGGGGGGGTGGGAGGGGAGAGTGGGGTGACGCAGCCCCCACCCCTCCTTCTCCTTGTAGAAAGGGGAGCGGCTCAACGTGGCCGTGAAGACCTGCAAGAAGGACTGCAGCCCAGAGAACAGGGACAAGTTCCTGAGCGAAGCGGGTACGCCAGGGGGATCCTGCTGCCCTTTGAGGGGGGAGACAGAGCCCTCCCCTGGGGCTCACATAGGAGGGGGGATGACAGATGGGGGGGGGGGGGTGGGCCTGGTGGTGTTTGCAGCATTGCAATGGTGTGGGGCGTTACGGACAGGATGGCAGAACCTTCTTCTGGCGTCTTCTGGGCCTTGCTTGGGGACAAGTGGCCATTTCGATGCAGGACAGAGCAGGGGCAGGGAGGTGGCCCGTGCCCTCACCCCTGTGACTGGGCTGTTCCCCAAAATACCTGCCTTATGGGAGGGATGGCCACCAGGGAGGGGGAAGAAAAGCTGCTGGATCTGAGAGCAGATGGGCCCCACCGTGGATGTAGATCCCTGGGGAGCTGGAGAAACCAGGACCCCCAAGCCCTTTGGGGGTGTAACAGGCTGTCAGTTCCTCCTGCTCTGTCTCCAGCTTCACGGCCGAGACCTTCCCCTACCCCTCAGGACAAGGGATGGGGCTCCTGGAGGGGTGGTGTGTGTGTGTCCCCCCCTCCATTGCAGGGTGTCTGAGGTGGTCTCCCCACAGTGCTGATGAAGAAGCTGGACCACCCCCATATCGTGAAGCTCATCGGCATCGCGGAAGAGGAGCCCACCTGGATCATCATGGAGCTCTATCCCTACGGAGAGGTGAGCGGGGGAGGGGGGGGGTGTCCCACCGCTGGAGCCCATCCTGTCCCCCTGCCACCCATCCCGTCCCTCTGCCACCCATCCTGTCCCCCTGCCACCCATCCTGTCCCCCTGCCACCTATCCTGTCCCCCTGCCACCCATCCCGTCCCTCTGCCACCCTTCCTGTCCCCCTGCCACCCTTCCTGTCCCCCTGCCACCCTTCCTGTCCCCCTGCCACCCTTCCTGCCCCTGCTCGATCCCTGAGCGCCCCCCCCTTCCCCCTCGCCTGTCCCGTTGCAGCTGGGGCAATACCTGGAGCAGAACAAGCACTGTCTCGCCGTGCCCACGCTCATCCTCTACGTGCTGCAGATCAGCAAAGCCCTGGCTTACCTGGAGGCCATCAACTGCGTGCACAGGTAGGGCAGGAGGGAAAAGGAGGCAGGCAGGATGCCAGGAGAGACAGGGGAAGGCAGGAACCGAGGTGGGGGCGGGCGGGTGGGGAGCAGGAGCAGGCAGAGGCAGAGGCTGGCAGCATCCTTTGCTGCAGACCCTGGGCGTCCAGGTGTGAGCTCCCTTTCTCCATCCCTTCTCCAATCCCTTCTCCCCAGCCAAGGGTCTCTCTCCTTGCAGGGATATTGCTGTCAGGAACATCCTGGTGGCCTCCCCGGAGTGTGTGAAGCTGGGTGACTTCGGGCTCTCCAGGTACATCGAGGATGAGGAGTACTATAAAGGTAAGGGCTGCGTGACGAGGGTTGGGGCTCACTGTGAGGTCAGAGACCGTGGTGAGACCTCACTGCCCTGCCCTGCCTGCGCTGGGACTGCTCTGTCCCTCCCCTGCAGTGAGCACAGCCACCATCCTCTCTCTCCCTCCAGCTTCTGTCACCCGTCTCCCCATCAAGTGGATGTCACCCGAATCCATCAACTTCCGCCGCTTCACGACAGCCAGCGACGTCTGGATGTTCGGTGCGTGGTGGGACAGGGACGGAGCGGGGTCCCGGGCTTTTCCCACTTCCCATGGCATCATCTTTAGTGCACAGGGACAAATCCTGCTCCAGAGCCAGGAGGGGTTATCCCAGCCACCCTAGGGAAGGGCTCCTTGGGCAGAGGAGTCCTTGGAATTCCTCCAATTCAACCATCATGAGGTTCTTCCTCCTCCTCCAGTGGATTCAAGCCAGTTGTGGGGCTGAGTTCAACTCTACCCCCTGCAAATATCCATCCCCCTGCCTATCTGCCCATCCCCACGGCCTCCGGCACTCCTCTGTCCGTCTGTCCGTCCCTAACGGCCAGCAGCAACCCGGAGCTGGGCTCCTTGCAGCTCCCTGGGCGAGCCGGCAGCTCTCGCCCCTGCATTTTTCCCCCCTCAGGGACCAGAAAGGCCGAGCAGCCGAGCGGCCTGGTGTCGCGCCGCGAAGCGTGACGCTCGTCACCCGGTCCCCCAAAAAACCCCCGAGCGAGGGGCTGGTTTTCCCCAGCTTTCGCGCCGGTTGAGGTCGCGCTGGTGTTGCTCCCGCAGCCGTGTGCATGTGGGAGGTCCTGAGCTACGGCAAGCAGCCCTTCTTCTGGCTGGAGAACAAGGACGTGATCGGGGTGCTGGAGAGGGGCGACCGCCTGCCCAAGCCCGACCTCTGCCCGCCCGTCCTCTACACCCTCATGACGCGCTGCTGGGACTACGACCCCGGCGAAAGGCCCAAGTTCAAGGACTTGGTTTGTAGCTTGAGGTGAGCGGGGAGGCGGGGAGGGGGGGACGACTGGTGATGGGCTGGGGGATCCGTGGTTTGGTGGAGGGGTGGGCAGGTGGTGGAAGGATAAAATGGAACTCGTGCGAGACTTTGGGGTTGGGTTTTTCGGGCCAAGCGCGAGCTCAAAGGACCGCTGGAGCCCACCTGCCCCCAGGGGGGTGGTGCCTGGCCTGAAATGGAAAGGCTTTGCTGCCTGGGGAGGGGGTCTTGCGGGGGAATCCTGTCCCCACATCTCGCTGGGGCCAGCCGTGGTGATGCTGGTGTGGTTGGCCATGACCTAACTGTGTCCTCCCGGTCCTTTCCCTCTGCTCTTCCCATCCCTCCTTGCTCCCTCGTCTTTTTCCGTGGCCCATCCGTGGGGTGTGGAAGATGCGGCAATGCTCCCTGCCGGAGCTCTCACCTTCCATCTCCCCCCGCAGTGACATTTACCTGATGGAGAAGGAGCTGGCCAAGGAGCAGGAGAGGAACAACCGCCACCGGCCTCCCAAAATCATGGAGCCACCATCCTTCCAGGAGCCACCTCCGAAGGTGAGGAGAAGGCAGAGCCCGTGCAGGCAGGTTCATCTCCCTGCCTCGACCCGCCAATGAGTGCTGCAGGAGTGGGAACCCCCCCCCCCGCCCCCAATCTTGCCACCAACTGTGTGTTTCTCCCTCCTCCTCTCCCCGCAGCCCAGCAGACCCAAGTACAAGCCACCACCCCAGAACAACCTCCTGGCTCCCAAGCTGCAGTTCCAGGTGAGGCTGCCCGGCCGAAGCATCCCACAGGGACCTGGGCAAGGGGGTCGATGCCAGAAAGCCCTGCCTGGAGCTCAAGCCCCGCGTGCGGGGGCTCATGGCTTTTGGGGCACCGAGGTGCCCCACGCCACCACCAAGTGCCTCCCGCCGCCTTGCCAGCAGGACGCCGCACCGCTCGGGGCTCAACCCTGTCCCCGCTGCGTTTCGGAGCTGGCAGAGAGGGGTTTCCCCCCACCCCCCCCCCGCCCCAGGAAAGGGCATTTTGCATGCTCGGCACCAGTTTGCACGCCCGGCTGGGAGGAGAAGAGGTTTTGCTGGTCTCTGGTGCTCCCTGGGCTGAGTTTGGCTGAGCCCTGCAGCATCAGGGTGAAACCCTCCAGAGCAACACTTTTTGGGGGGGCTCTTGTGAGGCCGGGCAGGGGTCCAGGCAGCAGCGCAGGAGCTCTCAAGCCCACGCTCGGGGCGAAGAAGAGCCGAGCAGGGAGGAAGGTCCCAATCCTGCTGCACGGACAGGCAGGAGGGCAGAGGCCGCTCGGGATGCAAAAGCCCGCTCTCCCCCCCCCCCCCCCCCGCCACGTTGTCCGCTCTGTCTGTCCGTCCGTCTGTCCGCACTAACCGCCCCCCCCACCCCCACCCCGTGGCTTTGTTTTGTGCCCGCGCCACCCCGCTGCCCCCCCACCCCCCCGCCACCCCCAGGTGCCCGAGGGTCTGTGTGCCAGCTCGCCTACGCTCACCAGCCCCATCGAGTACCAGTCTCCGGCCAACTCCCTGCACACCCCGCCGCTCAACCGCCACAACGTCTTCAAGCGCCACAGCATGAGGGTAAGAGAGGAGGGATTCCCTCATCCCGCAGCATCCAGAGGACATCCCGGTCCTGGGTGACCTCATCCCGGGCCCGCCGGGGTCCTCGGAGGAGGCGAGGGCTCGGCTGGAGGGACGCTGGCTGCCCCGCGCTTCGCTTCGCGCTGCCGCCGCCGCTGCTTCCAGCTCGATGTGGCTCCCGGCCCGGCTGCGGGAGGGCCAAATCCTGTCCCCCCCCACGGGGGCTGTTGGTGGGCCGGAGGGATCAAGCCCGTGAATGGGATGTCTCCGGCCCGCCGCCCCCCGCCACCGTCACCCACGTTTGCACGCGCGCCCCGCCGGCAAAGGCGTGCTGGTGGATGAGCGGCTGGCGCGGCGTCGCCAAAAACGGGCAGGGGGCGAACGGCTGCTGCTCCTCGGGGCTTTGGATCAGCTCCTCACGCTCGGCGGTTGTCCCCCTGAAATGCCAGCGGTGGTTTGCAGCCTGGGCTCGGTTCCTCTAGCCCCCAAAATCAGAGCCGGGGGTCGGGTCTTGCTCTGCCCCATGTGCCGGGACAGCCGTGGGCACAACGA
Source organism: Leptosomus discolor (assembly GCF_034619465.1). Taxonomy (NCBI): domain Eukaryota; kingdom Metazoa; phylum Chordata; class Aves; order Leptosomiformes; family Leptosomidae; genus Leptosomus; species Leptosomus discolor. The sequence continues at coordinate 126,541,697 of NC_141392.1, forward strand.
GCTGCCCCCCGCCCCCGCCGGTTGGCCCATGCACGCTGCCCATGGAAAGTGCTGGGATGCGGTGGTGGGAGGAGATATGGGGCCACCCCGTGGTTTCCTCTCCCTGTTGGGAACCCAAGTGCTCCCCAAATCCAGTTTGGGGGGGGAGGGTTCCTGGCTGTCGGCATCTGGCGCATGACTCGCACGCGCCGAGCGGGGCTCTGGCTCCCGTGCCGAAATCAGGGCGGGGGGGGCTCTGTCTCCTGAGCACCCCCCTGACACCTCCGGCTCTGCCCACCAGGAGGAAGATTTCCTCCGCCCCAGCAGCAGGGAGGAGGCGCAGAAGCTCTGGGAGATGGAGAGGCTCAAGATGCGACAAGTCCTGGACAAGCAGCAGAAGCAGATGGTGGAGGACTACCAGTGGCTGCGGCAGGAGGAGAAGTCCCTGGTGAGCGGCCTCGAGCTGGGGGCTTCCAGCTCTTGGGCTCTCGTCAAGGGGGTGGAAGAGCCACTGAAGCCATTGAGGTTGCTCTTCGGGGCTGGAAAAGCCAGTTTCCCTTGGAGGAACAGCTCCTCCAGCAGCCAAACCTTTGGCGCCGCTAAGAATCTCACGGAGCTGCTTCCTTGCAAAATGGATATTTTGAAACTTGGGCCGTTTTTAAATACTTGGGTCTTAATGAGCTTTTACAACGCTTTTGAGACAAGGGCTGGAGGTGGCTAACACGTGACTGATGTGGTGAGGCAGGCTTAGAAGGAGACTCGAAGTCTTTTATTCCATCAGCTCACGCAGCCGATAAAGCAAAGCCCGGTTCCCCTCACCCCCAGGGCTGCCCGATGCCAAACGGCTGCAAACAGCTCCTTGAATTAAGCTGGGGGGGGGGGGGATTGGAGGTTTTGGAGGGGTATTTTGGAGGTTTCTGGCACCCCAGGAACAGGCGAGGAGCAGATAGGCGTGATGGGGTGGGATGGAGATGGGACCAGCTATGGGCAGGAAGCCCCTTCCCCGCCCACATTCCCAGACCCTACAGAGAGGCGTTCCTGTGATATGTTTCATGAGTCTCCCAGAAATCAGGAAAATCCCTTTTTTTTTTCTTTTTTCCCCCCCTCTCTTTTTCCTTTTTTCCATGCCTCTCACAAAGCTTCTCCCCCTTTGCAGGACCCGACTGTGTTTATGAACAACAACGCTCCTCCGGTGAGTGGTGGCAGCCCTGGAGAAACCAGGTTGGGGTGTATTTGGGTCCTTCTTTTGGGGTTGTCCAGAGATCCTCCTTTGCTTTGGCGTGAATGGGTGGTAAATATTTATATATATGTCCCTCACCTTGGGAAAATTAACCTGAAAATGTCAATGAGGTGAAATACTGGTGGTATGGAGGGGATGGCGATGCCTCCTCCATCTTTGCTGCCTCCAGCCAGGACTTTGTGCCTCTTACTCGCTGTTTCTTCCCCCTCCACAGCTTCTCCCGGAGAAGGAGACGGATTACAGTGAGTGCCCGCAGCTGCACGGGGTGTGGGGCTACAAGCGGGGAGCCCTCGGGGCCACATCCCTCCCGGCTTTGGGATCTTCCCCAGAAAGAAATCCCAGATCATGGGGAGCAGCTTTGCCTGCCCTTAGGAGGGAGGGGGTCTGCCTGTCCCAACCATGGGGGTCCAAGGGGGTCTGACCCTGGGGTGGGGCTGGGTGTCCAGCCGCAGTGGGACACGCTGCTGCTGGGTGGTGTGGGACGTGGGGCAGGTCCCAGGGGTCTCGCAGCGTTCCCGCGTGTCCGTGGGGGCAGCGTGGAGTGACTCTCCTTCCTTTCCCTTACTGACGGTGTAGCAGAGTTCACGGGGCCCCCCCAGAAGCCTCCAAGACTTGGGGCGCAGGTAAGACCCCCCTGGATTGGGCCACCACAGTCCTGGTCCTCCTCTTCCATCTCCACAGTCACATTCCTCCACCTCCATCATCCCTCTGCATCTGCAGGATGAGACTTTTTTGACTCCCCCCCCCGAGGCCCCAAAGGGGTCAGACGTACCCAGCAGCATCAGGGTGGCGGGCGGGAGGTGGATGGGTCTGACCAGGGCTCCCCATAGGTGTTGCTCTTCCTTTTCTTGCCCCCTTGGTCCATCTGATCCCGTTGTGTCCCCGTTCCCCAGCAATCCATCCACCCGGCCCCCACCGCCAACCTGGACCGCACCGATGACACGGTGTACAGCAACGTCATGGACCTGGTACGGGCCGTGCTGCAGCTGAAGAACGAGATCAGCCTCCTGCCCCCCGAGGGGTACATCCTCGTGGTGAAGGTAGGGAGGGGACAACGCCAGGGCTTTTGTCAGGAATGGGGGAGGGAGCTGGGAATGAGTCTGCTGAGCGGCTCCCACCAAGCATCCTTCTCGGGAAGGTCTTGCATAGGTAAGAGGGAGAGCTTCCAACATTCCCAGCTCCTCCGTTGGGGCCTTGGGCCAATGGTGGGAGCAGTTCCAGCACGCTCTGTAGCTCCGTTGGGGCCTTGGGCCAATGGTGGGAGCATTTCCAGCACTCCCTGCTCCTCTGTTGGGTCCTTGGATCAACAATGAGAGTTTCCAACATGCCCTGCTCCTCCATTTGGTCCTTGGGTCAATGGTGGGAGCATGTCCAGCACTCCCAGCTCCTCTGTTGGGTCCTTGGGTCAACAGTGAGAGTTTCCAGCACTCCCTACTCCTCCATTGGGTCCTTAAGTCAATGGTGGGAGCATTCCAGCACTCCCTGCTCCTCCATTTGGTCCTTGGGTCAATGGTGAGAGCATGTCCAGCACTCCCTGCACCTGCATTGGATCCTTGGACCAACAGTGAGAGTTTCCAACATGCCCTGCTCCTCTGTTTGGTCCTTGGGTCAATGGAGGGAGCATTCCAGCATTCCCTGCTCCTCCATTGGGTCCTTGGGCCAACAATGAGAGTTTCTAATGTGCCTTGCTCCTCCGTTGGATCCTTAAGTCAATAGTGGGAGCATTCCAGCACTCCCTGCTCTTCTGTCATGTCCCTGGGTCAATGATGGGAGAATCTCCCACCACACCTCTCTCCCACCCCTCTCCCAAACGGGATCCTTGACTCAGCGGCACAGACCGTTCCCACGCACCACTTCCCCATGCCCGTACCCGCACCCACCCTTGACCCTGCCTCCCTCCCCGCAGAACGTGGGCCTGTCCCTCCGCAAGCTGATCGGCAGCGTCGACGAGATCCTGCCCGTCCTGCCCGCTGCCTCCCGCACCGAGGTAGGACCAGGGACGAGGGGAAGGGTGTCTGCCATGGGGTGGTGTGCCGGTGGCACCCCTGTCTGTAACCCCACCCCCCACACACCCCTGCCTGTCACGGCCAGATCGAGGGGACCCAGAAGCTGCTCAACAAGGACTTGGCTGACCTCATCAACAAGATGCGCCTGGCGCAGCAGAACGCCGTCACCTCGCTGAGCGAGGAGTGCAAGCGGCAGATGCTGACGGCCTCCCACACCCTGGCCGTGGATGCCAAGAACCTCCTGGATGCCGTGGACCAAGCCAAGGTCCAGGCCAACCTGGTGAAGCTGTGCTTGGAGTGAGGGCAGGGGCGGAGAGAGGGAAGGAGAGGAGGAGAGGGACCCGCCGCGCTGCGGCCGGCGGAGATGGGAGGAGAGCGTTGCGGAGGAGCTGGCTTTTGTGTGTCTCCTGTGGCCTCGCCGTCCTGCCCTCCCTGTCCCCCCTCCTCCTGCAGCCGCTCGTGTCTTTAGCATCCGTCTTGTCTTCTGAAGAAGGGAGGCATCTGGTGACTCACCCCTGGAAAAGGGCTGGGGGGGGGACCTGGCCGTCCCCGAGGCCGGAGGGCGGCTGAAGATCCCTCCGGCTCCCCGGCTCCCCGCTCGCTGGCTGCCAGCAGCTCCGTGTGTCCGTCCCTTGGGCCCTCCGAGGACGGACGGCCGCAGGCGGCGCGTTGCGATGGGGACCTGGACCCCCCGCTCCTCGCCACTGGGAGTTGGGGCGGGGGGGCACGGCGGCTGGGGGGGGAGCTGGCATCCCGGGGGGGGGGTGGGGGGTGGGGGGGAGGCCGTGCGGGGGTCCCCAGGAGCGGTGGCCGGAGGGACCGTTGGCGTTTCCTCGGACAATGTCTAGAAGAGTTTATTTAAAGAGGGGAAGCGGGTCCGTGGCGTGGCGGTGGAGCCGGTTTCCAGCACCCGTGGCCGGAGCAATGCCCAGCCCCAAGGCTGCAGGGCGCGGGGAGGGGGCGGGGATGGGACCCCGTGGACCGCAGCCTTCGGTGACACAAACCAGGAGAACGGTGCCTCTTCCAGCTGAGTTTTCTCCGAGCTGCTCTGTGTAAGCCACGAGGGCAGCACCGCAAGTCTCTGTTCGGTTTGTGCTTTTTGAGTTGGAAACCGTACGGTTCGGGCTTTTCCCCAGCATCTTCCCACCGCGCTGTTCGTTCTGGCTGAGATAAACCGTGCACAAAGTCCTGCCGTGCCTTGTGCTTGCCTGTCATCCCCATACCGTGGGGGCAAGTCCCCTCGTCGCAAGCATCTCCTTCCAAAGAGGAGAGTGGTCGTGCTGCTCGTGACCTCTGAGCCATCTTGCCGGTGGGGAGAAGGGCCGTCCCCCTGGCAGCATCCCCAGGGGAGCTGCTGGGCTGAACCTGGGTCTGCTGCATCCACGTCCCCTCTGGAGCCCCGTTTCTCTCCCGTGGAAGCCACAATCTGTACGAGGCTCCTGGTCTCCCCCCCTGCTTCCACCCCCGAGGCTTCCTAGTGAGACCATCCGCAGACCTTTTCGCAAGACCACGAGGAAATCACGGGCAATCCACGGTGGAGGCTGCTGGGAAGTGGTTTCTGCGGGTTAGCACGCCCCCAAAGATGGGCTCCCCCCACCAGAAGGATGCTTGGGGGGGGGGGGGTCTAGTGACACACTGGGGGAGGGTCACCCCAAGTGGCCTCATCAGCCAGGACAGGGCTGAGCCGAGAGGGGTGCTGGGTGCTGGCTGCGGCTGGCAAGAGGGGCTGGAGGGATTAACGTGGGAAGGGGAGAAAGTTCCCCCCTCTGCCCCGTCGCGGTGGGGTTTGCCGAAGCTGTGCCATGGCCTGGCAGTGCCCTGGGGGCGGGGGGGGGGGGTGCTGGGCATCCCGTCCTGGTCACCACCATGCGAAACCCCCAGGGAGAGGCAGCTCTTCGCAGTCCCAACCGAGCCAGAAATTGGGAGGAGGAGAGCTCGCTCTCCGCCCACGCGCGCACCCCTGGCTCTGCAGAGCCCTAAAACCTGTGGGTACAGGGTGGGAGACGCCCACGGACACCCACAGACACCCACGGACACCCATGGACACCCACAGACACCTATGGACACTCATGGACACCCACAGACACCCATGGACACCCACGGACACCCACGGACACCCACGGACACCCATGGACACTCATGGACACCCACAGACACCCATGGACACCCACGGACATGCACAGACACCCACAGACACCCACGGACACCCACGGACACCCATGGACACCCACGGACACCCACAGACACCCACGGACACTCATGGACACTCACAGACACCCACGGACACCCATGGACACCCACGGACACCCACAGACACCCACGGGCACCCACAGACACCCACGGGCACGCACGGACACCCACAGACACCCACAGACACCCACGGGCACGCACAGACACCCACGCCTGGCCACTCGCTCCCTCGCCCGTCTCATTTCTCAGCCCCGTGCGCGCACGCCTGAGCCAGCCTGCCAGCGCCCGAGCCGGCGTGAGCGGCTGCAACACCCTCGGGACACGCACGTCCCTCCGTTGGCGCCGTTTATTCCGGCTCGTTTCACTCCTGAAAGCACAAAAGTGTTTCCTGAAACCTCTCAGACTGCACCCGGCGCTGCGATGTCTGGGCTGGCCTCCTGGAGGGGGAAACATTGCTGGGAAACCCTGGTGGCTCTGCATGGGCACGGAGGAAGAGAGTGGATGCCCTCTCGGATCCGTGGAAGCTGGAAATGAAAAGCTGGAACGCAGCAGTCGTCAGAGCCGGGCGGTTTGGGATCTGACGTGGGATGGAGAGGAGGATTTGCTCGAGAGGGAGCTCAGCAGCACAAGTTCCCCCCCGTGACGACCCCACCAACCTCAGTGTGAGGCGGCACCCCGAGCTCCCGGGGTCCGTGGGCACCGTCTGGCCGTGGCTGGGTGGGTTATCCCGCTCTGCAGGGTGGGTTTTCCCTTCCAAACCCCCTCCCCATTGCTGGGTCGGCTGTTCCCATCTCCCTGTCCCCCGAGCTCCGGCGTGGGATGGTGTGGAAGCGCCTGCTCGTGCCAGCAGGTCGCAGAGGGGCTGCGCCTGGGCTGGGCTTCGCAGAGCAAAGACCCCCGAGCCAATTGGCCGAGCAGGGACCTCCATCCCACGACCCTTCTGCGTGGACCACCCGAAAGCGTTACTGCTTGTCCCGTGTCACGTACGGCTGCGCCAGCCTGTGGTCCTGAGCACCCTCCGGCCAGGAGGCGTCCTCAAGCGGTTGTGAGGTCCCTTCTTCTTGCCCAGCACTTTGGAGTCACAACCAGACGCAGCTTTGGGGTTTGGGGTAGGACTTGCAGCAGCTCAAGGAAGCAGATGCCTCTCTTAGACGCCACGCTCGGGCGGTGGAGGAGCTGTAGCGTGCCTACCTCGGTGCTGAGACGGCTGCAACCACCCTGGTGCCCGCGGGATGGAAGGCGGCCACCCGTCCCCACCACCCCCAGGTCACCCCCCTCAGCACAGCCCTTGCATCACCCAGTGTTTCCCATCCGAAGGTCCTCCATGGTTGCAACCGTGTCCTCCCAGGGAGAGGCAAGGGTCCAGCTGGATGTGGGCAATATCACGCCCACTCCCCGGGAGGAGGAGGGGTCGTGCATCACCCACCATCCCCACAGCAGCGTGGCCCGGCCCCTAGATCATCCCCGCCAGGTAGGGCGGGAGGAAGAGCCCCACGGTTCCCAGTAAGCAGACTATGATGAACATCCAGAGGAAGATGCGGTCGATCACCATGGCCACGTACTTCCAGTCCTCCTTCACCTGCCGAGAAGAGAGGGGCTGTGAGCGCGGGCGGTGGGCACAACCCCCATGTCTGGGATGAGGAGACCACCCGGGGCTTCCTCTGCATCTGCCTCAGGGTGAGGAGATACCCTGTATCCTGGGAAATCCCTGGAGCAGCAGCTGGAGCTCCAGGGCTTCAGCTCCAGATGGACCTTTCCAGCAGAGGTAATCCCACCCAGGGTTTTCGGAAGCCACCCCGCTAAAAGTAGGGGTGCAGCCTCTGAGCAGGGTCCCAGCAGGGTGGGCTGGGCCGTCTCTGCTCTCCGAGGGCAGGAGAGCACGGGCAGGAGAGGGACCTCCAGGATCCTCACAGCCAGCAGGGACGGGAGCTGGAGGAACCCCCAGCTGCCCCTGTGGAGCGGGCATCTCCCAGGTGAGGTGGTTGTTGATCTTCTCCCTGGCTTTGGGTCCTCAGCAGCCAGGGAACCAACTGGGGGTCCCAGCACTGACCACACCCCCCCCCTCCCCCATGGAGGTACAAGTGGCAGGAGGCAGCACCCAGCGTGGGGGACCCTCCTCACCTTGCGGGGCACCCACTCACCGAGAAGTCAGCATCCTCCGCTCGCAGGTGGTCCGCGATGTACTGCACCCCTTCCAGGGCCTTCAGGATGCTGGGGGACAGCATCAGCCCCCGGTCCGAGCCCTCCTCCTCCTCCTCCTCCCCCTTGGGGGGCACCCGGGGGGCTGAGCCCCCCGACGTCTTCCCGGCTTGACGCCTGCAGCCATAGTGGCACTGGGTGCCCTGGCCGTGGGAGCCTGCCTGGGACATGCGGCTGGGGTATGTCTTCTCCTCCTCTTCCTCCTCCTCTTCTTCCTCCTCCTCCTCCTCCTCCTCCTCCCACTTGTCATCCACATCGGTCTCCAGCCAGCACCGGGAGGTGCTGAGCCTCGTCCCCGGGAGGTCGTACTGCCCCGCGGTCCCCTCGGGGGGTGGCAGCACGGGGGGTCGCTTCATGAAGAGCCAGCGAGGGATGAAGTCGAGGAAGAAGCTACGCACCCAGCGGGGCATCGTGTGGGTGCTCGGGGAGCGGTGGTGGACGTTGAGGACGAACACGGTGATGATGATGGAGAGCGTGACGAAGATCATGGTGAAGAGGAGGTACTCACCGATGAGAGGGATGACCAGCGAGGTGGACGGGATGATTTCCGTGATGAGCAGCAGGAAGACAGTGAGGGACAGCAGGACGGAGATGCAGAGGGTGATCTTCTCCCCACAGTCAGAGGGCAGGTAGAAGACCAGCACGGTCAGGCAGGAGATAAGCAGGCAGGGTATGATGAGATTGATGGTGTAGAAGAGCGGGAGGCGGCGGATGATGAAGCAGAAGGTGATGTCGGGGTAGATCTCGGTGCAGCAGTCATACTTTTTGGAGTTATAGGTCCCGATGGCGTTTATGATGGCCCACTCGCCGCTCTCCCAGTAATCCTTGAGGTCCACGTGGTGCTCCATGTTCTCCAGGTCGATCTTGGCCTTGTCGTAGGTCCAGGAGCCGAACTTCATCTTACAGTTCTGCTGGTCGAAGGGGAAGAAGGTGACGTCGATGCTGCACGAGCTCTTGTAGATGGCAGGCGGCACCCACTTCACCTTCCCGTTGGAGAAGAGGTGCGCCTTCGTCATGTGGGTCACGGCAAATTCCCCGTCAGCGCTGCAGGGGTGGAGAGGTGTGAAGGTCAGAGGAGGATGGAGGGTTTCCCCCAAGAAACAGGGCCAGGAATTCCCGCAGCTCTCAGGGCTGCTACGAGCCTTGATTTGAGGCCGTGGCGCCGCCGGGTATCCCGGCACGGTGCGGGGTTCACCCCCCTGGGCAGCACCCAGAGCGTGGAGATGGGTGGGAGCACGAGCACTGGGCACGGGGAGATGGATGCAGATGGATTTGCAGCCTTACGGATGGGGTGGGATGGGGGGCAGGAGGTCTGGGGGGGTTGGCAGCACCAGGGAGCTGGTGGGGTGGGGTGGGATGGGATGGGATGGGATGGGATGGGATGGGATGGGATGGGATGGGATGGGATGGGATGGGACGGGACGAGCTGCAGGGAGGGGAAGGGAAGGGAAGGGAAGGGAAGGGAAGGGAAGGGAAGGGAAGGGAAGGGAAGGGAAGGGAAGGGAAGGGAAGGGAAGGGAAGGGAAGGGAAGGGAAGGGAAGGGAAGGGAAGGGAAGGGAAGGGAAGGGAAGGGAAGGGAAGGGAAGGGAAGGGAAGGGAAGGGAAGGGAAGGGAAGGGAAGGGAAGGGAAGGGAAGGGAAGGGAAGGGAAGGGAAGGGAAGGGAAGGGAAGGGAAGGGAAGGGAAGGGAAGGGAAGGGAAGGGAAGGGAAGGGAAGGGAAGGGAAGGGAAGGGAAGGGAAGGGAAGGGAAGGGAAGGGAAGGGAAGGGAAGGGAAGGGAAGGGAAGGGAAGGGAAGGCCCGAGGGATGCCCCAGCTCAGCAGCATCACTCACTTGTTGTAGAGCACGATGTCAGGGATCCAGATCATCTCAGAGGGCACCCGGATGGAGGTGACGTTGTCAAACTCCGCCGGGTCCCAGCGCAGCTTGTAGTCGCTCCACTCCTGGAGGGAGACATGGAGGGAAGGGCATTAGGTGGCCCTGGGTCTGGTGGGACCAAGCTGCCCAATGCCTCCTCCTCCTCCTCTTCCTCCTCCTCCTCTGGCAGCACCCCCCGGAGGAACAGCACTGTGGAGATGCCACCAAGCCCCTCTGTGCCCCAAATGCTGTGACCTCCTTGACATATTCTGCCCTCGCCCCAGAGAGGGAAGAGGCTCCTACCTGCTTCAGCCAGACGTTTGTGGTCATCATCTGGTTCTTCTCATCCTGTGGTGGGGAAGAGGGAGAGGTGAGAGGAGACGGGCAGAGACATCCCAAGGGTTTGTCCCATCGGTGCCTCCGTCCCCAAATTCCTGCTTTCATTTGCTGCCCTCCGCCTCTAGGGATCAGCTCCTGGGAGCAACGGGTACCAGTACAAGTCCAAGGAGAGACTGTATCTCCCTGTCATAGGTCTGCTCACTAGATGGCAGCAAGAAAAAGCATTTCGCAGCGCACCGCTGTGAGCCGCTCCGATGGACGGACAAACGTGCAGTCCCACGGATGGGTGGCTGGAAGGGTGGGTAGACGGACAGCTGGAGAGGTGGATAGATGGACAGGTGGAAAGGTGGATAGGTGGAAAGGTTGGTAGATGGACAGACAGATGGGCTGATAGATGGATAGGTGGATGGATGGTTGAGCATGCGAGGAATAAGTGAGGGCTGAGTGGACAGACAAGCCCCGAGACACCCCGGGGCAGGTAGACAGTGGATAAGGACATGGGAGGGATGGAGACCTGCAGTTTCCCTCCATGCTCTCCTGCTCTCAGGGGAAGGGAAGGTTTGGGATGGAGAGGAGGGGTGCAGATCCCCCCTGCTCATTGGACATCTGAGTGAGGCAGGGTGGATCGTTTGTCCCCTGAGAGCCAGGAGGTCGCTGGTGCCTGAACCCAACTTCCCACCAGGGTCCCCAAGGCCCTGGTCTGGCAAACCAGTAGGACCAACTGGTGAAAAAACCAGATGCCACAGAGGGACTGGGATCTCTGCCGGTGGGCGGGCTACGCACCACATCGATGAGCTGTGCGATGGAGAGCCCGAACTTCACGATGACCACGTCGGAGGTGTTGGGCACTGGCCGCGACCAGCGGTTGTAGCCGGTGAAGAGGTGCTTGAAGAGCCGCTCCTCGGCGTGGCTGCCCCGCTGCTCCCGCAGGCAGGCGGCTGCGGGGAGGTGGGGACGGGGTGGGGGAGAGCTCGCTGAGACACCTGCCCCCCCCTTCCCCACTCCTGCACCCCACCGTTCCGGGCAAGCCCCCCTCTGTGCTGCAGCAGGCAGGGCTGCTAAACCCAACCCTGGGGTGGGGAGAGGGGAAGGAGCCCCCCTCAAAGCTGCCCCGTGCTCCTCCTCCCGGGGAGCGGAGAGCGGGTGCGAGGTCCACCTGGCCGTGAAAATCCCACTCTTGGGTGGCCGAGGTCCCTCTCCCAGTCCCTTCCAGCTGCTCTTACTGGTGCTAACTGGTTCGGCTTTGCAAGGTGGAGGCTGACGCAGCCCTCGGGACCGCTGCAGCCTGCCCAGAGGGCATCCCTTGGGCTGGGCCGGAGACGGGGCTGGCAGGGAGGGCAGCGCTCTTCGCTCTGCCTCGAAATCATCGGCGTCGGTCTTCGGCGCCGTCAGCTCGGCTGTCGTCGCTCACTGCAGAGCCCCATAAATTTCCACCAGCAAGTCGAGGGAGGCCAAGGGAGGGAGGAAGAGGGAGGGAGGGAGGGCTCTGCACAGCAAAGTGCAACCCCAGAGACGTTGTATGGGTGGCTCTGCCCTGAAGAAGAATGGCTGTACGGCCGCCCCCCTTAAAATGCCCCGTGCAAGCTCCCTGCAAGAGAGCAAGGCTCTGGTGGTTGTACTTTGGGCAGGGATGGAGGACCTCAGAGGTGTTGGAGAGGGCTGGTCCCAAGTGAAGGGACAAGCCAGATGCCCAGCTCGTGGGTGGTCTGGCGCTGACAGCAGGTGGAAACAAAAATCCAGTTTTTTCCCCCATCCCTCCAACATTTCGAGCCTGCACAGGCCGCATCTGGGGTCCCAGAGGTGCATCACCTGGGGGGGGGGGGTGGGTGGGATGACCCAGAGCAGACCACCCCACACCCCCCCCAAGCATCTAGGTGGTGTCAAGCTGTTCTGCAAAGACATGAACCCTGTCCCAGCAGGCTGCATGGTGGAGGACACAAGCGTGGAGACTGGGGAGGCCAAGAGTCTGCTGGGGGGTAAACTGGGAGAGAAATGGTTTTCCACGTGCCTGCACCACAGCCCTCTCGGCTTCCCCTCCCTTTTCCCCAAATTTAGCCCCCCCCCCCCTCCCCGGACCATAATGGGTGACACCCATGGGCTCAAGCGAAGGAAATTCAGGGACCCCAGGGAAAGCCAGAGCCACCCTTACCCGCCTGGAAGGTGACGAAGCACCACGCGACAAGGGGGTGGATGCCATGGGACAGCCTCCCCATGCTCCCTCTGCCGGTATCCCCCACGGACCCCCTCCCCGGAGCAGTTTGCCAAGCCCCCTGGGGAGGGACCCGAGGGAGCGATGAGCTGAGATGGCGGTGGGAGAGGAGGCTCAGCAGGGAAAGCCACCACAGGGGACCTCCGAGACGGCGTCCTGCGTGTCCCCCCCGTTAGCGAGCGCTGGAGGAGCCATGGATGGAGCTGGATGTGGGCTGGGAGAGCCTCAGCGGGGAGACGATGGGGCCAGGGTGGGTGCGTGGCTCGGGATGCTCTGCCAAGTCACCCGCTCCAAATTTCATGCCTGGAAAGACGGCAGAGGGTGGCACTGTCACCGCGATGCCACCGCAGCGCGGGTCTGGGAGGTGACGGTCCCGCTGTGGTCCCCTTCAAGCCGCTCCCAGCTGTGAGCAGGGCTGGGAGCTGAGCTGAGCTGCCACCGTGGCAGAGTCAAGGTGTCCCCAAAGCGTCTGCTCCCCGGGCAGGCAGGGCAGGAACCTGGGCAGCGCCGGTTGCAGCCAGACCCCGCGAGTGGTGGGGAGCCCGAGGTGTCCCTGGGTGATTGAATAGCAGGGATGGAGCCCAGTGCTTCAACTTTTACTAGGATGACCAGAAAACAACTGTTTTCAGACCATCCTTCGGCCCTCCCTGACTCAAAGCTTCTTCATGCCCTGAGAGTGAGGGAAGGGGAAGCAGCTCAGCTGCTCCGGGAGGTTGTGTTGCCCCCAACGGGCTCTTGGGGCTGGTTTCTCCAGGAGCTCTCACCTCTGAGAAGAGGGATCATCCCTTCACCCTGCACCCCCTCCATCCATCCATCCATGGATGTGCTTGCTTCCCCACCCCAGCACGGCAAATCTCCACGAGAGGGGAAACCCCTTGCTCCGCAGACTCCCCCCAAATCTGCTCCTGCTTACAAGGTGACTCCTCCACGCTGGACCCGTGCCCCCAAGAGCAGCCTTGCCTCTCCAGGAGGCATCTGCTTCCATCCCCAAAGAGAAGGAGGTTCCCAGCCCAGCACTGATGATGCTGAACAAGAAGCTCCTTTAGATTAAATTCCTCCCTTGCCCGCTAAAACCACGAAGCCCTCCTGAACCCACCACCATCTTCTGCACCGTTTTCAACTGGTTAATACAAGGACGGTGGTGGGGGTGGAAAACGGGAGGAGAAACACCGGCCGCTGCGCTGAGCTGGAGAGAAAATTATGGATGTGCCTGTCCCGGCTGAGATATTTAAATATACTGGAGAGCACGGGGGGTACTGGGGGAGCTGCTCCCACCACAGGCTTGGTTAAAGGGTCACACAAGTGGGGGTTTCATGGGTTCCCCAACGCTCTGGTAGATATTAGAGAGGGAAAGGAGGTACCAGGAGGTACTTTGGGTGATGCAAAGCTGTGGCCGAAGCCGCCTGTATGTGGCAAAGGGGGTTTGGGGGGGGCTGCGTGGGGGGCAGGGGGGGAGACCCTATCACCTCGCACCCACATCCCCCTTCCTTCCCATCGCTGCTTCGCCCGCCTCGGTGCTCCTCCGGCAGCGCCGGGCAGCCCCAGCAGAGCCTGGCAGCATGGTGGGCAGCGCTACCCTCCTGCCTGACCTTTACCTCCAGCCCTGCCTCGTCTCCTCGCATCCCAACCATCTCCCTGATGGATTTCCCGTCGCTCCGTCGCACTAGGTTCGAGGCGCCGACCCTGCGGCAGAGACGCCCCGGGAGGCACCTCCGTGGCTGCCAAACGCCGCTACTCGCCGACCACGTTCCCGGAGGGATGCGGAAACCTGCCCCGTGCGGGTGCTAAAGGCTGGACCAGGGGATGCCCACGACCGCGGCGAGCCCGGCAAAGCTCTCGGCATCCCTACGCGCCGTCAGGGAGGCGGCGAGAATAAAGGATGTATTCGATTTTTTGTATAGGCGGACGAGTGGGGGGATTTGGGGTGTTTAGGATGGCAACTTCACGCCGAGCTGGGAAACTTTCCCTGCCGCTGCCTCCCCGTCGCTCCCCGGCCGTCCTCGGCGCTCTGCAAGCAGCTTTCATCGCGGGTATTCGCAGGGAAAAAAGCAGCTTTTCTCCTTCCCACCCAGCCTGGACTCCACAAACACCCCTTACCTGCTGCGGGGAGAGCAAGGAGGGGTCCCCGAAGCCCCCGCCGTTCCCTCTGCCGTGCCGGGGTTGGGATGCTGTGCTGCGGAGGGCTCCGGCGAGGACTGGGCTCCAGCGAAGGATGGCTCAGCCTTTACTCCGAGCGGTGACGACAGGGGCTGGGAGGAGGAGGAGGGAGAGCCATGCCCAGGCGAGGAAGGAGGGGAGGCTGGGGGGGACGAGGGGGAGGAAGGCTGGAGGGACATCAGCTCCCCTGGTCCTCCTCGTCCTCCCTGTGTGTGGGCAAAGCTTCCCCGGGGTTGGAGAGGGCTGGGTTTGGCAGGGCTGGCTCGGTGCCTTCCCAGGCAGCGCTGGGCCGGGGGAGAGGGAAGGGGGTGTTGGGCGTTGGGTGGGAGGGTGGGGAGGGAGAGGGAAGGAGAGCGGGAGCGCCAGGGCGGTGGAGCGGGCAGAGCCCAAGCACAGGCTGGGGCGTTGCAGGGCGCGCTGCTGGGGGTATTGCAGGGGGTGTTGCAGGGGGCGTCGCAGGGCATTGCAGGGGGCATCGCAGGGCATTGCAGGGGGCATCGCAGGGCATTGCATGGGGCATTGCAGGGGGTACAGCAGGTGGCATTGCAGGGTGCATTACTCGGGGTATTGCAGGGCATTGCGTGGGGTATTGCATGGGGTAATGCAGGGGGCATTGCAGGGCATTGAGTGGGGTATTGCAGGGGGTGTTGCAGGGGGCATCCCAGGGCATTGCATGGGGTATCACAGGGCATTGCATGGGGTATTGCAGGGCGTTGCATGGGGTATTGCAGGGCATTGCATGGGACATCGCAGGGCATTGCAGGGGGCATTGCAGGGTGCATTACTCGGGGTATTGCATGGGGTATTGCAGGGCATCACATGGGGTATTGCAGGGCATTGCATGGGGCATTGCAGGGCATTGAGTGGGGTATTGCAGGGGGTGTTGCAGGGGGCATCGCGGGGCATTGCACGAGGTCTTGCAGGGCTTTTCATGGGGTATTGCAGGGCATTGCAGGGGGTATTGCAGGGGGTATTGCATGGAGCACTGCATGGGGCATCACAGGGCACTGCATGGAGCATTGCAGGGGGTATTGCAGGGGATATTGCAGGATATTGCAAGGGATATTGCAAAGGGCATCACAGGCTGTTGCATGGGGCATTGCAGGGGGTATTGCAGGGCATTGCAGGGCATCACAGGGCATTGCAGGGCATTGCATGGGGCATTGCAGGGCATTGCATGGGGCATTGCATGGGGCACTGCAGGGCATCGCATGGAGCATCCCACAGGGCACCACACAGGGCACTGCAGGGGGCATCACAAAGGTCCAGGCTCTTGCACCAGTGGGGAGAAGGAGGGGGCTGCTTGCCCCAGTCCCCACCAGACCAGGGTTTCCCCACTTGCCCCCGGGCTGGGGGTTTGGTGCCAACCTGCCCACGGGTAGGGCAGCTCCAGGGAGCAGTGATGTCCCCTACTCTGGGGACGACGGGGTGCGGAGGTCCCGAGTTGACCCCACGCAGCGCCTGCCTCAGCCTGTGCAGAAAACACCGCCAAGGGGACGGTTGCAAAACTGGGAAAGCAAAGTCAGGGCAACATCCAGCATCAACCCCCAACCTGCAGACCCCTTCCCCCTCCTGTCTCAGGTGTCCCCAGCCGAGGGGAACGCGGACAGGGATGGGGACAAGGCTACTTCGGGCAGAAGGAGGGGAAACCCGGAGCTCCCCCCTGTTTCCCCCACCTCCCAGGCGAAGCCCCAGCCTTCTCCCCAGACCAGCCTCTCTCCTTCCTTCCTGTTAGGAAATTTAATGCTCAACCTTCCTGCAAACGAAGCCCAGGACTGCAATTTCCAGCCCTGGGGGACCTGCCCAACGATTTGCTTGCTTTCCCCTGGGAGGTAAATGAAGAAGCAGACCCGGGCACAGAGGGCACCTGAATTTGCTGCTCCTCTCCCTGCTCCGCTGCAGGACCTCCATCCCGCCTGCCTCCGTGAGGCTATGCCCACCACCCTTGGGAGGCTGAATCCCAGAAATCCGTGGGGAAGAGGAGCCAGTACCCCACCATCCCACCACCCCAGCAGCAGCTGGTGCCCAAACCAGGCAGATATTGGGTTGTCCCCTCTCCAGACCCGCGGCCACGAACCTCTCGCTGAGGCAAACCTCATGCCGGCGTGATCCAGGCATCTCATCGAGGGTGTGAGTGCATCAAACCACCCCGTTTTTTAATCATCAATGTCACGATTGCACCAAACCACCCTGGCAAACCTCCCACACCCAGGGGAACCACGGTGCAGCCGGCAGGGTGATGCAAAGCCCCATCTCCACGCCGTGGTGCAGAGCCCTCAGCCCATGGCCACGTGGCAAGGCTGCCTGCGAGGCCAAAGGGAGGGTGTTTGGTGTCAGATGGACCCCCAAAGCTGGGGAGATGGGGAGGGGGGGGAAGACAGAGGGATGGGGAGCAGCTGGAAATTGCAAGGGCTGCTCCAGGAGATCGACCCGGGCCCACCAAAGGAAGGGAATGAGGGAGAAGAATGAATCGGAGGAGACCGGAGTGAATTAATGAGGGAAAACCGACCAACACTGATTTTCTGGGGAGGCAAACCCGGAGCTGCCTGCTGGGATGGTGGATCGAAGGCTGGGGACGCCTCGTGGATGTTGCGGGATCCATCCCCTTGGCTGGCTTCTTGATCAGGGGTGACCATTTTGGAGGCGGAGGGGCTGTTAACGCTGCAGAACAACCTCATCCGCCCTCCCTTCCCCTCAGACACCAGAGCCCGGCGAGAAACCAGCCGCCGAGACAACGCTGAGGCCCGGCAGAGCGCGATGCACCTTTATTTCGCTGCCTGCAGCTCCCGCAGAAGCGCCGCTGCCGCTTCCCCGGCGGCTGTTTGTGCCTCTTGCCCATCCTTAGGTTGCACCATGGTGGGGGGTAGCGGGGTGCCCCAAGCCCGGGGTGGCCCTGGCCATTCCCTCCAGCCTCCTGGCAGAACCTCCAGGCTTATAAACGCAGAGGGAATTTTTTTTTCCTACCTCTGGCTGTCTTCCGGCTGCCCAAACCTCAGAGGGTTGGGAGCACTGGAGGTGCCAGCTCCCATTTCTTGCCAGGCTCTTCGGCTCCAGCCCCTCTCCCGCTGCCTGCCCTGCCCTGTGCAGGCAGCACAACCCCAACCCCAACCCCTCCGCCCTGCCTGCAGCCCCAGCCTCCCCTCTTACCACCCCAGGGGCAAAAAGGCTCTTCCAAGCCAGGCGAGACAAGGTGCAAAGGATTAACTGGGGCCACTGGTGGCTCTGCTCGTGCTGGTTGATGCTGCTGGAGCATCTGAGCCCCAAAAGAGTTTGGGTTCATTTTTAAGACCCTCTGAGGAGCCCCAGGAGCCCACCTCAGGCAAAGGTCCGGGCGTGATGGCTTAGCTGTTGGCACACGGGGCTGGCTAGCGGTGAAAAAAGGGAGCTGGTGTGGAAAAAGCTCTTGCAGGGAGGACCTGGAAGAGGGTGCAGAGCGGGGGCAGGAGGCCCACCCCCCCCTCCACGTGGTGGCACCAGGCTCTGCTCTAGGACGGCAGAGTTCCCGCGGGATAAACGCACCGAAAGCTCGGGGCCGGGGTGATGGGCATCGCGCGTGTGACGGCATCGGGCGTGCAATGGCATGACGTGGGTGACGGCATCGCGCGCAACGGTGGCATCGCGTGGGTGGTGGCACCACGAAGCGGGCAGCGACCCCCCTGCCCCCTCCTGGCTCCACTCTGCCAACGCCCAGCGCCAAAATCTCAGCTCCCAGGAGCGGGGGCGAGGAGGCAGGACACCCCAAAAGCCGCGGAGATGAGGCGGGTGGAGGTCCTACCAGCAAGCAAGGCCAAGTGCAGGGTGACGGCGGAGCCCGTCCCCTCTGTCCTAGGGCTCGGTGGCAGCGGTGGCGGCGGCGGCGTGGGCGGCCGAGCTCTGCAGGCGCCGGCTCAGCTCGGCGTGGAGGCGGCGAGAGGCGGCGTCCAGGGTCTGGGCCAGGCGGCCGGTGAGCCGTAGCATGTGGGCCACCACACGGACACCCTTCCGCAGCCTGGGGTGGGGGGAAAGAGGGGGGCTCCATGTGCCCTTACGTCCCCACCAGCCTCCCCTGCAGCGTGGAAGGGGACGCTGCAGCACTGGAGGTCTCAGAGACGGGAGGGTCCCCAGCCTGGGAGAGGAGGTCCCCCAAATCCTCCATCCTGGTGAATGCTGCTCCATCATCTCGTGGTGGCTCTGCTGGGTCACTGGTTTAGGAGGGATACACCCCACACACCGCCCCCCGCCCCCCGCAAGCTCCTGACATCCCACCCCCTACCCTGCCCTTGGAGGACCCCTCACCAACCCCACTGCGGCGGGTTTAGGGCAAGGATGGGCCTGTGGGTGTTAACGGCAGCTGTTTGCTGAGCATCCAAACCCCACGTGTCACCTAAGAGCCACCATGTGGGACCCTTGGGGACACCCAGACCCTCCCCCGGGTGTCTGCAGCCTGGGGCTGGCTCCCACCCCTGGAGTCTGGGGTATCAGCTCCGTGGAGCATCTCCATCCCCTTCCCATGGCACTTACTTCTCCTTCTTCTCGGCCATCCGTGGGTGATCAGCCTCGGCCACGTGAGCCTCCAGCTCCCTGCGGACGTTATCCAGGCTCTCCCGAAATTCCAGGTTGGCCCCACGGATGGTGGGCAGCGCCTCGGTGATGAAGTCCTGGTAGCGGGTCCGGTTGTCCTCTAGCACGGCCGCCTTCTCCACATCCTTCAGGCTGGCCTTGGTGGCCTGCAAGAGGGTCTTGAGACGATCCAGCTCGTCACGGGAGGCGGAGGCGGGTGGCCCACGGGGGCTGCAAGGGCTGGGGGTGTGGAAGGTGATGCCGCAGCGCTGGGGGTCCCGGAGGGGGTCCCCATCCTGGGGGAGGTGGTACCCCAATTCCTCCATCCTGACGCTGGGCGTCACGTCCTCTTCTGGTCCCCCCTGGGTGGTGGCGGGGGGGACGAGGGTGCAGAGCCCCACCAGCAGGCACCAGCCAGGGACCCCTGGGACCATGGTGGCCTGCAGGAGCAGAGAGAAATGGGGGGGGGGGGGGGTGTCAAGGCTGAGACACCCACTGAGACCCTTTTGGATCCCTCCCAGTTCACACCAGTAAAAGCCCCCAAACACTTTTCTTTTTCCATGCATATGTATCTCTGGCTGATGGGATTTGGGGCCCCTGCACCCCACTCTCTCCTCACCATGGAGGACACACCCACACACACACACACCCCCCCCGGATAGGGGGGGAGGACCCTTTCTGCACCCCTCCCAGCTCAGCACACAGAGCATAGCGATGGGGAAACTGAGGCACGGAGGAGTTTGGGGTGAGGCTGATCCCACTCGTCCCTCCCCTAAACCCCCCTCCAGAGCCATGGAAAAGCGGGGGGGGGGGGGGGGGGGGGTGGCGGGGGAGGGGGGCAGACAATATGGCTCTTTCAAAACCACCACCGGAAAGTCTTGGCGCCGGGAGCGGGTGCCAGAGGCTGCCGGCGTGCCAGGGGGCTCAGGGAGTTTTGGGGGGGGAGGTGTCCCCACCAGCACCCTGCATCCTCCCAGCCAACCCCCCGAGCCCCTCTGCAGAGGGAAAGGGGTTCCCATTGGCATCCCAGCTCCCTGCCAGCCCCCTGGGGTGCAACGAGCTTCTCAGGTCTCAGGCCAGCCCCTGTGGTTTTTCGCTTGGGAGCCAAGGGCCCCAAAAGTGGGTTGGGGGGGGGGGAACGATGGACGGCAGCCAGGACCACCCCCCCCCCGCCCAAGAGGAGACCCCAGCGGCACGGTGGCCCAGCCCTGCCACGAGTTGGCCGGGTCTCAGAGGCGAAGCCGTGCTGGCATTTAGCTGGCACCAAAGCTGGATTGTTCCTCCCGGCTCTTCCCACCGGAATAGCGACAGGCCAGCAAAATTCTTCCTTTTCCTCTCTTTTCCCCCCCCAAAAAAATATATTTCGCCCACCTTTTTTGCCAGGAAGAAGCCAGCCTTGGCGTCAACGGCGGCTGCGATTCGGGGAGGGGGCTGCGGACACCGGTTTTGGGGTGAGCGAAGGGGCTGTGCCGGGACCCCCACCGGGATGGGAGGAGGAAAAGCCTGAGCCACGCCAGAAATGAAGGGAAGGGGCTTTTATCCCCACCCGGCACTGGACCACCCTGGGAGGATGCTGGGGGAGGGGGTCCCATCAGGGGTCCTGGGGCCGGCAGAAGGTTGGGGGGACGAGGGATGGTGGCCACCAAGCGCCAGCGGTGGCTGAGAAATGCCTTGAGGCCCCCCCTAAAAGAACTCTGCCCGTTCCCCAATAGCCAGCCCAGCAAGGAACAGCCCCCCCCCCAGCTCTGCTGCACCATGCAGGGGTGCAGTTACACCCCCCCCCCCCCCAGGTGCCCCCTCCTCTGAAGCTGTGGCCGAGCCAGCATGGCAGGTGGGGAAACTGAGGCAGGGAGGGGGTCAGGATTGCCTGCGAAACCGTTGTCGAGCAACCCCCCCCCCCCCCCCGGTTCCCCCCTGCCCCGCTCACCGCTCGGCGCTGCCGCCGTCACGCCACGGCACTGCCAGTGGCTTCCCGAGGCGGGGCCGGCCCACGCACACGCGTGGCCACGGTCACGGTCACGTCGTGGCTGGCACTGAACACGCCCGGGCGGGTTTGGGGCGATGGGGTGCAGTGTTCCCCCCCTGGGAGGGGGGGTCCTCTGCTGGGGTTCAGGGTTGCTGAAATGGCAATGGCACGCGTGTGCACGTATGTGCTTGGCATGCAGGCATGTGCGGAGCATGCACCTACGTGCTCGGTGCTCGCCCAGCTGCTTGGGGGTGCGCGGGGGTGCTCAGCAGTGCACGCCTGTGCTTGGCAGCGGGCACACGGGCTGAGTGTGCACGCGCGTGGCTGGCGGTGCACACGCACGTGCTGAGTGTGCACACACGTGCTCGGGGGCGCACACACACGCTTAGTGCACGCACATCCTTGGCAACGTGCCTGTGCATGCTCAGCATGGGCATGTGTGTTTCGCATATGCATGTGTGTGTGCACGTGTGTGCATGCATGTGTGCGCATGCATGTGTGCATACACGTCTGTGCATGTACGTGCACGTGTGTGTGCGTGTGTGCATACGTGACTACCTGTGCGTGTTTGTGTGCATGCGCTTTTGTGTGTGCATGTGTGCATATATGTGTGCATATATGTGTGCATATGTGTGCCTCCATGCAGGTGTGCACATGTGCATCTGCATGTGTGTGCATATGTGCATGCCTGTCTGCAGGCATGTGCATGTGCATCTGTGTGCACGTGTGCATGCACGTGCATATATGTGTGCAGGTGTGTGCATATGTGTGCATGCATGTGTGCATGCATGTGTGCGTGCATGCGTGCGTGTGCATGCACGTGCATATACATGTGCATATACATGCATGTGTGTGCGTGCATGTGTGTGCATGCAGGTGTGCGTGCATGTGTGTGCATGCACGTGGGCACGTGGCCATGTGTACATGCATATGTGTGTGCATGCATGTGCATATACGTGTGCATGTATGTGCACATGTGTGCATGCACACGCCTGCAGCACGCGGCCAGCCCTGCCTGTGCACCCGCTCGGAGCTGGGTGCAGGCAGCGAGCCAGCTGCTGCACCCTGGGGTGCTGCGGGAACTGAGGGGGTTCCCGGACTCCCCGTTCATGGCAGAAAGCGGGATTATGGGCAAAACCCCAGTGAGCAGCAGCAGGGAGAGGGTGACCCACCGGCACCCACGGCAGCAGGGAACCGGGGGACTGCCACCACCAGACGTGGGGACCGGGGGTCCCACAGCCCCACGGGACCGGGAAGGTGCCGGTGGGACGGATGGGGGGGGTGTCCCCCCTGCGGAGGGTTCCAAGCCCCCGGGAGGCCACCCTGCGTGGTGGGAGCTAGACGGCGGCGTTAGGACCCAGCGCGGCGGGCCGGACAGGGGGCGGAGCGAGGCTTCGGGGGAGGGGCCTGTGGGGCCGTAGTGGGGCCTGGGCGCTGGCGGCGGTGGGTCCGCGGGTTCGAGTCCGGGTGGCGGCGGCGGTGAGGCGGCCATGGCGCGGCGGGCCGTGTTGTTCGACCTTGGCGGTGTGCTCTTCGGGCCCGGCCTGCAGCACTTCCTGGGCTCCTGCGAGCGGGACTACGCTCTGCCCAGGTACGGCCTGGCCCGGCCTGGCCCGGCCCGGCCCGGAGCGGCGGTACTTGTCCGCCCGCGCCTCGGCGAGTGGCCTCTCGGCTGGAGATACGGAGAGACGAAGCGACAATATTGTGTGTGCGGCCGCCGCCCGCGTAGGGTTTGCGCGACTGGGGCCCCCACAGCGGGAGGGCAGGGCAAGGTGTGAGGGGCAGGCTGGGGACCCCCCCCCCCCCCCGTCCTGGACGTGAGATGCAAGGTGGGGTCCCTGTGTATATGTGGGGTGCAGGCAGGGGACCTCCTGCCTGGATGTGGGGTGCAGGCTGGGGGGAAAAAAGGGGGCGGTGGGGCTTTCCTAGATGTGGGGTGCAGGTCAGTGGCTAAAACTAACCCCCAAAGAGACAGAATCACCACAGGGGATGTGTGCAGAGGTACTAAGAAGAGCAACTAATAACTAGTTAAGCAGGATAATTAATTAAGCCCATCCCTGCCACAGCGCTGAGACCCGACACAACTCAGTGCATGAGCTGGAGCTGATGAAACCCAAAGCATTGGACCCGCCCCCCGAGCAGGTCCCAAACAGCCCTAGCGAACCCTTTGCCCCCACCTAATACGGGATATCTGGGAATTACTAACTCCAAAAGCTCCCAAACAGGAGCTGAACAGGTTCTGGCTGTTTGCAGCCCAGCAGCAGGATTTCCCGGCAGCGTGTGGGAGTTAAAATTAAAAAAATAAAAAAAGCAGGGAGTTATTTAAAAAAAAAAAAAAAAAAGGATAAAATATTAAGTGGCTAAATGCTGGAGGACGTGGAGCGGATGGAGCAATAAATTCCCAGATTATCAGGCCATCAAACATATTTTTGCTTCACTTTGTATTAAAAAAGGGGAAAAAAAAAAAGTGACAGCAGTCCCGCTGGAACAGGTAAAGCTGTTTTATTTTTAACTGAGCTGCGATTTTATTGACTCAGAGGAGAGCTTTTGTCCTAAAGCCAGGCGCTGTAATCTTGTTTTATTGCCGCCTGACAAGGCCTTTTGTGATCTTGTGATCGGGGCAAATTATTTTCCCTGAGTACAACGAACAGAATACCTTGCTTTTTTGCATTTTTTTTTTTTTTTTTTTAAATTATTCTTTCTTCCTGGCCAAGCTCCCTGCTCATCAATCTGCAGGCCAAGTAATTGAGCTGCCAGTGGAAATAAATGAGCAGCGATCTCCCGGTCCTGTAATGAAGTGATGCTCCGGTCCCGGGTGACAATGGAGGATGGAGCTCCATATCCCCGGCACGGAGCATCCCCCTCCCTATAGCACCCCCCTGGTATTAGGGTGCCCCCCCCCCCCCCCCACTGACCTCTCCTCCTTTGCCTGGCAGGGATTTCTTACGCAGGGTCCTGTTTGCTGGTGGCTCCACCAGTCCTTACGCCAAAGCGATGAGGGGACAGATCACCCTGTCCCAGGTGAGCCCTCGGGTACCAGCCGGGGAGCATCGATGGGGCTCGGGAAGGAGCCGAGGGGAGCAGGAGGCTCCAGGGTGGGCTCTGCTTTATTTTTGGAAGGGGGTCAGTTAAAATGACTGCGGGGGATGTTTTCCAGCTCTTTTCGGAGATGGAAGAGGGGTGCAGGCAGCACGCCTCCGCCTCGGGCATCACCCTGCCGCCCACCTTCTCCGTGGCCCGAGCCTTCGAGGAGATGGCGGCCCAGGGGAGGGTCAATGCCCCCCTTCTGCGGGCAGCAAGGGCGCTGCGGAGGAACGGTGGGTGCTGGGGGCGTTTGGGCAAGGCACAGGTTGGAGTAAGGGTGCTGCTCCCCTCCCAAGCGGGTGCCACGGGGAATCCTCGGTCAGTCCCACCACGGAGCCCCTGCCCGGTCCCACCACGGAGCCCCTGCCCGGTCCCACCACGGAGCCCCTGCCCGGTCCCACCACAGGGACCCTGCTCGGTCCCACCACCGAGCCCCTGCTCGGTCCCTCGTCATCCTCCACGCGCTCTCTCAGCATCCCTCATTCAATATTCCGAGCCGAAATCCATCGGACGTGCCATCACCCAGCCAGCGATGAGCAGGATGCCGTAACCCTTCACCTCGGTCCTCGGCGTGCCCGAGCTCCGGCTCTACGTCCCGCTTGCGTTGAGAGGGTCGAGCCTTGGAAGCACAAATTGGGCACAAGCTCCTGCTGAGCATCCTTTTATCTCCTACGGGGGGCGTCCTGGTCCGGATAGAGCCTCCTAAATCAGAGGCTTTAGGTTGGGAAGGTCTAAGGGACATGGCTGGGGAGGGGAGGTGAAATGAAACGCTCTCCGGAGAGCCGGGGTGGGAAAACCAGCGCTCCCCGCTCTGCCCTTCCCTAGGATTCAAGACCTGCGTCCTCACCAACAACTGGGTGGACGACAGCGCCGGGCGGCTCTTCACGGCCACGCTGATGAACCTGCTCCGCCGCCACTTCGACCTGGTGATCGAGTCCTGCCGGCTCGGGGTGCAGAAGCCAGATCCCGAGATCTACGCTTACGCCCTGGCTGAGCTGCAGGCGAAGCCGCAGGAGGTACGGCCGTCACCCCAAAAACAGGGCACAGGGGGTTCCTCCGGGCACCCAAAGTCCTTGGCCAAACCCAACGGCCGTCCTTCCCCGGGGGGCGCTGAGCTGGCTCCTGCTGGTGTATCTCCAGGTCATCCTCCTGGACGACATCGGGGAGAACTTGAAGCCGGCCCGGGAGATGGGCATGGCCACCATCCTCGTCAGGGACACCGAAACCGTCCTGAAGGAGCTGGAGAAGCTCTCAGGTGTCCAGGCATGTAGAGGTGGTCTGGGTCCCCTCTGTCTCCTGCTCTCCTGGGCATCCGTGGAGAGCTGGGTGGGATGGGCTCAGGCTTCTGGGTCTTGCCGTGACGCGGTGCTGGTGCAGGACTTGCTTTGGAAATGAATGGGATGGGGGCTGCGATCTCCTGCAAACCCTGCCCACCCCCCAATAACCTCATCTCCTGGAGCTCCATCTCAAATGCACAGATGTCCCCCTAGCAGCCAGCTGGTGGGGATGTCCCATGGAGCTCCAGGCTTGCTCAGAAGCTCACCCTGTGCTCTTCAACCCGTGGAGCTCCAGGCTTGCTCAGAAGCTCACCCTGTGCTCTTCAACCCGTGGAGCTCCAGGCTTGCTCAGAAGCTCGCCCTGTGCTCTTCAACCCCTGGAGCTCCAGGCTTGCTCAGAAGCTCACCCTGTGCTCTTCAACCCCACAGCTTCTCACCCAAGAAGAGCCACTGCCGACTGCGTGTGATCCGTCCAACGTGACCCACGGATATGTGCCCATCCGGGTAGGGTGGAGGGGACTGCCTCGATGACAAGGTGGCCCCAGGCTTGGCAGGGCTTGGGTGGGGGCCAGGTGTCCTGGGGAGGGTGTTGAGCCCTGTGCAAGGATGTGCCAGCTGAGGGATGGCTTGGTGGGTTGTCCACCCTCCTGCGTGGGCTGCTCTGGGTGGGGGATGCTGAGCTGCCCCATCATTCGGGTCTTCTCCAGCCACCCAGGGGCTAAAATGTGCTCTGGGATGCCGGGCTAGAGGGGGTGGGGAGCTCCAACCCATTGCCGGTGGGGAGAACCCATCCTTGGGTGGGTCTCCAGCTCTGCGTCACCTTCTCCTGGCCTTTGTGTCCTTGCTGAGGGTGGAGAGATGGGCTGGTGGCACCTTTTTTGGGGTTTGGTAAGGCGGTGGGAGAAGGATGCTGCGCTGGTGGCCGGCGGTGGGTGGAGGGTTGGGGGGTGAAGCCGTGCCACCCGCAGCCGGCGAGGGTTCCCCGTCCCTTCCAGCCCGGCGTCCAGCTGCACTTCGTGGAAATGGGACACGGCCCCGTCGTCTGCCTCTGCCACGGCTTCCCAGAGTCCTGGCTCTCCTGGCGCTACCAGGTGATGAAGAAGATGAGGAGGAGGAGGGTGGACCACAGGGGCTGGGGGTGGGATGCATGGCCACCACTCCTGGGGGGATCCTGGGGCTGTCCCACCACCTTGCCTTGAGCCTTGAGGGCCACAGCCCAGGAGTGTTCCTCACCCTCCAGCCTCACCAGCCCGTGTCTGCCCTCCTGGGGACACCGCCGGGATGGGCGGACGCAGGATGGGTGCTGGCACCAGGGGAGAGTGCGGTCCCGGGGGGGGGGTCTCCACATCCTTCGGAGGTCCCGCTTTCCCTCCTAGATCCCAGCTTTGGCTGACGCCGGCTTCAGGGTGATCGCTCTGGAGATGAAGGGCTACGGGGAGTCCACGGCCCCACCGGGTGAGCTGGGTTGACCGGGGTGTACTGGGGGACGGGGGCGTTATGGGGCTGGAGCTGCCAACCCCGAGGCCAAGAGCCAGGAGGAGATGGGTGGAGGAGTCTTCTCCTGGGGGGGTTGTGGGGTGTGGAAGCTGTCCCGCTCCTCCTGCGGCCCCAGCAGCTCAGAGGGATGAAGAATCCATCCTTAGAAACGTGGAGGGGTTAAAATGATGGCGATTCTGTTAAAATGATGGCGATTCTGTCTCTCGTGCAGACATAAAAGAATATTCCCAGGAGCAGATATGCCAGGTGAGGAGCTGCAGGGTACGGACGTGGGCAGGATGAGTGCGGTGTGGAGGGTGGTGTGGGCTGGGAGGACATGGTCCTGCGCAGGATCTGACCCCTTTTCTCCTCTTTTTCCCCAGGACCTGGCGGTTTTCCTGGACAAACTGGTGAGGAGCCCCCCCCCACGATGGGTCTCTCCTTCTTGGCAAGGTTTGGGCACGCGTTCCCCCCCCCCCAGCTGCCCTTCCTTCCCATGTGGGGACAGCTGAGCTCTCCGGTGACTTTGGTCCAAAACCCTTGGGGTAGAGACCCCCAAGGTCTTTGTGTTCCCCGTGGATGGGATTTTAGGGATGGAGATGTTCGTACAACCCATGGCCGGTGGGGAGAGCCCATGCTTGGGAGGGTCTCCAGCTCTGCGTCACCTTCTCCCGGCCTTTGTGTCCTTGCTGAGGGTGGAGAGATGGGCTGGTGGCACCTTTTTTGGGGTTTGGTAAGGCAGTGGGATACTCCTGGAGAAGGATGTTGTTCCGCATCCCCTCCATCCCCCCTTAAACCCCGACTGTAGCAGCTCCCAAGTGGCCTTGGGGTGGCTGGGGGACCAGCTCCGGGAGCCCCAGGTTTCATTCCCATCCCGGCGATGAGATGGTGTTGATTTCTGCGCCTTTTAAAAGAGATGAAGTGGAAGGGAAGAAGGCACAGCCCGCAAATGCCAACGTCCTCGGGGCTTTTTCCTTGTGAAATGGCTTCCAAGGGAACGAGTCCTTCAAAAAAGCGCAGTTGCTAAAAAAAACCAAACCCATAACTCAAGAAACAAGGGGGAAAAAAAGAGGAAAAAAAAAAAAGCACTGGAGGTTTTGCAAAAGGCTTCTTGTTTGAGGAGCGGTGATGGTTTTGTGCCAGCATTGGAGCTGGGATGGATTTTTGGGAGGGGACCGTGGGGGCTGCGGCTCCGGTTTGGCGCTGAGCAGGGGAGGATAAATCACAGTGGGTTTTTTTTTTTGGTTTGTTTTCTGGCGAATTGCCATCATGCTGGATTAAAAATGATATGGCAAATAGAAAGGTGCCCGTTGATAACACGGCCTGGCAAGTGGGTGGGCACCCGCTTTGCTTCGGGGTGAGCTCGGTAGCTGGGATGCGAGGTCGTGGCATCCCGGATGGATGGGACTTGGGTTTTCCCTTCTCCTCCACTACCCTTGGGGCCCATCCTGCTCCTCTCCCCTACCCTGGGGGGCTCCTGCTCCCTCCCCTGGGACAACCTGGGGGATTTAGGGGAAGAGAAATGACTTCATGAAGCTTCATGTGTTGTTGGAGCCCTTTAGCTGGGATGCAGAAGGGACAGAGCGGGTCGGGAGCCGGTACGGGGATGACCAGGGATGGTGGGATGAAACCTATCGGCACCTGGGGGGGGGACACACACAACCCACTCAGCCCCACATCAGAGGGGGGATGTGCTGGGACCCCCCTCCAAACCCTTGGGGGGGGGGGGGGGTCGGAGATGCTGGGTTTCACGCCACTGAACAGCAGCGAGCCGGGCTCGCCGGCGCACAGCCAGCCCCGAGCCTCGTCTGCCGGGAGGGAGTTTTAATTACGCTTCTAAATATCAGCTAATTATGAACCGGCTGCTACATTGTGAGGAGCGAGGGTTTTAATTGGATTTATTTGTAGGTGCCCAGAGGGGTCAGGAAAAATGAATGGAGTTGGAGGGGGGGTGGTCCGGGCAGGATGATGCCGGCCCTGGGGGATGCTCGATACCGAGACGTTCCCCGTGCTGTCCCCCCCGTGGGAGGGACCTGTAGGTGTGATCCCGGGGGACGAGCAGCCTCGAGGTGTGGTTTTGGTGGGTAATATCCAACCCTTTTCCTCTGGAGGGCTCAGGTAGTTGAAATGTTTCATTAAGTCGGAGCAAATTGCTCCGGGAGATCAGGTAATGCTTGTTCCTTCGGGGGGGGGAAGGGAAACAAACCCGAAAAAAGGAGGGAAAAAAGAAAATATTGCTGTTTTCTGATGTCTTTGTTGCTTCAGAGGAAGGCAAATCCCCTCTCGGGTGCTCCTTCTGGGGTGCAGCCGTGGGGGCACAGGCTCACAGCCCCCCTCCCCACAGGGCATCCCGCAGACCGTGCTGGTCGGCCACGACTGGGGCGGTGCCGTGGTCTGGAACATGGCCCTCTTCTACCCGGAGAGGGTGAGGTGGGTCCTGGGGTCCCTCCTAGGGGGACGGGGCACCCCGAATCCTCTCCTGTCCAGCCCCAGCTCTCGCAAGGGGCACCCTAAATCCGGGTGCAATGCTGACTCGTGTCGTTTCGCCCCCCCCCCCCCCCCCCCCCGTGGTGTCCCAGAGCCGTGGCCTCGCTGAACACCCCCTACCGACCCGCCGACCCCTCTGTGGACATCGTGGAGAAGATGAAAACCTATCCCACCTTTGATTACCAGTTCTACTTCCAGGAGCCGGTGAGTCCAGGACCACAATTTTTATCCTACACCCCTCTTTTGGGGGATTAAACCCACCCCCCCCGCCCCAAGTATGGGGATGTGCCCATGTTGGGGTCCCCAGCTCGTGGCTGGGCATCACCCCATAGCCGGGGCACCACGCCACGGGGCTCTCGCTGTCACCCCAGCTGCAAAAGGCTTGCGGGCCCCCCTGCCAGACCTTCTCCTCGTCCTTGAACTCCGAAAAACCATCCCCAGCCTCCACCCGAGCCCCAGTGGGCGGCGGGATCCAGCCCCCCGGGTGGGTGGGGTCCCCGGGGAGGGTTGGCATCACCCACGGTGCTTCCTCAACCCGGGCAGGGCGTCGCAGAAGCGGAGCTTGAGAAGGACGTCGGCCGGACCCTGAAGGTCCTGATCCGCTCCACGCGCCAGGAGGTAGGGGTGGGGCCGAGGGTGGCCCTGGGGTGGGAGCAGAAGGCTTCACAGCCCGTCGTCCTCTCCAAGCCCTGCTAGCTTTTTTGGGCCTGTGGCACCCATGCCAGGAGCCAGAAGCTTCAGGGGTGGTTTTGCGGTGGCCCACAGTGACCCTCCACGCCCCCGGCTCTGCCATCCTTTTGCTGCCTGTCTGCAGCAAAGTTTGCATCCACTCAGCCATCAGTAGGGACCAGAGTGAACACATCCTTGTAAGCAGCTATGCAGGACCCACACCTCTTTAGGACTCGAAGCTGACCCTAAGTAGGGATTGAGAAGACCTATAGAAAGGGGGGGACACAGCCCAGCCTGGGGAACAAGCGTGCTCCGTCTGGGTTTGGAGCACGGCAGGGCTGGCAGGGGCTCCTGCTCTCCCCCTGCCCTCACCCTGCCGGTGCCACTCGCTTCCGTAACCCCCACGAGTGGTCATGGCTCACTTCAGGGTGAAAACCTCGGTGTCCTGCTGCCAGCTGGGCAGCCCAGGGCCGTGCAGTTGGTTCCTGTGTCCCGAGGGATGCAGCGATGCTCGGTGCCAGCTCCCAGCTCCATGGCCCAGGGCTGCATGGTCGGTTCCTGCGTCCCTTGGGATGCAGCGATGCTCGGTGCCAGCTCCCAGCTCTGCAGCCCAGGGCTGTGCAGTTGGTTCCTGCATCCCTTGGGATGCAGCAATGCTCGGTGCCAGCTCCCAGCTCCGCAGCCCAGGGCTGCATGGTCAGTTCCTGCATCCCTCGGGATGCAGAGATGCTCAGTGTTGGCTCCTGGCTCTGTCCCAGCGCTGTGCAGTCAGTTCCTGCATCCCTCGGGATGCAGCGATGCTCGGCGCCAGCTCCCAGTGAGGAGGGACATGGCACCCCAAGTCTGCCTGCCAGCCACAGGGAAGCCCCCCCCAGGGATTAGTTTCCCCCCCTTGGGCACGGTGCCGCTCCCTGCCTGCCCTCGGTCCCCTCTCTCCGCAGGACCGCCTGCCCTTCACGCTCAACTTCCACAGGGTCCAGGAGCGAGGTAAGGGGTCGGGGGGAGACCTGGCTGCGGGACTGGGGTGCTGTGGGATGGGGGTGCTGCGGGTGGGGCAGTGCTGTGCTCCTTCTTGCAGGGGGGCTGCTGGTGGGCTTCCCAGAAAACCCCCCCGCCAGCCAGATCCTGCACGGCCCCGAGCTGCAATACTACATCCAGCGCTTCGAGAAATCCGGCTTCAGGTAGGGGCAGGAGCCTGGGGGGGGGGGGTGGTGGGGTACCCCCTTGCAGAAGGGGGACCCCCAAACCCACCTCGACGTGGCTTTAGAACCCCAAGAAGTCGCAGGGCTGCTGGGAGGGGGGTAGGCTGCTTTCCCCTTGCAGGCTCTTCCCATGGGCAGCGGGATGGTCCCCGCGGTGCTGTCGGCAGCAGCTGAATCCCAGCATCTCCACCCCATTCCCATCTCTCCCAGCGGCCCCCTGAACTGGTACCGCAACATGCGACCCAACTGGTGCTGGGCGCTCTCTGCCAAGGATAGGAAGGTGAGGGACTGATCCTGCCCCGTGGGCAGCATTTGCAGACCCAACCCCTTCCCGACCTTGTCCCCTGCGTCCCCTGTAGATCACGATGCCAGCGCTGATGGTGACGGCCGGGAAGGACGTGGTGCTGCATCCCAGCATGAGCAAGGGCATGGAGGAGTGGGTAAGCCACCGTGGTCCCATCCCACCCTTGCCCAGGGTCGGTGTGTTCCAAAGCCATCCTGCTTCCATAAGACCCCACCACGGGAGAGCCCCAGGGCAGGTCCATCGTGCCGAGACGGGCTGGATTTGGCCCAGATCCGGGGACATCACAACCACCAGGCTGATATGGGGAGGGGGAGGGGGGGGCATTTGCCCTCTCTCCTGCCTGCAGCAGGCAGGAGGGGATGTGCTCTTGCCAAAATAAAAGAGCTGGGGGTACAGGGGCAGCTTGGGGTGGGCTGTGCTGAGGCCGAGCGTGCCGGATGGTGGCACAAACCAACCCCTCGCCGCTCCCCAATCCCCGCATCCCCTCCCGTAGATCCCGCAGCTGCGCCGGGAGCACATCGAGGAGTGCGGGCACTGGACGCAGATGGAGAGGTACCACGGCCTCGCTCCATCGGAGCCGGGCTCCCCTGTGTCCCCCCCTGGGGACGCCGGCTCCCACCCCAGCTCTGTGCCATCCTCCTCCCCCCCCCCCCAGGCCGGTGACGCTGAACAGGATCCTGGTGGAGTGGCTGGAGGGGCTGCCCCCCGATACCCCCGTGCCCAAGATCTCCAGGCTGTGAGCGGGACGGGCGAGCAGAGCCCTGCCTCGCGCCTTCCTTCCTTTCCAGGCTGATTTTTGCCTTTAGGGTTGGATTTTTAACCTTTAGGGCTTGATTTGTAGTTTTGGAGGGGGGCTTGATGGGTGGAAATGGTGGGTGAGCAGGGGCTTTGTGTGGCTAAAAGAGCTCTCGTGGGGGTCCCGGCGTGTTGGGAGGGGATTTGGGGCTGGATCCATCCTGGTGCCGTGGCAGGGGCTGCCTCGGGGCTGCCCCATCACCCCACCCCCCTTCCAGGGTCTTCTCTCGCTCAGGGGTTTGGCCGGAGGGTTGGGGCCGCTCGTGCCAAGGGGTTGGTTTTGGTGTGGAGGTTTTAATGCACTCATCGTAATAATTAATGCTGCCTGAGAAATCACCTTCTGCCTTGTAACGTTGCGAAAATAAAGCACAAAGCGACCCGAGCGCTTCGCTCTTCCCGTCGTCCTTGGGGTGCAGGTTCGTTCTGCTTCTTCCCCTCCCTTCCAGGGCCCATCCCCGTGGTGCCAGGGCTCAACCCCTGCCTGCAGCCACCTTCCCCTGAGCTCCCAGCCCTTCTCCTGGCCCCAACAGACGTTACAAACAGACATCCAGGACTGGCCGTAAGGATTTGGGCAAACACGCTTGGTATTTCCCCCCCCCCCCCCCCTCCCCAATTCTCCCCAGCCCACAGCTATTTTCAGCTGGGGCTTTGCGGTTTGTCTGTCTGCATCCCTTCTCCCAGCCCTTCCCTGCTCTGCCAGCAAGCCCACGGGAATGTTTTGCAGCCGGATTCATCCCTGGAAAAGGAGCTGCGTGGATTTAGGGTGGGAGGAAAGGAAAAAAGCAAACAAAAACAAAAACAAAACCAAAAAAACATCCCCCAGGTGGAAAAGTGAGGTTTAAACCTTCTCCCTCCAGCCCAGAGTTAGCCATAGCCCTGGCCATCGTCCTCTCGGGGTTTGCTGGCAGGGGAGGCAGCCTTGGGAGTGGGTTTCGGAGCTGCTTTGGACTCTTGTGGCTGAAATGTAAAATCCAAGAGCATCATCCTCGGGCAGCCGGGAGCTGCAGCCAAGCACCCGCCCTGGAGCCCTGCCCAGAAAGCCGGACGGGTGCTGCCAAAACAGCCTCTCCCCCGGTCCTGGCATCTGGGGTTGTGGTTTTAAGAGGTGTTTGCAGCCTCCTACTGTTGCAGAAATCACCAGATTTAGGATTTTAGGATGCTGCTTAGAAATCCCCTTTTACTTTTCCCAGCTTGGTTTGAATCTCAAGAATTGTAATTAGTGGATATTAGCAGGAGAGACTAGTGATTATTTTGGGAAAATAAGTCTCAAATGGAATAAATGATCCAATATAAAATAAAATCTGTGTTGCCAATGCTGCTCGGATACCCCTGTGAAGTCCCAGACCTACGGTGTTTATCAGCCAATAACCCATCGGTGGCTGGAAACAAGGATTACGTGTGGCAGTCCCAGACGTCTGCTGGACAGGATTTACGATGGCAGGCTGGCAACGCTACCAGCCCTCCCTGCACCCCAGCCCCTGGCAGGGGCCTGACCTGGCTATTGCCACCCAGCTCTTGGTGGGCTGCAAGGCTGCGGTGGTGCCCAGCAGAGCCTTGGTCCTCCTGCAGCTCCTGGGAAGGGTTTTGGCAGGGAGGAGGACCTGCAGAGAGCTCCCAAGCCCCCTGCCCTCCCTTGCACGTCCTCTCCCACGCATCCTACGTTGCCACAGACCGGTGGGGTGGGATTAGCCCAGGGCCACTGGTCGGGATGGAGACACCCCCACTGCCTGCAGAGCGGGGACCCAGGAGCCAAAGCATCCTTGGGCTTCGATGCTGGTGGTGATAGGATTGTCAGAGTGTCTTTACAAAACCACAGCCCCCTTTCCCCAGGCTGCTCCAAGACCCCACAGACCCAAACAGCGACTAGATGAGGAGCAGAGGGGCTTTGCAAGCCCAGGGCACTGTTTGTCCGGAGGATTCCGGTGTTTAGTCAGTGATAAGAGGAAGACACGGAGATTCTGACAGAGACACGACACCATTCCCCAGGCCTGGTAAAACAAAAGGTGCCGGAGAGCTCAGCAATGAGAGAATCTCTACAGGAACCAAGGACAGGACCACAAAGCTCTGTTAGATAAGATAACCTGAAAGAAAACATCATTAAAAAATTTCCCTCGAAAAAGTCAAGGGAAGGCTGAACTTTCCAACTTTAGGAAAGAACGCGCAGCTTCGTGGGCTTATTAATATTAACTTCTCCACCCAGGAGGTGCATAATGACGTGATAATGAAACATGTGATGCAAAGGGGGGTACACGTTAAGGGGTAAAAATGTGGTGTATGTAGTAGGTGGGTGGGGAAGTCTGTGCCTTCCTGGTACCTCAGCCCATGGGGAAAGGGAGAGGGTCTGGGAAATGAGGATAAAAAGGGGGCTGTGACCCCAGCAACTCTGAGAGACCCCACGGGATCTGCCCAGCAGACTCTCCCTTATTCGAATAAAGTTTATTTTTACAGGACTCCTCTGTCTCCTTTGCGAACCCTGAGCTCTGGCACCAGGATCTTCCGCACACTGGCAGGTCCAGGAGGGCGAAACGCCGTCAGAAGAGATGCAAAATCCCACGGCTCCATCTCTCGCAGGGTTTATTCCCCGGAGAAATCCTCCAGCTATAAACATGAGCGATGGCACCGGCTGCTGCTGCCTAACAGCACCCACGGGGCCGGGCCCCGGCACGATGGATGGAGTCTGAAATGAAGAAATAAATAAATCTTTTTGCAGCTCGAAGCCATTCGCAGAGGCCTCGGGTGCAGCGGAGGGAGAGGGACCAGCAGAAACACACTCCCCCCCAGAGTGGACGTGGTCTCCTCCTGCGCACCGTGGCTCTATCCTGCTCTTTTCTCAGCTTCTTCGGTGTGAAAAGGAAGAAGAAAAGGTACGGGAAACCTCAGGGTGGGTTTCAAAGCCCCGATCCCAGCAGCAAAGGCTCGGAAGAAATAATGTCCCCAAAGCCCCGGCGTCAGGGCAGCTCACAAAAGGCTGGGTTTGGTTTTTAAGAGATGCTTGCAGTCTCTATAAATCCAAATGCTCACCTTTGAGAACAACAACAAAAAAATGGCTCTATTAAGAAGTATCGCGACGTGTCCCCAGGGGAGCAGAGACTCAGGCCACTCTGAGCGCGTGGGCGACAGCGGCAGCACCCGATGTGTCCGGGAGCCAGCCATGAGGAGAGGGCTCTGTTTGCAAAGGGGTTTGCAGGGGGGTTGCACAGCTAAAACGGGGGACAAACCCCCCAAATCTCCCAATTCTGGCAGCATGGGTGCGATGGGTATCCCCTCTTCCTTGCTCTGCGCTCGCCGGTGCCGGCGGCAATGGATGTGGGTGGAAACCCCTCCGAAGGCCAGCGAGCACGAAGGCAGGAGGTCTGACACACGTTGTCCCCAGGGATGCAGGAATTAAAGCTTCAGGTCCCGTTATTGATCCTCCATCGGGGTTTTTAGCACTTAAGCAAGACACCAGCCGGGGATGGCAGCGGAGGCTCATGTTTGGTTGCCCTCCCCGGCCTGGCTCTGCTTCCGAGGAGAAGCTGGTGGCAGTCGTGCTGTGGTCAGGGGACAAGTGGACTTGGGGGGTGGGACAGTCACCCCCAGGGTTCCTCCCCTCCCTCTGACCCCACCGGGGGTCTCTGTACTGGCTGCAGGGAGTCTCTGCTGGGAAATGGCTGCTGGGTGGCGTGGACAAGGGGCAGGGTGCAAGAGGCACCGGCGGGGTGCAAGGTGCAGGGTGCACACGCAGGGTGCTGGGTGTGCACATGGGGTGCAAAGCGCCCACACGGGGTGCAGGGCACACACACGTGGCGCGTGGGGTGCAGGGCACCAACATGCAGGGCACACACATGGGGTGCAGGGTGCAGGCACCGGGGGAGCAGGGTGCACCTGCAGGGTTCTGGGTGCACAGCACACACACATGGGGTGCAGGGTGCAGGCACCAACATGCAGGGTGCACACACATGGGGTGCAGGCACTGGGGGTGCAGGGTGCAGGTACAGGGTGCTGGGTGCACGGCACACACACACGGCATGCAGGGTGCAAGCACCAACATGCAGGGTGCCCACGTGGGGCGCAGGGTGCAGGGCACCAACATGCAGGGCACACACATGGGGTGCAGGGTGCAGGGACTGGGGGTGCAGGGTGCAGGCACAGGGTGCTGGGTGCACAGCACACACACACCCCACGCAGGGTGCAAGCACCAACATGCAGGGTGCCCACGTGGGGTGCAGGGTGCAGGCACTGGGGGTGCAGGGTGCACCTGCAGGGTGCTGGGTGCACAGCACACACGCATGGGGTGCAGGGACTGGGGGTGCAGGGTGCACCTGCAGGGTGCTGGGTGCACAGCACACACACGTGGGGTGCAGGGTGCGAGCACCAGCGTGCACACGTGGGGCGCAGGGTGCACACACGGGGTGCACAGCGCTGGGTACTGGGGTGCAGGGTGCACACCAGTCTCCAGCTCTGGCGCCAGCGGGCAGGGGTCCCTCCGCCCCACGGGGTTTGGGTGCGGGAGGGCAGGGTCGCACCCAGCTGCCGTCGCTTGCGCCCACCAAGCTTGGTGGCACCCAGTTAAATTTCAACCCGGCCAGTCCCTGGACTCTGGGACGGCTCCAGCTTTGCCCTGGGGTTGCTCGGTTAATATTTGAGCCCCGCCGGGACTGTAAACACCCCTCTGGGGCCAACACACCTTTGCCCCCCCTCAAACCACAACGTCAACCCCCCCCGGGACCCAAACCCAGCCCGGCGTAAGGGTGGCACGATGTGACCAGCTCTGCTTGTCCCCCTAGACCAAAAAAAGAAACCCCTTTGGAAATGTGCTGGTTTTCCTCTGCTTTTAAGCAGCTTCTCCCTCAAAGGCTGCGAGGGACCCATGGGTGCTGGTGGGTGGGATGGTGATCTGCAGGAGGATACGGTGGCACTCTGGCTGTGCCCAGTGGTGAGGATTAAGGGGACCAATATCTCCCTGCTCCCATACAGGGTCTGACTCCGGTCCTGTCCTCCCCTCCTCCAGACGTTGTTCCTTGGCCCCGTTTTGGAAAGGAAGCAATTAACTCAGAAAAGAGGAAAAAAAGCCCTTGGAGATTGAGAAGAAAAGAATAAAAGCTGCCCATAAATAAATGTCAACTGTTTTATTTTTAAACGAAGAAGAAAGAAGAACAAAAAAAAAAAAAAAACCCAAAACCCACCTGATGTCTCCCTGGCCTCAGACACTGCTTGAAGGGCTCTCGACACTCAAAGAGCTTCAGCAAAGCACTCCTGCCTCAGTTTCCCCACTGCTGCAGGGGAAGCAGCAGCTCTGGGAGCCCCCCCCAAGTGCAGGCAGCTCGGGGTGGGGGGGGGGGGGAGCAGGGGAGAGAGGGTAGGCTCCAGCCACAAGCCGAATTTTTGGGCAAATCCCAGCTCCACGCTCCTGCGTTGGCTCGGCGGCAGAGCCCCACGCGTTCACCCCCCCCAGCACAGCGGCGAGGCAGGCTCCCTGCCGTCTGGGAGGGCGCTGCAACCTGGGAACACGCTGCAATTTGGGAAGGTGTTGCAATTTTGGGGGTGCGTGGCAAGCTGGGAGGGCATCGGCCCTTT
Organism: Leptosomus discolor; assembly: GCF_034619465.1. Lineage (NCBI taxonomy): Eukaryota > Metazoa > Chordata > Aves > Leptosomiformes > Leptosomidae > Leptosomus > Leptosomus discolor. The sequence continues at coordinate 126,579,228 of NC_141392.1, forward strand.
GTGGCGCAGATGAGAGCAGCTGCAAAGGCAGGAATTTCCAGCAAGACCCCCACTGCAGCGGCAGGGGTGCCAGTGAGGGTGCGAAGAGCGGCCTCCCCCAGCTCCCAGCCCCATTTTGGCTCCTTCAGAGGACTCCCAGCCAGACCACAGCCACCAGTAACCCCGCATGGTGCTGGCAGTGCAGGGGCGCTGAGCGTGTTCTGCATCCCCAGCCCTGCCCTCCCCGTGCAAACCCAACCGAAGCATCCGCTGGCATCGTGCTCCCAGGGTTTACACCAGCGGACGACTGGTTTCCAGATCCCCAGGGTGAACCTGGGGGATTGGATCCTTCCCTGCTCTGGATGGGTCCCTCGGGGCTGCAGGAGAGCCCCAGCCAAGCTCTGCTGTCCTTGCTGCCTGGATCCCTGCAGGAGAAACACCATGGCACGCCATGGCATTTTTCCATCCCACCACACATTTCACAAATAAATTCACAAAATAGCTTCGACACGGAGCAAAATGCCACTTCCCCCCCCCCCCCCCCCCCCATTTTCTTTAATTGAATTATTTGCTGCTGTTCAGCTGTAATGAGCTGAGCTGTGGCATCCCTCCTGGATGCACGCAGAGGCCGAGGCGGTGGGGGAAAGCTGCATCCCTCCCCCCCCCCGTGATCGCCCTCACCCCGAGCTGTTAATGAATAATCCCTTGAGGGTCTTTTTTTCGGAGCTTTTGATGACCTTTGCACAGCACTTGGACCCGGAGCTGTCAGCTGGGCAGGCGTGGAGGTGTCTGACCCTAACTGGCTGGCCCCCTTGGGGTCTGTCTGGGCTCGAAGGTGTGTTGGAAGATTATTCAGTAATTTGCTGCATTGCAGCCGGGAAATCATCAGCAGGGTTTCGGGATGGTCAGGAGGTCAAGGAGCTTGGAAAGCAGGTGTGAAGACCCATGGAAAAAGCTGCTGGAGGTGCTGTGAGGTCCTGCTTGGTCATTAAGAAGCAATTCTCCCCCCTTCCCCTGCACCAGTTCATGATTGTGCTGCAAGCGTTGGGTCTCCAAGAGCATCCCGTGGCCCTGCGAAGGCAGCTGCCCGCAGCGGTGGTTCCTTGCCCGCTCGGGGCTTAGAGCGGCGCTCCTGGAGGTCACCTTGCCCCAGTTAGCAGGCTCAGAAAAATCGTTATCATCATCCCCTCCTTAATGAGGGACCGGGGAGGGTTTGCTTATCACCAAAGCGCAGCCACGGAGCGCTGCAGAGCTCCTGCAAATCGCCGCTCCTCACCCGTCCTTCAGCCGAGACCCATTACCCCGGCCAGATCCTGTCCCCCCCGTCCTTCTCTGCTCCCAGTGGGACAGCAGAGCAAGTTTGGGGTGCAAGGCAAGCGGGCAAGGCGCGGAGCACCCTCCTCCTTGCAAGGCAGGGAGCGAAGACACCCCCCCAGCGCCCATTTCGCCCGTGGCGATGCCATGCAGCGAGGCCGTCGCATCCCTCGCTGCCTTGAACCCCTCTGTGCGCCCGCAGCCAGGTCCCCCCAAACCTGGCAGGGCCTTTTCCCCATTCCCCCCGCTTTGCCCGGCTTGCCCCCTGCAAAGGCGGCAGGTCGAGGGGACTGGCTCCAGGGTGAGAACCCCCAAAAGGGAAGCGGCTTCTCCCCAAAACCCTCTGAAGCATCTTCTTCCCAAAACCCTCAGAAGTTGCAGCGTCCCTGGAGGATGTGGGACTCCAGGTTCAAATCCGTGGCTGGATCCTGCTCTGCCAGCCAAGGAGTGAAGGGCTCAGCCCCTCTCCTCCCCCTGGGAATGAGGCAAATCCCAAGGGGAGGGCTGTTATTCATTATCCTCCCAGCCTGGAGAGAAGCTCCTCTTTGACCCACAGGACAGGAACAAGCTCCACCAGCCTTGGACCAGCAAGGATCACCCCTTGTCCCCAGTACCGGAGCAGCCAGAGTCCCGCTCGCTCCACCAGCATCTTGCAGAGAGGCTGACGGGATGGTAAGAAAAAGGCAACGCAGCCAAGGGGGGGATTTCTCAGGTTTTGGGGTGGGAAAGGTGGTCCAGGCTGTGTGGAGCGACGCGCCGTGGTCGGGGCCGTCAGGAGGGTGCGGTTTTATTCCCACCTTTGATAGGGATTTAATAACCAACGTCGCAGCGATGAGAAGTAGGAAAGGTGTCTCGGAAAAGAGAGACGGGAGGAAGGCCAACAGATTCCTTGAATAAATCAGGTCAGGCTCTGGCGGCCCGACAGGAGTGTTTTCTAACCATTTTGTTTCCACCATTTTGTTCTTTTTGGTTGTTTTTTTCTTGTTTTCATTTATTTTCTGGCTCTCTCCCTCTGTGCCCTGCCTCACAGACCATCTCCAGGTTCTCACTTGCATGGGGGATGCAGCCCCAGCCCCACCTCCCCCTCGCCCCGAGGGCTCCCTGCTGCTATCTGGGCTATCTGCAATAGCTTCCTGATGGCCCTGGCTCCAGGCAGTGTCACCTCCCTGGGCAGGGTGATGGGCCATCCACTGTTCCTGCCCTGCCCAGCCCCTAAAAGCAGCCTGGGGGGGGCTGGAGTGGTGGGGGAAGGGGGTGGCAGTGGGGGAAGGATGCTGCAGACACCCCTGGGGAGAGCCCCTTGGGCACCCCTGGAGAGGTTTGTCTGGTTTGGGGGGGGAAGGTCTGCTCTTTGGATGGGAACTGAACCCATCATAGAGATGGGGAGAAGAAAAATGAGCTGAGGATGGAGGAGGGAGCCTGGGTGGGAAAGGTGGAAGGTGGACGGTGGACGGTTGGCTGATGGAGAGGAGGCTGGAGGGAAGGGGAGGAAGGAGACCACAGGAGGTGTCAAGGGAATAAATCGTGCCCTGCAGCCAAGGTGGGACATGTGTTGTGTTGGTGGGGCAGCACAGTTGGGTCTAGTCCTGCCTGGGGCAGCGGGATTCACCATCTTCTCTGGGGCTTGGTGCCCAACACCATACCAGGTCCTTCCTTGCCCAAGCCCCAGCTGGGCTGGCCAAGGCCAGAGAGAAACTGTCCCCCCCTCCAGCCAGGACCCATCCAAACTGCACTGGGGATGCCCTGCCTTGGGTTAACCCCTGCTTGGAGACGGGAAGGGTCTGTACCCCTTCGTGCCAGGGCTGGGGAGGATGGATGGCTGAGGTTGGAAGGAGGTCCCAACCTGGTCCCAGTCAGCCCCTCATGACGAGGCCATCAGGGGATACTGGGACATGAGGCCATGCCCATGGACCACGACGTAGATATGGATGCTGAGATCAAGTCTGAGAGAGTCCAGAGCAGAAGAGGCCATGCAAACCAAGAGGACCCCAGCACACATCACGCTGTAGGAGGAAGGGATGGGCTGTGCTCAAGGGAGATGTCTCAAACAGCCCAGGGAGTCCTCCCACTTGCTGACTGCAAAGGGAGCCAGGGCTGACTTGCTCACATGGAGACATCTCTGCTCTACGGGCTCAAGGGGTTGAGATGAACCTCTGTCCATAAATATTTAATCCTTTTGGAAATATGGCTCTGGTACAGTCGTCTTGGCAGACAAAGGATGGGCTATGTGGAAAAGCAGGGGAAGCACTTGCTTTCTTCTGCTTTAGCCCTTGTTTTTGGTCCAGGTTCATGGCCAAGGAGGAGTCAAGTTCCAGAATTGGGCCAAGACCTATGGCTCCTCTCCAGAGCTGTTCTTCCAGCCTACCTCGGTGGAGGAGATCCGGGAGGTAAGGAGGGTGCTTCCAGGAAACAACCCGTTAGAAATGAAGAGGAGGAAAGGCCAGGAAGGGCTGTGATGCTCCATCAGAGGTCACAGATGGTGACAGCACGAGTCTTTCCCTTAGCCCCAGGAGATGGTCCATCCTACTGAACTGCACATTTTCTCCAGCAGAAGTGTCAAACACCTAAAAGATGCAGAAAACCAGCACGCCTGGCCCCAGTTGGACTCTGTTCTTTGGGCATCGGGATCTGGCATCCTTCTGGGGTCCCCTGCCTGCCCCAGCTGCCATGCTGAGGGGTGCAAGTCCCGTGTTGCTTTTGTTACCCCAGATACCTCTGTCACCCTACGGTGTCTCAGGTGGGCATCGCCTCTTTTGGGATCATAGAATGGTTTGGGTTGGAAGGAACCTTTGAAGGTCGTCTAGTTCAGCCCCCAAGGATGATCCCAAAGGCTGTCTTAGGAGGTGTCTGGGCTGGTTTTAACCCCAGATGATGAGTTAGCCTAGTAAATGGTGGTCAACCATGGGTGAGCTTTTAGATTGGGATGGCTCACAGTGCCTCTGGCGTTGCCCTTAGCCCATGGCTTTGAGGGAGATGTTGGAAGCTCAGGGCCACCTGTTGTCTCTGCAGATCCTGGACATGGCCAGGCAACGGGACAAGAGGGTGAAGGTGGTGGGGGGCGGTCACTCTCCTTCGGACATCGCTTGCACCGATGACTTCATGATCCAGATGGGGAAGATGAACAGGGTCCTCAAGGTGAGACCGGCTTCTGGGCCGTTACTGGGGCTGTGTGGCTGGCTAGTGGTGAGCAGTGGGAGAGCTGGCTCTGTGCACATGTCCACGCCTGTGTGTCGTGTGTGCGGGTGGGCACGCGTGCCTTTGTGTGTACATATGCACGTGTGTTTCTGTACGTGCGCACGTGTGTGTACGTGTGCAGCTGAAGATGAAAAAGTCCTGACTCTAGCAGCGTATCCCGAGAGCTGGATCATTACTGGTAATTAACAGCAGTAATTAATTAAGGAACGGCCCCCCTGACAGCTCTGTCAGAAGCAGGATGAATAGCTTCTGGTGGCAATAAGTTCTCCTTCCACCAGGAGCTGGCTGGAGCTGGCTGAGCAAGGCGGGAGGGCAGAGTGAAGGGGTTTGCTGATGGTGGAGCTTTGCTGGGGGTATGTCTTCTCCCTTGCATTGACCAACACCTTGGAGAAGTTATGGGACAGGTTACACACCCCTGAGACTGGGGAGAGCCGAGGAGAGCGGGGTCTGGACCAGGGGTGGAAAGCAGTGGCACCATTGGGTTGGACAAGGTTTGGGTTGGGTGAAGGTCTGAGAGATGTGGCAGCTCAGGATGGGGCAAGTCCCTCGTGGTACGTGGCTCTCCTGCACAGACATTATCGACTGTGTTGGTAAGAGCAGAGCGGTGTTCCATGAGGTGTTTCTCCTCTGAGCTGTGTGACCTCCCTCTCTCCCACCTCACCCTTTGCAGGTGGACAAGGAGAAGCAGCAAGTGACGGTGGAAGGTGGGATTTTCCTCTCGGATCTGAACGTCGAGCTGAGCAAGCAAGGGCTGGCCCTGGCCAAGTGAGTGGCACACGTGCACGGGGCCGTCCCTGGGCACCCTCCCCAGGAGGGATCCTCCCAGGAGGCCATCCTTGCCCCAGATCAAGTGCTGGGACATGGTCAAACAGGGATGTTTGAAGAGCTTTTCCTGCAGAATAGGGGGGTTTACTTCAGGATCTGAAGATTGCAGGTCAACCCCCTCCACGACAGAGTAGCTCATCCTGCCTTAGAGGAGGAGGCTGGACAAGAGGAGCCTTCATCCCCACACCAACCCTATTATTCTCACTGTGCCCACCAGGCCAGTCCTTTCCATGTCACGATGGAAAACTCTGCACTCCCTGGCCCTAAAATGATGTGAGCACCCCGCCAGGGATGCCTTGCATGGGGCAGAGGCTGACAGGTCTCAGAGGTAGACAAAATAAGGCTAGAAATGCGTTTTTGATGGCAAAGGACAATTAGCCATGGGAGTATCTTAGCAGGAAGCATGGGAGAGTCTTTGCTCTGCCTTGCTTTGGGATGTCCACTGTCCCCAGAAGTGGAGGTGGAAATGATGGGCTGTGGGGTCCAGGGCAATCCGTGGGTGGGATTCAAGGTGATCCCAGCTGATCCCTCTGCCTCCAACACGTGTGGTTCTCCTTTGCAGCGGGTGTCTCGCCAAGAGCTTGGAGAGAGCCACGTTCAGATAGGGGTTTGCAAAGGGGACAGCCATGGAGACCATTTCTCACACTCAATCTCTTTCACTTGCCGACCTCAGCGAAGAAATTGGTCTTTAATTTCAGTCCAGCTCAATATCTGCTTTCCCCTGTCGATAAAAGCGATGAGTTTGTCACAGCCCTGTCCAGGGCTGGGGTGAGGGTTCAGAGAAACAAGCCCCCGCTGAGCAGATGGCCGATGGCGCGAGTGGGGTGAGCAGGACTCCTTCATGGAGGAGGAGTTCACCGAGGGCTGGAATGGTCCTAGAAACCATGTCTGGTTCAGGAGGATCCTGCTCCCCAGCTGTTGGAAGCTGGGGGAGTGTTTAGGGGGAAATAGCAGGAACAGCACATTGTTCGCTTTAACCTTCTACCATCCCCTTGTGCCCACCTTGGCCGTGGTTGGAGGGACCAAGCTTGGTCTGCAGACCTTATGCTTGTGGATCTTCCTTCCAGCCCTGCTCCACAGTGATGTTTCTGGGGTAAACCCAGGTTCCTCACACCTTGCTCTGAGTGCGTATGGATGTCTCCACCCCAAAGAGTGAAGGGGTTTGCTGATGGTAGAGCTTTGCTGGGGGTGACTTCTCCCTTGCATTGACCTTGGAGAAGTTATGGGACAGGTTACACGCCCCTGAGACTGGGGAGAGCTGAGGGGAGAAGGGTGAGTGACCAAAGAGTCGCTCCAGGCTAAGGGGGAGAGATGGCGCCTTGTGAGATGGGACACAGCTGAGCTGACCACGGTGACCTGCGCTCACCAGCTGCCTCTTCCTCCCCATGGGCTATAGCAGCATCCTCATGGATATGTCCCATGGAGACACGCCCACAAGGCCAACAAACCCACCCCTTGCTGCAGGGTACCCTGAAGGGTGGCAAACCCTGCTCATTGGGGCAGGGGGACATGTCCTGGGGGTCTCTGTGAAGGGTCTGCATACGGTGCAATGCCTGGCGTGGTAACCTGTGCCCCACGCCGTGTCCCACACACTGAGGTCCTCACCCAGCTCCTTCGTCCACCCCCAGCTTAGGAGCTGTTTCTGAGGTGACAGCGGCCGGTGTGATCGGGACAGGGACGCACAACACTGGGATCAAGCACGGCATCCTCCCCACCCAGGTGAGACACGAGTCGGGAGCGTGTTGAGGCACAGACACCAGCATCTCGAGGGCTTCAGGGGAGATGTCCCGTCACCTGGTCCAGGTCTGGTGTGCCCAGCCTTGGAGTAAGGAAGGAGAACGCTGCAAGCAGGAGGGGTCCTGTCCCCCTGGGATGGAGCTGCTATGGGGGACCTCCAAGTCCTCCACACGCAGTGGGACCTCCTCATCTGTCAGCCATAAAACATAATCCAGCTCAAAACTCTTCTGTCCCTGTGCTTTGTGACTTTACAGTCCCATGAATAAGCTCTGCACCAAAGGGAAAGCAGTTCTTGTATTGGAGCACCCCAAATCCAAACCTCTGCAGGGCTCAGGTCTGTTTTTAACTAGACACTTATGAAAATCCTCCACTCCTAGCCCAAATCCTGTATGGTGATTCCACCGATGGTTACGTACAAGTTAAGTAGTTTGGGGGAGTTCTTCTTTATTTGATGGCTTTTCCTAGTATCCCCCAGAGAAAGAAAGATCCTTTTGTGTCACTACATCGAACGCGGCAGGAGAGGGGCTGGTGGAGCCAAGCTCAGCAGAAAGCACCCTGTGATGATGGTTGTGGCACAGGGGTCTCCCTGCTTAGCCCCCAGCTCCAAGTTTTGGGATGGATGCAGGCTCTTGTCATGGAGATGGGACACACCGAATGCTCACTGAAGCTTTGCTCCCCTCTCGGCAGGTCGTAGCCCTCACGCTGCTGACAGCCTCAGGGGAGATCCTGGAGTGCTCTGAGTCCATCAACGCAGACATCTTCCAGGCTGCCCGCCTGCATCTTGGCTGCCTGGGCGTCGTGCTCACAGTCACCTTCCAGTGCGTGCCCCAGTTCCACCTGCACGAGGTGACCTTCCCTTCCACCCTCACCGAGGTACGATGTGGGCGACGCTTTCAAAACCTCCTTGGGGATAAACAAAGTTCTTGGTGAGGTGACATGATTGGAGGGAGACTGGGAAGGGGTTACGCTCCGGTAGCAAATCCCACGGGTGCCTGTAGGTTGCATTCCTTGAGCAACTTCATGGCGTGCTTCATGGTGTCCTTTAAGATGGAAACTTCTCCAGGGTGACAAAAGAGAGGAAGGAAAAGCCATGTTTCTTTGCAAATACCATTTCAACTTCCCATGGGTGGGAAGAGCATCTTCCAGACAGGTACAGGTAGTGGGGTGGGAGGAGAGGTACTCCTAAGTGCCACCTCTGCACCACGTAGGGCAGGTGTGTGGTTGGGACTTGCAGCAAGACGTGCGTTGCGTCGTGCAGTTGATGTTCAGAAGCAAAGCGGGGTGTTGGGGTGCAAGCTGAGACAGCAGGGTGGTGCGAAACGGGGGTGCTGAGTCCCCTGATGCTGTGGGAAGACTTTTGCTTCATTCCCAGGGGTGCTGCATGGAGCAGAGGTGAGGGCTGAGTGCGCTCTGGCAGCTTTGTTGGCCACAAAATCGGGGATGAGGCTGGGTGGGGAAGCCCAGTCTGCTGTGAGTCTGCACTGAGGAGTTCTTCAGTCCTCACCAAAAAGCAGGTGGAACCCCTGCACCTTGCACTGGGACCTTCTCTGGCCCCCTTTCTGCATCCAGCCTGGGGAGAGGTGGGAAGGAAGGGAGAGCTGTGGGGAAAGACACGGAGATGAAAGTTGTTTCCTTTATTTATTATCCCTGATGGTTTTTGAGAACTGCAAGGCACCGTCTCTGGGAGAAGTTGTGTCCATTTCCAGCTGCTTTCAGCTCCACATCTGGCCCAGGACAGCTCAGGAGTGTGAAGGTGATGTGAAACCTCACCTCTTTCGTTGTTGCCATGCTCACCTCTGAGCTGTTCCCAGCGTCCTCTTTTCAAACTGCTGCAGATGGATGCAGATTTGTTGCGTTTATCCAGCCTGAGACTGAAATAGCTGATTTTACTGTCCCAGATCAGCCTTTGTGAAGCCGCAGGGTGGCTTACAGCTGCAGGAGAGGGCTGGTGGCTTCCAGTGTCCTCAGGAACCTGCCCAAAGACTTTCTGCGCTCACCTTGGGCTGCAGAGAGTGACCCTGAGCTGGAACATGGCTGTGTCTTTCAGAGACACCTTCTGGGTCCTGGCAGGGGAGATGGGACCACCGTGCTGTGGGAGGCTGCTGTGGGAGGGTTGGCCTGCCTGGCAGGCAGCAGGCAGGCAGGCCCTGCTGCCTGCTGTCCTGAGCATGGTCACAGAATCACAGAATCACAGAATGTGAGGGGTGGGAAGGGACCTCTGGAGATCATCCAGTCCAACCCCCCTGCCAGAGCAGGACCACCCAGAGCAGGTCACCCAGGAACGCGTCCAGGCGGGGTTTGGATGTCTCCAGAGAAGGAGACTCCACCACCTCTCTGGGCAGCCTGTGCCAGGGCTCTGCCACCCTCCCAGGGAAACAGTTTTTCCTCATGTTCATGTGGAACCTCCTGTGCTCCAGCTGGCACCCGTTGCCCCCTGTCCTGTCACTGGCCATCACCGAGCAGAGCCCGGCTCCACCCTCCTGTCACCCGCCCGTCACGTATTTAACCCCACTGATGAGGTCACCCCTCAGCCTCCTCTGCCCCAAGCGGAACAGACCCAGCTCCCTCAGCCTTTCATCCCGAGGGAGATGTTCCACCCCCTCCATCCCCTCTGGGGCTCTGCACTGGACCCTTCCCAGCAGTTCCCCGTCCTTCTGGACCCGAGGGGCCCAGACCTGGACACACTATTCCCGATGGGGTCTCACCAGGGCAGAGCAGAGGGGGAGGAGAACCTCTCTCGACCTACTGACCACCCCCTTCTCATACCCCCCAGGATGCCGCTGGCCTTCTTGGCCACGAGGGCCCGTTGCTGGCTCATGGGCACCCTGCTGCCCACCAGGACCCCCAGGTCCCTTTCTCCTACGCTGCTCTCTATGATCCCTAGCTTGGAGAGGCTGCGTTGGCATGGGGTACATTGCAAAGCTGAGATCCAGAGGGCTCCTGCTCGGGAGACACCTCCTGGCTGGGCTCAAGTCGGCTGGCGGGAGCTGCGTGCCACTGGTGGGATGGAAGCAGGGGAGAAGAGGGTGAAAATGCTTCTCCTGCTCTTCTTGATTTCACCTCTGATTTGGATTTGGCGCTGCCTCCAAAAGGGCACCCAGTGCCTTCTTTAGGGAAAAGGCTGGACAATGTGACCCCTGTCAACGTCCCCGTGTCCTGGCCGCTCTGCAGCATCATCCTCACATCTCAGCATCCATCCATAGTCCCCTGCCTGACTCAGCCCGGAGGTGACAAAAATCAACACACCCCCCCGCCCCCGTCCAACTGTGATCTACCCTTTGCGTACAACCCCGTGGGTTTTAAACTCTTCCCCCATCTTGTGAGCGATGCCTGAGCCTCACTGTAGGCAGGGATGAGCGAGGGGAAGGGCAGCCGCAGCCATGAGGAGCTGCTTCAAGCTGTGCCACACCAGCGGTCCCACCGGAGCGGGGATGGAGGTTTGCCCGTAGCCGTCAGCTTCATCTTCCCTGGGCTGCCTCCAAGCCGTGACGGGGCTGAGCAGGGGGGCTCCAGCGCAATGAAGTTAAGAGATGCTGAAGGAGCCTGCGGGCGTCAGCGCTGCCACCCTCGGCGCTTGCTCCTGTCCCTGGGAGACGTCACTGTGAGATGGATCAGCCAACGCCTCTGCTCCGTTTAACCCGGTGTTCGCAGGCGCCAGCAGGTCGGCGGAGCTCTGGTAACTCCAGGCACGCATGACTAAGCCTGATGCAGATTTAATGTTCCAGCTGGAGAAAATTGCCCTTGCTGGAAATCCTGGGCTGGTTTGATGAGACAATGTGCTGCCTGGCCTGAGCAAGAAGAGGGAGAAGACTGTTCCTGCGCTGAGCCAGCATCCCCCGGAGGCAGCCTAGCTGTGTCCTGGAGGAGAGGAGCAGCATCCCTCAGGGCATGGCTGCTCCCACGAGCTGTGTGCTCTCCGAGGAAGTGCCGTCTCCCATCTCGTCGTCTCCTGCTGCTCAGCTAAGGGAGAGCTTTGCTTTTTCCAGCGACAGATGGGCCACTTAAAATAGTCCGTGGGCACCTTGTGCTCTCGATAATAACTTGGTCCTTTCTTGTGTGTGAGGTCAGGGTATGTTTTGGGATGGGGCTCTCCGTCTCCCAGTGTGAAGTTGGTTTTAGCTCTTTCTGTGAGCTGAACTTGGGACAAACCCCGCTGGGGATGAGGAGTGCGATGGGTGATACATTTCAAGGGCCAGACTGAGCAAAACCTCTATCAGTGCCCGACGCCAGAGCTGCATTGGGGTTGTGTGATGGAAAACTCCCTTTAAACTGGTTGTCACGTTGCTATGGACCTTCTCGGCCTCCGTCTTGCCAAAGGTCCCGATCACCCAGACTTAGGTGCGTGGTGCTAGTGATTGGCCCTTCAGGAACATCTTCAAGGGAGGTGGCTTTCTGAGGAGGGTTTCTGACCTGCTCTCTCATAGGTCAGGATCTTGCCTGGCTCTGGAAGTTTCTTCAGGGTCCTTCTCTGAAGGGTCTTGCTGTCTCCTCCTCCTTGCTGCCCCACCCTCCATCCTCTCCCTGTTGTCCCCTCTTTGTGGCCATGTCCCTCTTGAAGGACAGCACCTTGCATGTAGCCTGTGAAAGGGCAATTCGTCGACCATGGAGAGCGAGAGAATTTTAGGTCCTTGTTCATTATGCAGCTGTGGCGCTGGGGAGAGTGTCCTGGGATGCTGGTGCAGAGATGCTCAGTGCCGGAGAGTGGTTTCCTCCAGCTGAGCTTTCTGTGCCCAACAGGAACCAGGCTGAGACAGGCTGATTTCCCTCGAAAGAGGCATGAAACACCCTTTTGGGGGGCAGTGCATCCCCTGGGCTTTACGAGCTTCGGTCTCCACGTGGCTCTGTGGCCATGGGTGGGTGTGATCTGGTTCCCTCAGAAAGCCTTTTGAAGGCCCAGGGAGCATTTCTACAGTGAGATTTGAAGGAATTCTTCTGGGAACACATCAAAACCAACTTTCCCTGTCTCTGCCATTATATGAATTCCTTTTAACTGCTGGATGCGTTTCCTCGGAGCCCTCCCACCCTCACTGTGCTGGGAAGTCGGGTGGAAAGAGCTGTTCCAGCTGATGCTCAGCCCCTCCATGGCCAGGACAGCCTGACATAGCTGCTGTATCAGGATGTGACCTGCTGCTTTGAGCAATATCCAGCTTGTCCCAGGTCTCTGGCACCAGATCATCGCTGGAGGTTACAGTATTGCACAGGCTAAAGCCTACAGAGAAGGGGCCACCTGCAAGCTGGAAGAACTGGTGGCCTTCTGAATGCTGTGCGGACTCACTGCGTTCACTGGAATTTCTGGATGCAGAAACTAAGGCACGATGTCCACCAAGAGGAAGAAACCAGTGGTGGTGGAAAGGATCCTCTCCAGGAGCTTGGATCTGCTTCAACCACCAATCACCTTTGTCCTCTTGTGAGGTCTGACGTCCCTGCTGGTGCGTCCTCGGCAACATCCTCATCCGTTGCCTCATTTGAGTCTCACAGGTCCAGTTCCAGCCCTGGCTAACGACAGCACAAACCTTCCTTAAGTTGGGCTCATGAAAAATAAATAGTCCTTGGACAAAAGCAGCGAAATTTGTTGCAGGATTGATCAGAGCTGCAGCACTAGTAAAGCTCTGAGAAACACTGTCCTTAATTTTTTAAGGACTGAATTATTCAGTGCCCCGTTGAGGTGCCCTGAACACCACCAGGAATGTGAATCGAAGGCGGTTTTGCAGCATCTTCTTCGTAAGGCCTGATCCAAAGCAAGCCAGTGGTCCTTGCACTGTGCCGTGGCCAACTGGGCTGACCGGGGAGGCGTACAGAGAGGTCCATGTTTGTTACCCAAGTCCATTAGCGTGTCTGCCTGCCTGCTCTCACCCCCCTAAGAGCAGCTGCACCATGGCAGTCGAGAGCTGGAGCATTTCAGGGTCTCGTTTTTCCTGGGAGGTGGGAAGAGAAGACGGAGGAATAAGGGAAACCCACTGAGATATTTCTCCAGCCTGCAGCAAGTTCATTACCAGTGTTTCCAGTTTCAGAGGTGGTGAGTTTGCGTTTAATGGCTCAGGAGTATTTTTTTGGCCTGTTTGCTTCCTGAGCTGTGACTTCCCCGGTGCCCTGCAGCAGGGAGTTCCCCTCTTTAAATGAGTTTAAATACGTTTAAACATGGTGGGAGCCTGCGAGCTCCTTACAGCTTGGCGCTCACCCACCCTGCCAGACTGCTCGGACCATCCCTTGCATCCTCTAGCACCTTTCTTCAGCCAAATTGCCAGGTTGAGTGTTGGTTTACACCTCCTAATCTGCCTTTTAGATAGGAAAATTATGCTCAGGTGCGGGATAACCCTGCTCTCCTGAGCAGGGCAGGTAGCCCAGGCTGAGCTTTACCCTGCTCAGCACCATCTGCCCAGGCTATGCCCCTTGCACAGCTCAGCCCATCTTTCCCCGTCCCTCGGGGCTGTTAGGAGGGTGAAACAAGAATGCACTCTATAAATATTAATGCCATTATCAATTCTCAGTCATCGCTGTTCCTCGCCTGCTTCCACATCTCCGGCTTTCATGTCGAGTGGCCCAGCGAGGCGGAAGAGAATAATGGCAAGGGAGCAGGTTGCTTGAAATATTTAAGCCTGAGTTATCTAAGACATTGCAGATAATATATGTGTCAGAGGAGCCAGGCTTGGATTTGTGGTTATGTAAGATCTGCATGCTTTCTTTTCTGGCCTCGTGATTAACTTTATCACTGGGATAAATTCAGCTGCTTTAGCGGCTGACGATGACCAGGAACGAGGCAAGGGACCGAGAGGGTTCGTTGCACAGCTGAGGTCACCAGAGAGACCCGCAGAGCATCCCTGGGTGGTGGCAGGGCTGGAGTCAGCCTCTCCTTACCCCAGACCTGCTAATGAGGATGAGGATGGGTCAGAGACAGATACGATACCTCTTCCCCTGATCTTTGCAGCTTTGGGGCTCCCCGAGCTAGGGGTGGTTTGTGGATACGTAATAAGGTGATGAGTTTCTCCTCCAGGAGGGTCTCTGCTCTGCTTCTGAGCCCATGCAAACTGTTAGCCACCTGCAGACCTGCACAGCTTAGCGACCTGGTGGGTGAAAAAGCGCTCCTTTTGGTCTGAGTCCACCACTTCCTAACCCTAACTCAAACCCTAACCCTAGCCTGAACCCTAACCCTTTGGGGGAAGTCCCAGGCACCTCGGATGGATGGATCCCTCCAGCCTAATTCCTCCCAGACCCCCCAGTGCCTAAATGCCCTCTCCATTGCTGGGCCTGACATGGTCCCAACTAGCCAGAGGTGTTGGTTTTGGCTTCAGTGCGTGGAAGTGACGCCTCCGACGGGTGCTCAGACATTGTCCCCTGATGTGGGGGGATCCCAGCAGGCACAGGCAGCACAGCGGGCAAAAGAGGGAGGCTGAGCATCCGTCTCCTCTCCCAAAAGGAGAGCTCCCCATGCTCCCTTGCTCCCCTTCCTTGCTCTGACAGACCTACAGGACGCACCCTACTGACTTCTTGTGCTTCATCCTCCGCGGCACCTTGGCCACGTCTGCCCCTTGTCCCATCCTTGTCCTTTCCCCGAGGACCATGTGGAGCAACCCAACCTGCACTGCAGCAGGCAGGGTGCCTGACCCCTCCACTCAGTGAGCTCTCAAGGGTGTTTGCGAGCCAGAAAGCAAGTGGCTTCCTTAAACCCGGCCTTTATGAAGCAAAAGGGATTTGTTTGGGGCTCCTGGGAGGGAAATAAAGACAAGTAAAATCCCCTGGGTGTCTGCCTGCTCCAGGGTCATCTCCGTTGCGTGCGTTGGCCACGTTACAGTGACAAGATTTCCACCGCCTGACCCCTGCCTCCGACTCCGGCACTCAGCCAGCAGACAACGTCCCCAAGGACTCCCCGAAGCCGGCTTGTTCGCTGCCTTCAGCTCTTGCCTGCTGCGCTGCAATTATCCTACAAAGTCGCGGGCTTATTTCCTTCAGACGGATATCACAAGAATCAAAAGCGCACATTGAAAAGGTCACCCCGCCAGCGATTTGCTGCTGCGCTGAAACGCCGCGGCTGGAAGACAAACAGACGTCGGCAGGATCACCTTGGGAAAGCGGCATCCTTCTTTTCCCCACTTGTTTTATCTGCTCAATGCATTTGCTCCTGCACCAAACCAATGGAAACGTGGGGTGGTGGCTTTTGCCCTCCTTCAACTCTCACAATGTTAACTGTTTCCGACATCGGAACTTCTCCGGCCAGAAAAGAGGCTGGTTTGGGAACAGCTAAGAGAGATTTTGTGGCTCTCTTTGGGAGCTGCAGATGTGAAGAGGAAGACAACAGCGTTAGCATTATTTCTCACCGATTACACTATTTATCTTCCCCTCCTCCCCGCTTTAACGGGACCGCAGCGTTAGGGCAGCATGACCCCACAGAGACCCTCACCTTATGGCAGGGTCACAGCAAGATGCTCGGTGCTAAAGCAGCCCAGCCCGGTGATTAAAAGCTCATTAAGACAAATAACTCAACTAACCCAGCTGGAAAGGAGCAGCTTCACAGCTAAGGGTGTCATGACCTTCCTGGGGTTATATCCACGGGTCATTGCACCTTCTCCTGGGTCAGGCAAACTCCTTGAAGCAAAACTGCTGAGTTTTCAAGCCTTTCTGCAAACCTATGGGAGATCTCTGCAGGAGGAGCAGGGGGTGGTTGGAGGGGATGTTTGCAAGAGGGAGAGGTGCTGGCCCAGCCAAAATAGCACCGTGCAGGGTGGGGGAGCACAGGGTCCCTCCACCCTTGAGCGCACAGGCAGGGAGAAGGGATGAGGGCTGAAGGGCCTTTTCGTTTCTGTGGGTGCTGCTGTGCCAGGCAGTGGGGTTTCCTCTAAGTAGCCCTGGAACAGGACCTCAGTGGCCCCAGGAGGAGGCTGAGTATGTCCAGGGGCTGCGGTCACCCCCCTCTTGAGCCCCATCAGCTGCGTGGTCCTGCCTGTCCCCTGCCTGCCCAGACTCCCCATGCCTCGCTGTCCTTGGCCGCTGGCAGGCAGCTCATCCGAGGGAGCTGCCTTTCTTAAAGCTCTTTTTTGTGTCTTTATAAATAATTTGGCAATTCTGCATTGGAAGGGGCGGGGGTGTGTCTGGGACAGGGCTGTGTAGCGCATCCCGGCTCCATCCCCTGTTCCATCCCAGCTCCATCCCCGCTTCCATCCTGGTTCCAGTGCCCATTGCCCCGGGGCTACCGAGCCACAACGGGCTGTGCTGCCAGGGTGTGAAAGCTGGGGAGGGCATCCCTGATGCTGGACCAGGGGGTAGATTTTGGAAGCCCTCAGCATGCCCCGCTGTATGGCTGATGGCTGGAGGGGGGACCCTTCAACCACGTCTGTGCTGCCTCATGTCTGGGAATGCCTGATGGAGCAGTTTGGGGGCTGCAGAGGTGTCATTGCAGGAGGATGTGGGGTCTGAGCTTGGGGGTGTGCCAGATGCGGCCCTAGCAGCATCTGCAGGACAGGGGGGCTCTGCCACGGCTGAGGCAGAGGAGATGATGGGCATGCTCAGTTCCCTTCCCCAGATGTTTGGTCCATGGTCTTTAGCCCCTTGGTGCGTGGCTGGGCTATATTGACCCCCTTCCAACCCCAGGTTTGCCAAGACTCTGCAGACGGACTCCTTGGACCTTCCCCAGCATTCCCAGGGGTCCTCTGAGGTGCCTCCCTGCTCCCAGGATCAGGCGACAATCACCAACCAGCCTCCCTTTCTCTGGTTGTTGCAGGTCCTCGATCACCTCGAGGACCACCTGAAGAGATCCCAATACTTCCGATTCCTGTGGTTCCCTCACAGCGAGAACGTCAGTGTCATCTACCAGGATCCCACCAACAAGGCATGTCCCACGGGGTTCCGTGCAGGAAGAGAGGAGGGCCCATGCACAAAACTCTGTGCCCTCCCAGAGCCCGTGTTTTAGGATGGGCTTGCAATGCAAGGGCTGCTGCGGGGGGCTGATCAGGGAAACAGCATTTTGGGGCTGGGCTGGACTCTGCCTGTTCTCCACGGTCTGGGGGTCCCAGTGCACAGATGCAGCTGGGGCTGTCCAAGCTCTTAGCATCCTCATGACAAAGCTTGGTCTCTTTTGGGGGCTAGATGTAGCCCTGTTTCATCACGGGAGAGAGAGCTGGGGAGTCCTGAGCTGCCCTTCTCCAAACCCCAGCTCCCAGCTTGGTCCTGATCCAGGCATGTGCTCCCAACTTCATGCCCACTGCCAAGAAAGCTGCAAACCCTGCTAGTCCCTAATGACGATCATCTTCCTCTGCTTGGCTTGCAGCCCCCCTCTTCTTCCGCCAGCTGGTTGTGGGATTATGCTGTTGGCTATTATTTGCTGGAGTTCCTGCTCTGGATCAGGTAGGAGCACGGTCTGGGCAGTGGCTGGGGACAAACGGAGCCTGGGGCTGGGGTCATCCAGATTTGTTCTCTGCATTTCTACCTTGAAACCTGTGCTGCTTTGCTGGGAGTCCCAGGGAAGATGGCAAGGGAGGACTATGACCTGGAGCACCCCATCGCTGGGGAAGAAGGAGATGCTTGTTCTCCTCCGAGCAAGCTCTTGTGCAGGAGGAGCGGGTTTGAGTTGGGGTGGATGTCTGGAGCTGCACTGCCCTCTTGTGTGCTTGGAGATGGAGCAACAGTGCGGGTTAGGAGCAGCAGCAAAAGAAGTTTGGGGGGGGGGCGGTGTTGGATGTGAGCGTATCCTGAGCACCAGCGTAGAGAGAGGAGATCCGGCCAGGTCATGGAGGTTAGGCTGGGAAGCAGGACCCTGGTGGCACAGGAGAGCTGGGCTGGACACCATGAAGAGGGAGAAGAGAGTCTATGGCCACTTACGGCTCTGCCAAGGCATCCACCCTGCCACTTCACCCTGTCCCCAGTAGCCAGGATGCTCAGTGCACAACCTGGAAGGCACTGAGGCCTGGAGAAGGAGGGAAGGTGATGACAGAGCCCCCCATTTCTAGCTTGCAGCAAGAGGAGGAGGAGAGAGCCGGGGGCAAGGGTGCAAGGTCCAAGATCAGGTGGGGTGAGCACAGCAGGGCTGCAGGTCCCCGTGGGCTCCAGCACCCTGGGTGGGGGCGGCTGAAGTTTGCTGCTTTGCCTACAGCCCCTTGAGGGGCACCCTCTTGCCCAGCATCCCTGGGCTGGTGGCCTGTGGCATCACAGCTCACCATCTGCCCTTGGCAAATCCCTGGGCATCAGCTCTGTCGCCAGATCTTACCTCCTGCTTTCTCCCTTGTAGCACCTTTGTGCCCAGCTTGGTGTGCTGGATCAACCGCTTCTTCTTCTGGCTCCTCTTCAGCTCCCGGGTGGAGAACGTTGCCATCAGTTACAAGATCTTCAACTACGAGTGTCGCTTCAAGCAGCACGTTCAAGACTGGGCCATCCCCATGTAAATGGCTCTGCAGACCCTCCCTGCCAATCCCCAGATGGGCTCAGTGCCCAAACCACCTTTGCCCGTGCTCTGCCCTGGCCCAGGAGCAGGAGCAAAGCCATGGAGAAAGGGACCTGGCTAGGACCCACCATTCCTACCTGCAAGTTTAGCATGGGGACCCTTCTTCATCCCCCTCCTGGGGTACCAAACCCACACCACACCGTGTCTTGAGGATTTGTGAGCCCAAAGCAATGGGGGGGATTTCCTGGGCCATGCCAAGCCATTCCCTGAATCAGCATGGGACCAGGGATGGAGCTGGGGATGGGGGTGGCTGTGCCCATGCTGGCATTAACTGGGGCTGGGGGCTTCTCCTGGGCAGTGAGAAGACGAAGGAAGCTCTGCTGGAGCTGAAGGTCGCCTTAGAGAACAACCCCAAGATGGTGGCTCACTACCCCGTGGAGGTGCGCTTCGCTCGGGGGGATGAGATCTGGCTGAGTCCCTGCTTCCAGCGAGACAGCTGCTATATGAACATCATCATGTACAGGTAAGCCATGTCCCCATTCCACCCTCCTCTCCTCCTCCTCTTCCTCCCGGGGTCAGCGTGCTGGTGGTGCACCGGGAGCCATGCCCAGAGACCCAACAGCAGCAAATGCACGGCTCAAACACGGTGACACGAGCTCTCGGCTGGCACTGGGGAGCTCCTGCACCTTTGTCCTCTCACCCCACTCAGACATTTACAGGCACCAAACCAGAAGGGATGAGGTGGCCTTGGAGCACCCTAGAGCCACCCACCCCTGGTTCTTGAGGATGTTGTCCTACGTGAGGTCCCACTGGCCAAGTGCTGGTGGCAAGCTGGCTCCCAGAGGGTTTCCATCACCCAGTCCAGATCAAAGAGCCCATGATGGGTCCCTGGGGTTGTGCTTCTCTCCAAGTTGGGGTTTCTCAGGGAGGTTTCCTGGGTGTGCAAGTCCCCCCACAGCCCCTGCTAATGCTCTCCCTGACCCTCCCCACCCTCAGGCCCTATGGGAAGAACGTCCCCCGCCTCAACTACTGGCTGACCTACGAGGGCATCATGAAGAAGCACGGTGGGAGACCACACTGGGCAAAGGTACCAACAGCACCTCTCCTCTGGGAGAAGAGGGTCTGCAGAAGATGGTCCCTTCCCCTTCTCCATCACGGCTCCTCATGGGAGCCGGGGTTTGCAGTCAAGCGGGGGTCAGAGAAGGGCCCCCACATCAGGCTGGTCCCACAGGGAGATGGGTGCCTCAAGGAGATGGTGTTCCCCTGTTTGCTGCCCACCCTAGGCACGTAGATAAGGGAATGGAGGTCCCAACACTTCTGCAGGACCTTCCCACAGCATGTGGTGGTGGGAGTCCAGGGCCAGTGACAGGTTCCTCAGTGATGGGCAGCTGCCCTGGATGTTTTCTCTCCTGCAGGCCCACAGCTGCACCCGGAAGGACCTTGAGAAGATGTACCCAGCCTTCCCCAAATTCTGCTCTGTCCGGGAGAAGCTGGACCCCATGGGGATCTTCCTGAATGCCTACCTGGAAAAAGTCTTTTACTGATGGGGGCAATGTGGGGGATGGAGGACAAATCACCCATCATCTCCAGTTCTCAGCACACCCCAAAGCTCATGGTCCTCCGTGGTCCCAAGGTGCTGCACCCCCAGCTATGGCTTCATCTGTCGTGACAGCGGGCGGCAAGGGCTGGCCCCATGGGCAGGGGCGTGCTCTGATCTCGGGGTTAATAAGGCTCTGCAGTGCCTGGAAATCTCTCCTGGAAACCAGCAGCTTGGGGGCGTACCATGTCTGTGTCCCCCTGAGACCTGTACAGCCCCAAGTGCCTCTTGTCCAAGCCAGTGTCTCAATAAAGTCCTTCCTTTGAGCAGACCTTAGCTGAGCCGGTGCTTTCAGCCTGGGTGTGTGTGTCCGATGGAGATGCCCAGCCTTGGGGACTGGGGAAGGGGCTTGGTGTCCCAGTACAGCCCTGCTGTGGTGGTCAGGGCTGGGCATGGAGACCAGAGCCCATTAGACAGCCTGGGGCTGGTGCCATCTGCGTCCTTGAGCTCAGACCACGTCCCCTCGCAGAGGCACGCAGGCAGATTTGGGGAGGAATCACAGAATCATACAATCATCAGATTGGAATAGACCTCTGAGATCATCAAGTCCAACCGTTGACTTAACACCACCATGCCCACTAAACCGTGTCCCGAAGTGCCACATCTACATGGTTTTTGAACACCTCCAGGGATGGTGACTCCACCACCTCCCTGGGCAGCCCGGTCCAATGCTTGCCCTTTCAATGAAGAAATTCTTCCCCATGTCCAATCTAAACCTCCCCTGGTGCAACTTGAAGCCATTTCTTCTTCTCCTATCACTTGTTCCTTGGGAGAAGAGACCGACCCCACCTCACTCCAACCTCCTTTCAGGCAGCTGCAGAGAACGATAAGGTCTCCCCTCAGCCTCCTCTTTTGCCTGCCAGGTCCACACCAGTCTGGATCATGTTGGTGTTAGGGAAGCCACATGGGCAGAAGGGCTGCGTCCTCTCCCAGGTGGGACTGCAGCTGCTCCACCCTGCCAAAACCTGCAGGAGATGCTCCTCAGGATGCAGTGGGGTGGTGCCCGTGTCTGTGGGAGCTGCGTGAGGACACTGGCACGATCAATGTGACCTAACAAGTGAACCTTTATTTCCGTGTTTCCAGTGCAATTTATAACCCTCCACCACACCCAATAAATACTGATTGGCTTCATCGCAAATAACAGCCCATAGTCCAACCTGATTGGCCACATTACAAGTCATGTTGAAGTCACGTTCACGAATGTTCACACCCATCTTCTTCAAGAAATTAAAACTGCGTCATTACAGGCGGCTGTCTCTTCTCCTGTCCCTGTAAGATGTTCATGCCCCCTGCACCAGAAGTTGTTTATGCTTTCAGCAGTTCCGGTACGTCCCAGCTCGGATTCTCTGGAAAGGCTGGATTGTTCACATGTCCCTTATTTCGTAAATATCCTTCCACACGTGTCCCTGTCCCTTCTCTCCTAGGAAACATCCCTGCTAGACCAACCTGAACGGCGCTGGTCCAAGCCATGCTTGCATCCCCA
This sequence comes from Leptosomus discolor, assembly GCF_034619465.1. NCBI lineage: Eukaryota > Metazoa > Chordata > Aves > Leptosomiformes > Leptosomidae > Leptosomus > Leptosomus discolor. The sequence continues at coordinate 126,600,726 of NC_141392.1, forward strand.
AGAGATGGAGAAGGGGACATGGGTTTCTCAAGAGAAGCTGCAGGATTCCCCAGAATAACCAAAACAGACGGACAGCAGGTTGACAACACTTTTAGATAGACACCATCAAAGCACCATGCACCTTCCCTGCCCTTTGTGTAGGAAGTGAGTGCAGGATGTCATGGGACAGGAGCACGACACTTATCCCCATAACTTGTGACACCAGTTGGTTTGACACCCTCCCACTCACACCCACCATGGTGTCCCCTCCCCACAGCTTCACAAGCATCACGGCCTGAGTGTCTGGTGACATGGCCAGGATTGCTGGTACGAAAGACACAGGATGAGAAACACCAGCAATGATGTCTCTGAGGTTGCTCTTGATGGATGATGACAATCCATGCACGGGCAGATGTCCTTTGACTTCTAGAGCCATTGGCTGGCACCAGGGTGGGTATGCTGCAGCTCATGCATCTTGCTGTGCTCAGATCACCCAAGGCAAGATCCTGGAGTCATGCCCAAGGTCAGCTAACAAACCTGGTGTTCCAGCCATGTCTGAGTAAATAAGCTGAGGAAGGTTCCAGCGATATCCCAAGTGTCACTGCTGGTCCCCAGGAGCATCAGTGATGAGGCAATAGGGAGATGTGGGGAAAAGTGCATTATCTTAGGGGAAAAAAAACAGGCACGGTGGCTCTTCCATGTGACAGGTCTGGTGGTTTCTCCTAGAAGCTGCCTGTTGGATGAGGTTTTATGTGGTCTCCAGCCCTTGGAAGCAGGTGGGGTGTTAAGCACTGAAACTGTTGCTTCTAGCTCTCAAATTTATGCAAGATCTTGAAAATGCAACCGGAGGGCAACCTACAGAGAAAGGTTGTTGTATCCCAGAATGGTTTGGGTTGGAAGGGACCTTAAAGGCCATCTAGTTCCAATCCCCTGCCATGGGCAGAGACACCTTCCACCAGACCAGGCTGTTTAGAGACCTGTGAAACACTTCCAGGGATGGGGGATCCACAGCTTCTCTGGGCAACCTGTGCCAGGGTCTCACCACCCTCACAGGGAAGAATTTCTTCCTTACATCTAATCTAAATCTTCTCTCTTTCAGTGTAAAGACTTTACCCCTCGTCCCGTCACTGCAGGCCCTTGTAAATAATCCCTCCCCACCTCTCCTGCAGCCCCTTTCAGCCCTGCCAGGCTGCTCCAAGGTCTCCCCGGAGCCTTCTCCTCTCCAGGCTGAACACCCCCACCTCTCCCAGCCTGTCCTCACAGGGAGCTGCTCCAGCCCCCTCAGCATCTTCGTGGCCTCCTCTGGACCCGCTCGAGCAGGTCCGTGTCTGTCTTGTGCTGGTGCCCCCAGAGCTGGACGCAGCCCTGCAGGGGGGTCTCACCAGAGCGGAGCAGAGGGGCAGAATCCCCTCCCTCGACCTGCTGCCCACGCTGCTCTGGGTGCAGCCCAGGGTGCGGTTGCCAGCTCATCCTGAGCAATGTTGAGCTTCTCGACAAGGAATTGCGTGAAGGTTCAGAGGAGCGAGCTGGCCGCCCTCCCAGGAGGAGGGTTTTACATCGCCTCAGCTTTTGCTGCACTTTCATTTCTGCTGTGCAAGAGGAGCGTCCAACAGCTCCCCAGCTCTGAAGCAAAGAGGTTGTATAAACTTACATATAGTTCAATTTCTTTTGTAAGGGTCTTCTTTTGTGCTGATGCTTCTTCCTGTGTAGTTGATATTGGAATTATTGTACTTTGTCTAAATAACATGCTGTCTGATCTTAGCCTGATTAATTAATTAAAACTGTATTTATTGACAGTAAATTTGGGGAAGATTTCTTTCCAAAGCCAAGGTTTCAGTCTCTCAGCTCTTCTGCTGCAAATTACTGGACTTGCTTTCCTGAGAGGAACTTTAGTCTGACTAAATCCTAACCTAGCACTGCCAGGTCCACCACTAAACACGTCCCTAGGGGCCACCTCTACACATCTTTTAAATACCTCCAGGGCTGGTGACTCCACCACTTCCCTGGGCAGCCTGTTCCAGTGCTTGACTACTTGAGGCTGTTTCCTCTCATTCGGTCTCTTCTCAGAGAAGAGACCGACCCCCACCACCATCTCACTGTATCTAGTTGCAAGGACTTGTCTGTTTAAAAGTAAATTTTAAACCTGCTCTTGAGTCTGTCTTGTCAGTCCCCCTGTCTCTAGCGAGTCTCTGTCTTTTCCCACTCTTGTGCACTGAATCCCGCGCCCACCACCAGAGCTGACCCTATCGGACCCTCCAGGGTTAAGCCACGGTGTCCTGCGAAGAAGCCAGAAATGCACAACTTGACAAAAGTCCTGCTGTGACCCCAGAGGAGGTAGCGGTGATGTCCTTCTCAAATCAAGGCAGCGAAGAGTGTGACTCTGCTCTTTCTCTCCCTTTCAGGAGGATCTTGCAGCACTTTCGTTTCCTGGAGCCACCATCTTCTGCTTGGCATACAGCCCCGTTCCCAGTGGAGGAGAACACGGCACCGCCCGCTCAAGGGTGTGCCCAGGTTGGTGTGAGCCTCTGAGGATGGAAGGACAAAGACCCGGAAAACGAGGTGAGTCCAAGGGGATGGCACCCAGCGTCCCCTGTCACCGTACACACCGCTGGGAGGGAGTCCTGCTATTCTGCACCCTTCGAGGTACCCCTGATGGAGAGGAGAGCCAGACAGTCACGCCTCGCATCTCCTCCCTGCCCAGGGGTGCTGGGAGCGCGGCCGCCTCCTCCAGCAGCCGCAGCCCCAGCCCAGGACCCTCCTGGCTGGCTGCTGGAGCCCAGGTCTCTGCCCTGGCTGTGGGAGCTGCTGCTGCTGCTGCTTTCCCCTTTGCAGGGTCAACCCAAGCAAAGCCAAGCCTGTGTCCCACAGACACACGCCCAGGACACCCCCTGGGGTCACAGGTACACGCACATTCGAGGGTCCCTCGAGCATCAGCACGGCCCCTCTGTCCTCCACCACCCCTGCCCTGATGCCCGACTCGCCGGCTGGTCCAGCTCGGTGCTTGCTGCAAACGCACAGCACCCACTTACTCGCCCCACGGGCACCCCACACTCACGGGTGCACAAGGGTACCAGCAGGGACCCCTCACCCACCTGATACCCCTGCTGGGACCTGAGGCCACCCTGCTCGCTGGCTGATCTGGCTTGAAGACAGCTGGTGAATTCACAGACGCACCCCACAGCGTTGGGGGGTACGGGCATCAGGACTGGAGGGGGGTGCAGACACCAGGATGGGGGGGATACAGACACTCGTCCCCCCAGCATCTGGCACCAGGCACCCGTGGTTCCACTCCAGCCACCAGCACGGAGCCCCTCACACACCTCATGCACACTGGTCCCCCCCAGGAGCTAGTTTTTGGGACACACATCATCATTCCTGCCCCATGGCTGGAGGTCAAAGACTCCTGCTTGCTCCAGTCACTGCCCTGAGACCTCACTGGCTCCATTAACTGCCCTGGGACCTCACTGGCTCCAGCACCTATCAGCGTGGGCCAGGGGAACCCACAGCCCTCCTCTGACTCCACTAGCTGGCCCCAAACCCACTCACTCACACAGCTCTCCCCAGTAAGTGGCACTGGGTCCTTGCAGCACACACTCACACAGCACAGGGGATGAGATTTAGGGCTTGAGCTGCGAAGGCGCCTTCCCTAGGTGGCATGAAAGGGGGATTTAACGTAAGCTGAGGCAAAACAAGGGAGGTTTTGTGTCTCTCCGGTAGCTTCCTGTGAATATGGGAGGTAGGCGAGATGTTAGGTGAGGTGAGGTGCGTCCTCCCTCTGAGTTCATCCCTTTCAGTCCCAAGGGCTTTTGTTCCCACCAGGAGCAGCTGACAGACAAAGCGGTGGGTTAAACGGGAGCTTTCCCTCCAACAAGGCGGTCGCAAACCATCTTTGGTGGGCAAAGCCTCTAGAGAGAAGGGGAGAACCGATGCACTAATGAGAAACCCCCTTTCACCCAAACAGGGGGCAATGCTGATCTACCGACAGAGGCTGGCCAGAAAAAAAAGTCCAAGAGAGACCAAAATCCTGAAGACGGGAAGGAAGAGGCTCTGAAGGACTGTGAGTATGGCAAAGCCATGGTGCCTGGGGCCGCTGGGGAAATGCTTGGCTTGGGAGATGCCTCCCTAAGAGAGGGCTGCAGGCACAGCTCTGACCCTCCAACCATGTCCTGCCTGCAGATAAGAGGGTGCAAGATGACCTGAAGGACGTTCTGCATCGGTCTGCAGAGAAGCTGTCACAGTTCCTCTCCAAACACAGCCTGCCTGAGACAAGACAGAGGATCGAACATCTCAAGTGAGGGCATAGACTCCAAGAATGCATTGGGTTGGGAGGGACCTCTAAAGGTCATCTGGTGCAACCCCCCAAAGGCCATCTTTCCATTCTTTCATGGAAAGGGCTGGTACAGAGTTTTTGCCACATACAAAGGCTCTGAAGACATTTCAAGGAAGGTTTATTCCCCCCATCAGTGGAGGCAAGCGGTGTAGCGCTCCTTGGCAGCCCAGGAGGCAGCTACAGCTGCGGAGCATCCCTGGACATCCAGCTTCAACGGCATTCTCCTCCCTCAACCCGAGGAGAGACTTCTTGTACACGCACAGGCCACGGGTGCAGGTTGTCCCGGCTTTGCAGAGCTGCCTGGAAACCCTCTCCGAGGGCAGGAACCACCGTCTGCTGGTGGGATGAAATGCCCGTTAGAAGGTGACATTTCCTGCAACGCTGTGACAAGGCTGAAGCCCATGTGGTGTCCAGCGTGCCACTGGGAATCTGTCCTGGCACTGGACAAGGGGATATTCAGGATCCCACAAGTGCCCGCTCAAAGTCGCTTTTGTAAGACACAGAGTTTTATTCCACCCCTGTGAAACGCACAAACACACTCGAGTCATTTAAATGGTCCTTTTTTTCTCTCTCTCCGTCCTCAGGAACCGCCTGACAGGCTTGAAGCCAGACATTTTGCAGGATCCCATTTACATTGGCCTGTTCGGCAGCACCGGGGCAGGGAAGAGCACGTTGCTGAATGCCATCATAGACAAAAACTTCTTCTTGCCGGTGTCTGGGACCAAATCCTGCACGTCCTGCGTGGTGCAGGTCAACGCAAGCCCCAGCAAACACTACGAGGCAAAAATTCACCTTCTCACAGAAGAGGCACGGATAACATTTCTACTTTTGCCCTTGAAAGGGAAGGAGACTGCATCTTAGCAGACTTCTCTGGAGGGCTGTGGGGTGGAGGAGGGTGCAACCCCAAGGGCCAAAGCGTGCCCAGAGAAGAGATGGACGCTGGCACTGGTTCCCCCTGGTTTAGGTGCGCAAGGAGAGAAGAAGCAACGCGACTTCTTCCTTGCCCTCCTGTCGTGGAGGCTCGAGACCCCCCTCAGCCATGCCTGGGTGCTGGTTGTCCCAGGTCAATCTCGCTCAGGCTGTGTCCTTCCCCTCCCTCTTCCAGGCACCCCAGCCATTACCTCTTGTGTGCATCTACTCTGTCTCAACAGGAGTGGAAGGACGAGCTGAAGGGTCTGGTGGCACTTGCAGAAGGGGATGGAGACATGGATGACAGTGAAAGACAGGAGGCTGTTTTGAAGATCTCTGCTATCTATGGGGGAAAAGCTGGAACTAAGAGTTACAAAGAGCTGTGTAGTATGAATCCCATCATCCCTATTCCCACTTCAAGATGTATCACCTTCAGGAGGAGCAATGTGAGTAGCCCGTGTATTTCTTGGCCAGGATGAGCACTCCTCTTGTGTCCTTGCAAAAGACAGTCAAGGATCTTCACCCCTTGGCTTCTGTCTCAGCACCAGTAAGAAAGGACAGTTTTTGGAGCTGGGCCATCTCTCTGGAAAGGGCAGGCAGGCTTGAGGGGCAGGGTCCTCTCCAGATCTTGTTAAATTGAACTTCTGCAGTGTCCCTGGGTGGGAGAGCAGCAGTGCCCAGCAGATTCCTGAGGGAGAGGGGGAACACTAGCACCATGAGCTCCTGGGGGGACTCCTGTTGCCCACTGGGGATGGGAGGTGATGCCTTTTCTCCGTCTTTGTTGGCTTCATCATGTTGGGAAGGGTGTGGGCTTCTTGGGTTGTCCCACCAGTGGTGACACTGGGAAGTTGTTTCCCCTCTTCATACCATGGTGTCCACACCCAGGGCGTGGCGCTGGGAGTGGTCACAACCAGCTGGGGCAGGACGTCATGGCTTTCTGGTATCGCTGAGGTTCCTTGCTAAGGTTGGGCACTTCTTTGTTCTCTTGCCGTGTCCCAGGAAAGAGACTTTGCAAAACAATTGCGCCCGTATATCTCGACTCGGAGCAATGATAGTGGAGAGCATCCTCCAGAAGCAGGCACCAGTGTAGAAGGCAGAAACGCACAGCTCTGGCCTCTAATCAGAAACGTGGAAGTGACCATCCCAAGGGTGCTGGTGGTTCCCGAAGGTGTCGTCTTCCTGGATATTCCAGGGACGGGCGATTTCAATAGCAAAAGGGATGCCATGTGGAAAGAGGTGACTGGGCTAGGTCTGTCATGGGGAGGATGGGGATACTTGGTGGCTCTCTGGCAGGGAGCTCGGCCGTGCTGCAGCGGTGTTCCTGTTCCACACGTGACGGAGGCATCGAGGGTCCTCAGCCGGGCTGTGAGGAACAGGGAAACCTTTGAGCAGAAGAACCACATTAACACTTCAGCGTTGCCCACCTCAGCTTTTATTATTTCTCTTTCTTCCTTTGTGATACCAGGCCACCACCAAACACTCCACCAGGGCAAGCAGTGGTGTCCAGTCCAAACCGCCATCTGGGGCCACCCTGGGTTGTAGGATTTGATGGTGGGAGGCTGAGGTCTCTGGTCAGAAATACTTGGTCAGAGGGATTGCACATCCTCTTTCTTCAGCCAGAGTTACTGGGATTTCAAGGTGCTCAGCATCTCTGGCATTTATTCTTTGCTGATGGTTTATATCTTCTCTTTCTGGTGCCTCTTCTCCTCCTCCCATGGCAGAACATCAACAAATGCTCTGTCATTTGGGTGGTCAACGCCATCAAACGGATTGGGGGAGACAAAACCCATGAGGTGCTGCTGAAGGAAGGCATGAAGGCTTTCCAGTGTGGGATGTGCCAGGACATCTCCTTGGTGGTCACAATGTCTGATGAGATGGATGTGGCTGAATACTGTTGGTAAGGGAACAATCTGAATTCCAGGGCTCTGGGGGAGTGTGGCGCTGGGAGGGTGATGCTGGCTCTGACCCCGCCTGGTCCGTGTTGGCACGGTCCTTCCCTTCTCCTTACAGGAGCAGAGGGCTATTTCCTGATAAAATCATTTCTGTGTGTAATTTCTCTTTTGATTTTATCTTTCCAGGGAAAACAACATAGGCAATGTGAGTATTTTTCAGACTTCCGTCTCTTCATCGCTTTCAGGTCCTTTAAGAAAACTGGAGAATTTTCCATACGATATTGTGTGACTTGAGCAGAACTGGTTGACTTAGTGCAGAACCCAGCAAGTCCGTGCCGTTCTTTGCCTTGTCTTAGGGAGAAACTGTGCTGGACATTTCTTTTGGTCTTAAAAACTCAGGGATCTACTTAACATTGTCAGGGAACAGCAGTAATAATGCCTATTGTTCTCCCCAATGTAGATGAATGAACATGATGCCATCCTAGAAAGGAATGAAACTGTGAAGCAGGAGAAGAGAGTAACGATGAAAGAAAACTTGGAGGTAAAGTAGTTTGAAAACCTGGACAGGGTTTGCCTGTGTCATGAGTCTGTGTCCCATGGCATGTCTGTATTACAATATTCTTGTAATAGTATCTAAACACAAGTTCTCCGTGAAGGCTGGCCGTTATCTAGGCGCTTTGGATTGCTCTGAACTCTGCCTTTGCTCTGTGGTTGGCTCCGAGTTGTCTTCCTGGTCACCTCCAGTTTAATTTTCCATTGTATATGCGAGAACTGTAGGAACCAGTTTGCGGGTGGGGATGAGCCCTGATGCAGAATTTGCTCAATAAAAGAGAAGAACCCAAATGAGATCCCTCTGCTGTAGGATTCTATTCAAAAAGAAGAGGCTTTTGTGCGTAGTGAAGCAGCCGGCTTTTGGCCCAGCTCTACCTTTGCAGCGTTGCACGCGGTTGCAGAAGGAGGTTGCACGTCAGTGCAGAAGGAGGAAGGGAAGAAACTGAGCTTGAGCAGGAAAGGAAAGAAGTTCTGGGGGAGGTGGGTGAAGCAGAGAGGTTCATTACGTTGTCCTTAGCGCGGATTTGGGGACAAGGCGTTAGTGAGCTCGGTCGCTGTATGTGTTTTGCAGAGAAAGCTCCCAAGCGACTCCTACGTTCTGCACAAGCCTGATCTCGTGTACACGGTCAGCGCCCGGGAGTACTGGACGGGGAAGGTGCTCAACAAGGAAGAAACAGGTGACCTTGGGGTTTCTCTCTGCGTGAAGCGCGCAGGGACGCTTTGCGCCCTTGCTGAGGGAAGCCAGCCCCGTGGGAAGCCTGGGAACAGTGTCTGCATTTGGAGACGTCCCTGGGAATTGCCTTTCCCCTTCCTCCTCCTTTCCCCCCTCCCTGCCCCCTTCAAATCAGTGATTAAAAACAGTGCAGAGGCAAGAGAAGGTGCCTTGAGCTCAGCCTGGCCTTGCCCCTGCCCAAAGGTTCTTCCTAAGAGGCAACGTTATCGAGATCGTTTGGCTTCCCCAGTTGCCTCATCGTTCAGTTCAATGGCATAGTCCAGGCAACTGGTTTGGCAGCAGAGGAATCCTTAAAGCCTTTCTAGAGATTCTGCATCCCCCATGAACCTTCTCAGGCCACCCTTTGTGAAACGCTGATGTCCCAGATGTTCCGCAGGAGGAGCTGCTGCCCTCTCGCACTGCTAACTCCACCTTGCTTGCACGGTTGCAGAGATCCCAAAGCTGAGGGAGTACATCCAGAAGTTTTACGAAGAGCACAAGAGGAACAGACTGATGGATCATGTGGAAGAGGCTTTGGTCGTTTTCTCACTGATTCAGAGTCTCCGGTCCAGCCACAATGCGCAGGTTTGTCCAGAACAGCCTCAGAGAACACCACTCTTTTTTTTCTTTGCTGGGCAGGTGGCAATGGTTCCCGACAGGATTTTCTCCTTTGAGCAGGCAGCTTGTGCTGTGCGTTTCCAGCACGACCCATATACAAACCGCTGGCAAAATACCTTGCAGTGGGCTGACAAACACAGCGAGGCACTGCTGCCCCGAATAGCTGCACCCAGTTCCACTTGACTGCATCTCCTACAGCTTCCCCAGCAAAAGCACCCCAGGCTGTTCTCCAGCTCCGGGGACACAGAGGGACAGTTTCCTTCTAGGTGTTTCTGAGCACTGTGCCTGGCCTGGGGGACACGGTGAGGGAACAGGGGCAGCACTGGTTGCACTGGTGGCAGGGATACTTGCAGGCTTAGGTTTACACTGCAGCCAGCACGAGGTGTTCACTGACCTTTTCCCCCTGTTGTCCATTCATTCCAGTACCAGTATGTGAAGACAAGTCACTTGAAAGACTTAATTATGGAAAAGATTGTTGATTTGGGGAAAGACATTGAAAAATGTTTTACACCGATTGACCAGCCACTCACGGAAGGCGTAGCTGACGCAAGGAGGTTGCATAATACAACTATTGATAGGATAGTCAAGGCCTTGGGTCTTGTCAAGGTAATTTTAAAAATCTCCAAGGTAAGATTCTCCACTGGGGCAGGTGGCATTGGTGCCACAGACTCAGCCAGCTCAGCGGGATGTCTCCCACCCTGGCTGGGTGGAGAGAGGGCTGGCACAGGAGGTTGGGCACATTAGTAGGGCAGATGTGAAGACCGTGACTCGCTTTTTCCTTTCTCAGTTATCGTGAATTTGAACGCAAACTCAACCGCCTCGATGCACTTTGGGTGCTCATCCTCAGGGCTGGGATGTGGAGCTCTGTTCCCTCCTTGCAGAACTTCCTCTCATTTGACGCGCTCAGGGATGATCCCCTGGAGCAGCACAAGCGCCAGCCAGACTCTGTAACTTGCTGGCTAAAGCAGTGACCTGGAAGAGAGGGAAAAGCGTTGCCTGATTAAAGCCCAACACGCAACAACCACGGGATACAACACAGGCAGCTTTAGGACTGTGTCTTTGTGGCAGCTGCAGCAGAACGTGCTGAGACATGATACTTCCTACCCCCTTGAAAGGCAGCCTGGCGTGTCGGGGCAGGGCGTTGCTTCCTCGGCAGGGCTGTACGCTAAACGTCAGCGCTGCAGTTTAAGCCAGGCTCAGCCCTCAGCTCAGCCCCCCACAGCTGCTCGCTCACTCATCCCTGGCAGCGATGGGTGAGGGAATCGGAAGCATAGAAGCACCAAATTTTCTGGGTGGAGAGAAAAAAAGGTTCAATAGGTAAATCAAAGGCTGAGCCTGCAAGCGAAGCCAACTCAGGAATTCAGTCGCTTCTTCCCGTCGCGGGCGGGTGTCTGGCCATCCCCAGGCAAGCAGGGCTCCATCATGGGTAGCAGTGAGCTAGGAAGACAACCACCACCACTTCAGACGCCCCCTTCCTCCTTCTCCCCCCAGATTTATTGCTGAGCATGGCGTCCTATGGTCTGGGGATGTCCCTTGGGTCAGTTGGGGTCAGCTGTCCCATCCGTGTCGCCTCCTAATTCCTTGTGCACCCTCAGCCTCCTCGCTGGTGGGGCAGCATGGGAAGCAGAAAAGGTCTCGATGCTGTGCAAGCAAGGCTCGGCAATTACTAAAGCATCCCTGCGTTATCATCGCTGTTTTCAGCACAAATGCAAAGCTCAGCCCCGTGCAAGCTGCTGTGAAGAAAATGAACTCTATGCCAGCCAAACCCAGCACAATCAGGCTGTAAATGGGTCAAAACACGTGGAGTTCAGGTCGCCTGGGCTTGCTGGGTAGTGCAGGTCATGGTCGGGCATCAGTCCTGTCCGTGCCTTACTCCTCTGTGTTTCTGCTCCCGCAGCGAGACCACGGGTTCCAGGGCTATCACAGGACGCTGAAAGCCGTGTGCCTGAACAAGGGCGCGTACCCATCCCGGGTCTTCGGCCGGCTAGACATCAACAGCTCCCTGGCACAGCCCATCTATGAAAAAATTGACATGAGTTTTGGGAACATGTTCAGGTGAGCGACTTCCTTCCCTGCGGGAAGTCAAAGGGTGCAGAAAGGGGCCCCCAGGTGCCACAGCTCACCCGCTGCCCGACAGCAGGATGGAGGCTCCAGCCCGTTTCTGATGGGGATTTGTCCAACCTCCAGTATTGAGGACCTCACACCCTCCCTAGGCAACCTACGGCATCACTCCGTGAACCCTTGCGCTACGAAACATCTCCTGACCTTAATGCCCCAGCTCTTTCCTTCCTCAGGGTTATGGAAATAGGCTGTTGCTTTCTGCTTCCCAGTGTCCTCTTCTGCATTGGAAGACTCCCCCCAGCGTTTTCCCCTTCTCCTGATTCAACAGATCCCAGTTTTCCATCCATCCCTGTAAGACTTGACTTTCCATCACCCATCCCCAGCCTGTCTCCAGCTTCTGTCTCCCTGAAGCACGGTGCAAATCCTGGCACTTACTGCTCCGGGGAGAGAGGCTTGCACAGTGGGATACCCTCCTCCAGGGTATCTTCTCACTGCGTACGCACCCTGGGGCTGCTGCCTGGTTTTATACCCACGCCCTGTCGTTGACTTGCTGCCCTTTCAATTGCTGCTGCCGCTCAGCTCTTCCCCAGGCAGCATTTGCAGCTCTGGTGCATGATTCCATGTGGAGGTGCCCAGCCGGGAAGTGCCCAGCGCTCTTGGCTTCCCCACCGCCTCACAGACACTGCGTTTGCTTGCAGCCAAAGCCAGACTGGTTGGTGTGAGTAGCCCAGTCCAGCCAGTCCAGTTTGGTGTTTGCTCGTGAATTACCTGTATTTACATGAGTACACACAGAGAGGATGGAGTGAGGTCATGCAGAGAGCAGTTAGGAGGAGGATTTAAGGAGGAGAAGGGACCGAATGCTTAATCTGAAGAGCATTGTGCCTCCCGTGGCTACCGATTGCCCAGTGCCCAGCAGATTTGGGGAGCAGCAACACACCACAGCACCCCAAAACCTAGGCCCCTCGAATGTTGTGAGTGACTCCAGGTACCACCAAGTGGGATGTGAACATCATCCCAACCCCTGTGTCCCGGAGGAGACCTGCTCAGGTCATTGCTGCCGGGCCAGGAGAGCTTACTCCAGCCAAGGCGGAGCAGGGCAGCATTTGTGTCTTCAGGCTTTAGAAAGGGACAGCTCATGGTGCCCAACATTGGTTCTTTTCAAAGAAAAAAATAGAAGTTATGTGGCATCCTCAGTCCAGACGATCCAAAGGGAGTTCCTGCTTTCTGGGACCATGGAAACTGTGCTGCTCTGCTTGCGGTGACGCACCCTCCATTCCTGTGCCTTCCCCTTGGCTTCCTGCCCCCATCGGGGTGGGGAGGTGGTGGATCATGCACCGCCTTTTTCCCTCTCCTCGGTGAACTTATTGCCCCAACAGGATCCAGATGGGCGCCAGCTCCACACTGAAAGCCTGCCTCGACACGTTCAAAGGTGCCGTGCAGCAGCAGCTGCAGAAAGCCATGACGGAGCACCCGGCGGCTGACCTGAAAGACGAGAACCGGTTCCTTCAGCAGGAGGTGCGCTCGCCTTGGAGGGGAGTGGGAGGTGGCCAGCGAGGGGCTGTTCAAGCCAGAAGGAGCACTAGAAGAGGGGACAGGGGCAGAGCACAGTCTTTGTAGGACCTGTTGGGGTGATCAGGTGTGTTTTGAGGTGGTGGAGAGGTGAGAAAGGGAGGTAGGAGACGTTCCACCTTGTCTTTAGCAAGCGTGGAATTGAGGAGTGTGTGGAGTCCATGCACTTGTTTTTGTATCCTAGCCTGAAACTTCCCATTTGGAGAGGAGAGGAGAGGAGAGGAGAGGAGAGGAGAGGAGAGGAGAGGAGAGGAGAGGAGAGGAGAGGAGAGGAGAGGAGAGGAGAGGAGAGGAGAGGAGAGGAGAGGAGAGGAGAGGAGAGGAGAGGAGAGGAGAGGAGAGGAGAGGAGAGGAGAGGAGAGGAGAGGAGAGGAGAGGAGAGGAGAGGAGAGGAGAGGAGAGGAGAGGAGAGGAGAGGAGGCGGGATTGAGTATCTCGAGCTGGAAGGGACATATTCCAAGTTAAGTCAGAGCACAGTGAAGAGGTGATGCCCACGGGCACCAACTGTTCCAGTCATCTGTTGATTGCCACACTTCAATTGAGATGGTCATTGTGAGATTATTAGCATCAGGTTGTTAGTGTTGATCCTTTCTCATGACCGAAGTGATGGTGGCAAGCGTTTGAAGTTCTTCTTGCAGACGGACTTCATCATCAGGGACACTGAAAAATTCATCCTCCAGAAGAAAGCCGACATCTACAACTCCCTTACCGTATCCATTCAAAACGACCTGCTGCCTTGCTATGAAGGTATAGCCAGTCACCTCCTCCTCTCGTCATTTTATACTGAAGGTTCTTTTGGTTTTTACAGAATAACCCCAACAGGGGCTGAGAAGAAGAGTCCAGGCCTCCAGTCTGCCTGTTTTAGGTCTAGGAAGAAAACCACAGGGCAAAAGCTTTACTTGGGCATCAACTCAGAGACATTTCTCAGGTCCAAACTAGATCATGCTCAAAGCCAGAAAATCGGCTGCCTGTTCTCTACCCTGATTTGCTGATTCTTGTAAACTGCGGATTCTTGTCTAGAATTCATTTGTTGCTGTCTGCCTTTGAAGCACACCCTTTGTGTCTCCTTTAGCATCCTGAAGTGAGAAGCTTGCGACTTCGTTACTGCCTTCCTTTCCCAGCAGTAGGTGGCATCCTCAGAAAACGGAAAAGCTAAAACCCAGAATGCAGAAGTCACTCATGTCCACTTTAGGAAGACACCTGAATCGCTTGCTTAGTTAGTTCTGAAAAGGGACTGCTGGGCCAGTTAGCCAAGCCTAAGCAGGAAAGTGTCCCGGAGATGGATCCCCTCCAATACAGCAGTGCAAAGCTCTGCCTTTTCCTTTGCCAAACCTCACCACTGGCCCTCCTTCCCATGGGCACCTGGGGTCTGGATCTCTGTCTGATAGTCATCACTTTACCAACAGAAGCTGCCAGGCAGAGGGGAGAACAAGCCTTGAGGAGGATGCAAACCATCCTTAGCGAGGGTATAAGGAGAGAGTTGGAAAGGGGAATGTTTGAAAAAGCAGAGAAGATCATGAGAGGGCACTTCCAGGCCCTGAAGGTAAGTTGTGCTCCTTCTTGTTCCTTGGGGGAGCTCTCTACGGCCTCGGGCGGTGTTTAGGGGTAGAGGACAACGTGCTAAAAAAGGATCTGGTGAACACGTGTGTGGTAACATGAAGGTGTCTCCTTGCGAGGCGTTGGCATCAGGAGGCTCTCACGTACACTGGGAGGCCACTGCTGGCATTGCTTTTGTGGCAGGAGGGATCTCCAGTGGTGCCCAGAAGCATTGTTACTGTCATTAATCCTTTCTGGCTGCTCACCAGTGTGGACCCAACTGAGCCCAAGGCACTGATGTGGGTCTGAGCCCCATACTCGAGGGTCTGCTCGCAAACAGCTAACTTGACTCGCAGTTGTCGTCCCTAAATGACAACTCCATCACTCCCATCCTGAAGTTGGTCATGATTTGGGCTTTAGAGTAGCTCAGAGCTGCTCCCTCTGCATCTGAGAGCTCTCAGCCCCAGCGGGCAGTAACAGGGGGACCTGGGGGGGTTGGCAGGGTGAGGGGCTCCAAGCCCTGTGCCCTGCTCACATGCTTGGCTGTGTGATGGCTGCAGGTGGAGATCATCAGGAAGATGGAGCAGGACTTCTCTGACAAGCTCACTCTCATCTTTTGCCCATGGGACCAAGTCAACAGCGAGCTGCCAGGTACAGACCCAGTGCACCGGCTTGGGGGGATGTTGTGTGCAGTGCATGAGGCCCCAGGGCCTGCAGCCCCATTTTGGAGGAGCAGGGCAAGGGGAGAACAGGACTTCCCAGCTGTGGCAATGCCCAAAAGCTGTCCGCTCTCCTGCAAGCCACCTTTCTCCTGCTGTGCTCCAACTCCCAAACCTGAAGTGCCAAAGAACCAAACCCCGCAGGAGAGACGGACTTGGTGAGGATGGTTGGTCACTTCAGGAGCAAGGAGAGGTGACAGATTTACCATGAACCACCTGTCCTTAATGGACTCCTCTTCTTTTTTGGGTTTTTTTTTTTGTAGACTTGCAGGATGAGATCTCCTCCATCCGCAGCATTCACGAGAAGCTGCACCCAGCCTGGAAAGGGCTCTGAGCAACCTGATCTAATTGAAGACGTCCCTGCTGCAGAGGGCTCGGACTAGATGACCTTTGAAGATCTCTTCCAACCCAAACCAGTCGAAGGTCCTACGCTTAGAGTGATGCAGGGATGGTCTCACATGATTCGGTTTTATTATTCACATCGCTGGCTTGCTCTCTTTACTCTGGGGCTTCGTAAGCAATCATCTCAGGTGAATTGCTGCCCCCTATACAAATATTTCTGAGCTACTTTGTGTGCATTTTATTATCCTCCATAAGTCAGAGGCCTGTGCAACCCCCAAGCGCCCTTCCCTGCGCGCTGTGATGAGTCCCACACTCTTCAGCAGTGACCCTCCGTCCCAGGGTTGCTCTGACCTTGACTCCTCCTGTTGGGTATCACCCTGGAGCATGGGGCTGATGCTCTCCCAGGAGGAGCGGGATTGGGGTACCCGCGTCTCTGACCAGGTTATTGGGTTCCCTCAGTCATCTCACCTCCGTGCTCCTTCACGCTGGTGCAGATGAGCCTTTCACCCCGTAACCCACCACGCTTACGTGCCAAATGTATCCCTGTTTTGCCTGCCACACTTGTATCTCTTCTGATATTTTGGCTTTTGCTGCCAAATTAAAACATTCAGAAGAGACTTGCTTATCCTTGGTACGCTCCTGTGACAGACACGCTTGGATAAAACCGTCCCCAAAGAGCTGCTGGGGCAGTGCTTCCCTCTGCAAAACGACCCGATGAAATGGGTTCAATGTGCCCAGAGGAAAGCAAGGCAGAACCTCTGGGGTGTTCAAAGGAGCAACGGCACCAGTGGAGAACCAGCCTCGCAGCGGGGATTCGACAGCGAGGACAACGCTTCCACGGTGAAGGCAAAGCTCCCGAGAGATGGAGAAATACCTGGAGGGACCCCCGAGCAAAAGCTGAGTAGGAAGGAGAGGTGGGCCACAGCGAAGAGGTGCAAAAGCTGCGTGACAGGCTGGTGGGAAGGCCCTCGCTCCGGTATGGGAAGTGTGGGAAGTGTGTAGCCATGGATAATTAACCTGCTGCGGTGTTGTAAAGGAGCGTCTGTGCCCAGTTTCTTTTTGTTTGAAATCCAGGGCGATTTCTGGACAAGCAAATCAATTATTGCCGAGGCTGGTTACGGCCCTTTAGTCACGGCGGGATGCTGCGCCCAGGCGTGGGGGTCCCGGCCAATACCCCACACCGCAGGGTCGCTTTGAGGGGGAGAGAGTTCAGCAGGTTGGCCGTGGCTGGATGGGTGGGTTCTGGCCAAAGTGCAGCCCTGGGCAGGTTTAGTTTCGCCTTGGAGCCCTTTCTACAGTGCAACGAGAAGGAAAGAGTTCCCAAGGTCTTTGCAGTCTTATCACCGCTCCTCAGAGCGCAGCCTGACTGTGGAAAGCCAGGGACGACCCAGAGCTGACGAGGACATTGGGACATCGACTGAGATGGCAGAGGCTCAAGGTGAGAGAACAACCTGTGCCCTCATCTGCTCAGCTCCTGTAAGCACGAGAGGGGACCTTCCCCGAGCTCCTGCTGCCCTCCACCCTGTCCTCCGCACCAGCTCGTGCCAAATTATTCTTCATTCACTCACTTGCTGATTTCTGGAGGAGAAAACTTTCCAGTTTTAGCTGGATACTAAGGCCCAGGAAGTCACAGGATCTTTTAAACTGCGTTTCCTAGCGGAGGAATTGGTGTTTTAGTTTCTCTGCTCTGCGTGGGGACAAAGCACGCGATCGCCATAGGGGGAGTGGGGATGGGATGCCTGCAGGAAGTTTTCTTCACCCATCTATACCATTAATTTAAGGGAGGCACCCTTGCGGTAGCGTCTCGATCATGCCCATCCTGCTCTGCTCTTCCTGCTCTTCCCTTAAATGTCCAAGAAAAATGACAGCCAGGAGGACTTGGCCTGGCTGAGGGGACTTGGGGGCTGATCCGAGGTTTGCTCTAGTGTCTCCCCTTGGGCAAATGATTTTGGAGACCTGAAGTGAGGTCTGTGTCAAGGCTGATTAGAGAAAGGAAAAGACTTTCAAAGCGGAGAGATTTCAGCACCCAGGCATTTTGGCTGTGAAGAGCTGTGCTGGCCATCCCTGGCTCCTGGGATTCCCCGGGCAGCTCTGATGAGACTGGGCAGCAGAGTTTAGGCAGCTGCCTGAAGCAGACACCTACCCCAGGTCAGGGGAGCCACCACCTAGACCTTACCTCCAGGGATTATGAGGGTAATGAGCTCGAATGTCCAAACCCGGGTGATTTGACTTTCATTCCCATACACTTTAATTCCGTGCTCCGCATTCAGACTACGTAGAAGGAAGAAATGGTTTACACTGAGGGTGGTGAGACTGGCACAGGCTGCCCAGAGAGGCTGTAGATGTCCCATCCCTGGGAACATTCCAGGTCACGGTGGATGGGACTCTGAGCAACTCAGAGGCGTCTTCATGAACATTTCGGGGACGGGCAACGCCGAGAGCAAAAGGGATGAAATGTGGAAAGAGGCGGCTGGCAGGTTGCCCTGCAAGAGGAAAAGGACAACGTAATGAACCTCTCTGCTTCACCCACCTCCCCCAGCACTTCTTTCCTTTCCTGCTCAAGCTCAGTTTCTTCCCTTCCTCCTTCTGCACTGACGTGCAACCTCCTTCTGCAACCGCACGCAACGCTGCAAAGGTAGAGCTGGGCCAAAAGTCGGCTGCCTCACTACACACAAAAGCCTCTTCTTTTTTGAACTACACAGGAAGAAGAAGCATTAGCACGAAAGAAGACCCTTACAAAAGAAATTGAACTATATGTAAGTTTATACAACCTCTTTGCTTCAGAGCTGGGGAGCTGTTGGACGCTCCTCTTGCACAGCAGAAATGAAAGTGCAGCAAAAGCTGAGGCGATGTAAAACCCTCCTCCTGGGAGGGCGGCCAGCTCGCTCCTCTGAACCTTCACGCAATTCCTCGTTGAGAAGCTCAACATTGCTCAGGATGAGCTGGCAACCGCACCCTGGGCTGCACCCAGAGCAGCGTGGGCAGCAGGTCGAGGGAGGGGATTCTGCCCCTCTGCTCCGCTCTGGTGAGACCCCCCTGCAGGGCTGCGTCCAGCTCTGGGGGCACCAGCACAAGACAGACACGGACCTGCTCGAGCGGGTCCAGAGGAGGCCACGAAGATGCTGAGGGGGCTGGAGCAGCTCCCTGTGAGGACAGGCTGAGAGAGGTGGGGGTGTTCAGCCTGGAGAGGAGAAGGCTCCGGGGAGACCTTAGAGCAACCTGCCGGTGCTGAAAGGGGCTGCAGGGGAGGTGGGGAGGGATTATTTACAAGGGCCTGCAGTGACAGGACGAGGGGTAAAGTCTTTACACTGAAAGAGAGGAGATTTAGATTAGATGTAAGGAAGAAATTCTTCCCTGTGAGGGTGGTGAGACCCTGGCACAGGTTGCCCAGAGAAGCTGTGGATCCCCCATTCCTGGAAGTGTTTCACAGGTCTCTGAGCAGCCTGGTCTGGTGGAAGGTGTCTCTGCCCACGGCAGGGAGTTGGAACTAGATGGCCTTTAAGGTCCCTTCCAACCCAAACCATTCTGGGATACAACAACCTTTCTCTGTAGGTTGCCCTCGGGTTGCATTTTCAAGATCTTGCATAAATTTGAGAGCTAGAAGCAACAGTTTCAGTGCTTAACACCCCACCTGCTTCCAAGGGCTGGAGACCACATAAAACCTCATCCAACAGGCAGCTTCTAGGAGAAACCACCAGACCTGTCACATGGAAGAGCCACCGTGCCTGGTTTTTTCCCCTAAGATAATGCACTTTTCCCCGCATCTCCCTATTGCCTCATCCCTGATGCTCCTGGGGACCAGCAGTGACACTTGGGATATCGCTGGAACCTTCCTCAGCTTATTTACTCAGACATGGCTGGAACACCAGGTTTGTTAGCTGATCTTGGGCATGACTCCAGTGTAGGAGACAGTCTAGCAGAGAGAGGGCGTACCTCATATGGACACCAGGGAAATAAGGGGCGGAGAGTAGGTACTAACGGACACTGACGCGTAGAACTTAGAAGCAATCACATGAGTAAGGTAACTGCGTGCCTGGCGGGTGGACAAACGGGATAGTCAATCGGGAAATGCGTGATCACGTGTACGGAAATAAAACAGAATATAAGACGCAGCCAAACGATCAATAAACGGCTTTTGCTTGGAACCATATTGGTTGGAAGGCAGCGTCCATCCTTGCATGACTTTAACTGGTGACCCCAACCGATTAAGGAGGCTTGATCGCACCTCGGAGGCAGGTAAGGGGCTGGTCAGGGGGAAGAAGATGATCTTCTCCGGGCGTCCGAGAGACGGGAAGTGTGCACGCGAATCACCTGGGAAATAGCAGGTGGGTGACCGGGGAGAATGGGCATCCCTCTAAGTAAAGAGGAAGAAAAGGTTCGGGAGATACTACTACAAATACTCTCTAAGAGAGATGTGAAGATTGATAAACCAGGAGATACTACTAAAAATACTCTCTAAGAGAGACGTGAAGATTGATGAACAAACTGTGACTAAATTGTTGCACTGAGGACAAAGACGGGGATTTTTCAAAACTCCGAACAACGTCTTTGAACCCGGAATATGGGCCGATACGGGTCGGGACTTGTGGGACTCGGTCGGCGCTGGCTCGAAGGAAGCAGCTGATCTCGCGCCCATCTGGAGACAGATTAAGACCGTTTTGGAGGATATTAAAACAGAAAAACGAGTAGTGCTTTTGGCGCAGCAGGCTTTGACCCCAGAAGCCGAGGCTCCTAACGAGTTGCGAGCGTATTCTGTGGATGCCCGACGATATGTTAAAATATGTTAAAGACCATGACTTTGCAGAAAAAGAATATAAAATGCTGAATTTTAGTGTAACTTCGAAGCCCGTCAGGAGGAGCCATCCCCCGTGCTTCCCAGCGCTGCAATACAGAAGTGCCGGCGTCTCTGCCGCGGTGTAGGGAAGTTTGTCGTGATGGGGACCCTCCATCAACACCAGGGCCAGCCGGCCCCGACCCCCGCGGCCCCAACACCGACAGCCTGGCCGAGCACCTCCCGTAGCCCCCTGGCGAGGAGAAAGGAGCGGCAGAACAACAGAGCGATGGACTGACCCCAACCCCCGCTCCCTGTTCCCCCCCTGCGCCGCTCGCGGGGAGGAGGGAGAGAAATCTGGGATAAAGTTAAGCCCAGGAAAGAAGGGAGATGTGGGGGAACAGGCGACCCTTTGCGTCACCCTCCAAAAAAAATGCACCTCACATAGGAAAAAAGAAAAAAAAAGGGAAGAGGGAAAAAAGAAGGGAACTGAATGAGGAACACGGAAGCCTTTGGAGGATTTCTTGAAGTGCAATAAATACCTGACGTTGATATTTGACTGCGGGAATTGGAACTTGTCTGACATATGTATGATACTGGATCTTAGTCTGCTTAATGCTACAGTTCCTATTGTAGTAATCGTGTTTGCAAGTGTCCTCTTGTGTCTGTTGTGTGAATGGGGTAAAGGAGCTCCTTGTGTGGGAGGGTAAAACCCGGTTATCAGTATTTGAATGCGTGAGTGAGTGAGACGCAGTGTTATTGTTACCATTATGTGGATGCTATGTTGTTAGCCGCACCTTGCTTGCCGCTTTTAGATGAAATAGAAAAGGCCGCGTGCAAATCATTAGAAAACCATGGGTTGATCGTGGAGCCTGAAAAGGTGCAGCCACAGCAGCCATGGTTGTATTTGGGAATGAAAGTGTTGGATCAAGTGGTGAGGCCGCAACCTATTTGGTTAGAAGCGGATATAAAAACGCTGACTGACGTACAAAAGGTGGCAGGGATGATTAATCGGCTTCGACCCTGTTTAGGGTTGACGTCATCTAAATTACAGCCATTTTGGGACCTTTTGAAGGGGGACGCCGATATAGCTGCTCCTCGAAGACGAACACCTGAAGCGAAACGAGTGATTGACGATGTAGAACAAGCAATTAGCAGAAGTCCAGTGTGGAGGATTGATTTGACTGTGGCTGTGCATGTTTTTGGGATGATAGATGGAGTAATGCCTTCTGCCATGATGGCACAATGGAATTCTGATTGGTCTGACCCATTACATGTGTTAGAGTGGGCGTTTTTGCCTTGTAGACCAAGACAGCTCCTGGGATTTTCCACTTAGAGTCAGTTCGTAAGAGTATTCAGCTGTTGAAAGAAGGAGTGAAGAAACCTCAGGCTGACGACGGGTGGAGTTGGTTAAATAACCTTTTTAATGGCTGGGGATTGTCTGGTTGGGTTTAGTCACTGATTAAGACTGAAATTTTGATATTGATTGTTGTTGTAGTTGTGTTATCGATATTGCCGCGTTATGTCCCTGATGCAAAGGGCCCTGCAGAAGGTCACATAGGTAATTTTCGTAGCACAAATACAAAAAGGGGGAATTGTGGAGGATCTCAGCTGGACCGAGGCCCCTGAACAGGACGACTTTGACCTTGAGAGGATTCCGGTCTACCCGTGAGAGAACAGACAGGAGTAAGAAGAGTTGCAACTGCAAGATAAGCAAGGCCTGAGAAAGTGTCGACTGCAAGACAAGGCGTACATGTCCTTTTGGCAGAACAGATGAGTTATAATGAACTGTGCAAATAACAAATGATTAGATTGTATAACAATTCTGAACCAATTAGAAAGAGACACCTCTGAAAAGGCTAAGGGGAAAGAGTATAAATGAACAGGCAATAAAGGCTTTAGTACTACCAGGTTTTCAAAAAGAATTGTTGTCCTGTCACTTTGTCAGTCTCAACCGTGACACACCCGTGCCTCAGTTTCCCCGTGGGTGCAGCAGGGGACAAGCACCTTTGCCCTCGCCAGGGACTGCCATTGCTCCTGCCCACTGTGGGCTGAGCTGGTGGGGAATTGGGCAGCAAAGGGAGAAAGATGTGGAGACCCGCTGGAGCTGGGACACAGACCACCCCCATGCACCACCTCCTGCCCCAGGGGCAGCACCTCCAGGGGGAAAGTCCCACCCCCACCACCCGCAAGCCGAGAGTACCCGGGGGATGCTCCTGTCCCGGTCCCCGAGGGATGCTCCGATCCCGGTTCCCCAGGAGGATGCTCCTGCCCCGGCTCCCCCGGGATCCTCCTGCCCCGGCTCCCCCGGGATGCTCCGGTCCCACGGAGGATGCTCCCGCCCTGGTTCCCCGGGGGATGCTTCTGCCCCGGTCCCCGGGAGAGTCTGCTGCCTCCGTTCCCCAGGAGGATGCTCCTGCCACGTCTCCCCAGGGGGATGCTCCTGCCGCGGTTCCCCCGGGATGCTCCTGCCTCCGTCCCCCCGGGGGATGCTCCTGTCCCGGTCCCCGAGGGATGCTCCGATCCCGATTCCCCAGGAGGATGCTCCTGCCCCCATCCCCGAGGATGCTCTGGCCCCGACTCCCCCGGGGGATGCTCTCACCCCGGTCCCCGAGGGATGCTGCTATCCCGGTTCCCCAGGAGGATGCTCCTGTCCCGGTCCCCAAGGGATGCTCTGGCCCCGGCTCCCCCGGGGGATGCTCCCACCTCGGCTCCCCGAGGGATGCTCCTGCCCCAGTTCCCAGGGGGATGCTCCTGCCCCGGCTCCCCCTGCCCGGTTCCCCGCGGTCGGGGCGGCTCGAGGCCGGCGAATGAGCGGACGGGGGCGGCCCCGGAGGGTGGAGGGGGCGGGAGGGGGGGAGGTTTGGGGAGCCCGGCCCCCCTCCCATTCCCCGCCTACAAAAACTCTCCCGGCCGAGCGGTCCTTGCTCACAGCTTCCCGGCTCCGCAGCCGCTTCACCGGCTCCGCGCATCACCCACCCACCCCCCTCACCGGGGACCCCCGACCCCCACCCACCCACCCACCCACCCATGGGAGTCTGGCGGGGAGCGGCGACCCTCCTGCGCCCCTGCGGTGAGGTCGGGGGCTCCCCTTGCTGCTCTTGTCCCCCTGTCCCCACCACCATGGCGCAGCCCGGGGACTGAGCGAGGCGGCGAGGGGAAGGGGCCACGGGAAACTCGCTCCTGCGTGGGTGCGCTCAGTCGGTGAGTGGTGTCGCGGTGGGGAGAAAGGGGACACGCAGCTCCGGGAGAGGGGTGCGGGGGATGGACGGACCCCCACACACACACATATACCCCCGTGGGGTGGGAGTGGAGAGGTTGGTGGGGGTCCCCCCCCCCGAGCATCCCTGCGTGGGGACCCCCCGGGGCGCTGCTGCTGTGCCCCCAGCCCTGGGATGCAGGAGTAGGGGGGTGGGGGGTGAGGTCTGACTCCACGGTGCTGTGAGACACCCCACACACACCCCCCAGGTTACACGGGTGATGTCTTCCCCCCGTGGGATAGTGGGACCAGGGATGCTGCTCCCGGCCACGGAGGTCCCTGGGGGGAGCTGGGGGTCCCCACGGAGGATAACACCCATGTGCTGACAGCGAGTAGGGGCTGGAGGTGGGGGGAGTCGCAGGGGTGCAGGGGATGAGTTTGGGAGTGCTCAGCAGGTCCCACTTAGTGGGTGATTTTAACTCCTTCCACACCAGAGCCCTGCTGGGGGCTGATTCCCCTCCCTGGTCAGGTGCTGTGGTGAAACCTTGGTGGCAGAGGAGACACGGCTTCCCCGGGGCTGACACTAGTCACTGTGGGCATGGACCTGTCCCCGGGGAGTAGCCCAACTCAAGCCTCCTGACAGCAGGATCAGGTCCATGGGGAGAGCAGGCTTGGCTCACGGTCAGGGTGCTGGGGTGCCTAGAGGTGGTGTGGGGTATCTAGAGGGGTACCCCAAGCCCTAGAGGTGAAACAGGTCCTGGGGGGCTTGGATGCATACACTGAGCCCCCATGTCCCCAGCCCCGGGGGTGGAGAGACTTCCAGGACGTCCCCAGAGCGGCCACCAAGGCTGGATATCTGCAAGGCACGTGGTCAAGCACGGGTGGGTGGTAGGAGCCCCTCTTTGGCCAACGAGCAAGGGGTCTGTGGTGGTGGTGAGGGTTTCTCTGAGCTGCAAGGACGCAGGCAGGACTAGCTGGTTGGCGGAGTCACAGTCCTGCTGAGCTTGCCCACCAGGTTCTGGCTCTTGTTTGGGGCATGGGCAAGTCAAGAAACCACACAGTTGAGATGCAGCGGGCAGCTTTGCCAAGCGAGAGCAGAGGGCTGCCCTGGCAGCAAGACCACATCCCCTGCACTGGGCCACGGTGCCAGAGCCATTCAGGGTAGAGGATGAGCCAGGATCGGGCCCCTGCCATGTCAGGATATACCATCGCCACCAAGAACCATCTCACATGCCTGTTCTGCTCCACCAGCAGCAGGAGGATGGAGAACAAGGCCATGTACCTTCACACCTTCAATGAGAGGGAGAACGGCTCCATCTTCGAGGAGCCCTTCGAGGGAAGGAACCTCTCCAAACTGAATCTCTGCGAGGATGGTGAGTACGGGCCTCACTCGCAGCTCGGTCTGGGGTGGGGGCTTTGAACCTGATGGCAGAAACCTGGAGAGCTTCCAGGGGTGACATGGGAGCTTGGCTTGCTCGGGAAGAAGATCAGAATGGTGTCTGGCCTGAGTTAGGTGCTCAGCTCCAGCGGTGGGTCCCAAGGAACCAGAGCAGAGGAGCAGAATCTGCCCAGGGTGACGATGCCTTGGTGGACGTAGCACCACGATGACTGCGTGTGTCCCAAACAGAGTGGGAAGCTTCTTTCCTGCTGGCACAGCCTCACTGGGAGAAACGCTCAGAGAATCCCATTGCAAGGAGGTTTCTGTGCCTCCTCTCCTGGTCCCTCCTTTTCTGGTCTGGAGCGGGGATGACAGACCCAGGCCACTGTGGGCCTCCTGAGGTGCCCAGGATCTCCTTCAGTTCTGCCACTGACCAGGGTTGTGCTCCAGGGAAAGTCACTTTTCTTGCTAAAGGTGGATTTTTGGTTTGTTGGGTTTTTTTTTTCCTCCTTCAAGCCTCTGACTCTTGCATGTGATCTTGTCCAGAGAGGCCCTGCAGCTGGAATGGCAGCACCAGGGCTGTGCAGCAGGACACAGCAGGACCTGCTGGCATCTCCTGCACGTCTGAGCTGGCCTCTAGCTCCGCTGTGGACTTGCTGAGCTCTTTTCCTCCGCTCTTGCCCCATGAAATGTTGTCCGTGTTTCACCACATCCAGGCTTGGTCCCCAAGCAAACAGCCCTGATGGCTTTTTCCAGAGGCCTTCGCAGCCTGGGTGGGAGAGGTCAGGGGTGACAGAGTTGTGAGGTCCCCTTTGCTGGCAGCTTTGCTTGGAGACCTGTAGACCTTCTGAGGAAACTGGTCTTGTTCTGAGCAGGCTCCCCAGCACTGCCGTCCCCCACGGCAAGCACAGGATGGGGGTGATGGGGGACTCACCTTCCCAGTTTTAGGCACATTGGGACATCCCCAAGATGTGATGGAGAGCCCTGGGCACCTCCAGAGGGCAGCCCCTGTGCCAGGCTGGGCCACATCCAGGTGCTGAGCGAGCTGGGAACACCCAGCCCCGGACAAATTGCTCCTGGATGCTTGCATGGGGCAAGTGGCTGGTGGTGGTCATGTTGCCGTGTGGGTGTCCTCTCCAGCCCCTGGGATGGGGACAGCTTTGAGCCCAGAATTTCCCTTCCAGGTGAAACCTGAGTCTTGATGCCATTCCCTAAATTCAATGTCACCCTGCAAGTGTCCCTCTGCTCTCAGCAGCATGGCTGCTCCTGCCTCTGCCCGACCTTATCCAGCACCCACCCCACCTTCCTGCAGCAGAGAGAAGGGCAGATCCCACCCAGGGACTGTCCCCATGCTCCGCCACACTGCAAACATGGCAAGGGGCGGGGGGGGGTGGAGCCTGGAAGGAGCGATGCTGGAAGAGATGGGATGAAGAGTTGGTGTCCTCCACGACTGAGGCCACCATTCCCAGCATGACCTGGCCTAGGGCAATGGCAGGGAGGGTTCAAGGTACCTGCCTGGCTTTGGTGTTTTTGTGGCAGGTTGCCCTGGATCTCACGGGGCCAATCTGCTCCTCCATAACTCACCCTAACGCAGAGCTGGCCCTCCGAGGAACCCCATTCCCACAGGAGGGGTTGCTGGAGCGAGGCTCGTGGGGTTGTGCCTGGTCTGTAGCTGCACAGGGCAGGGGCAAGGACAACCCTGAGAGCTTCGTCCTGAGGATGAGACCACTCGAGTCTCCTTCTGGGCTCATGGAAAACGCTCAGTGCGAGGCTGAGGACCGGTGCAGCAGCCTCCTGCTTGCCGTGACCCCCAGGACAGCAGCCCCAGACCCCCACCAGGGCTTAGAGGGTGACAAGTCCTGGCTGCTTTCAGCCTCCCTCATTCTGTACCCCCAGTGACCGGGCGGGCCACAGCTCCAGCTCCCCAGGGCATGGGCAGGGGGAAAGAAATATTTGCTTTTCCCCTTGGTTACTGGCCGGAGCCCGCCCGTGGGCTCCTCGGAGCGGGCTGTTGTGAAAACCCTGCTTACGCAGCTGCGGTCCCTCCTGCTCTTCCGAGAGCTGCAAAGAGGAGTGGGTGGTTCAGGGCTCGGGGCCAGCTCCTCCCGGAGTCTCCCAGGACCTGATATAAGTGTTAATGTCAGAAAAATATTGCAGCTTTCCTCATTCTGAAATCCTCGGCTCCATCTGTTTGGCCGGTGACGGCGAACGGGAACGGTGTGCGGGTAATGCCTTGCAGATGGAGGGGGTCCCGGAGGAGAGGCACCGCCTTTCGCACCTGAGCTGGGGCACCCCCTGCACCCCACATCCCCGCAGGATCCCTTGTGGGTGTCAGAGAGCCTGACCTCAGCACTTGATCGTTTTGGAGCCCCAAAATGGAGCTGAGTTAAGCGGTACACCCAGCGTAACCCTTTGCTGGCTGGAGCGTTTTGCAAGCCTCCCTGTCCTCCAGCAGGACAGATGGACGGACCATCAGCTGGGGAAGGGCCAGCGTGCAGTGGGGAAGGGTCCCTGCCAGGCTAAGGACACCCACAACCCCTTGTACATCCACCTCTAGCACCCCATGGGCCAGCTTGGTCCCACTGGGAGCTGAGCTCCTGCCCCCTGGCTGGGGGGGATGGGATGGGGTGAGGTCCCAAAGCCCAGCAGGGATGGACTTGGCTGGAGGTAGGTGTTGCTCATGGCCATGGATGAGCGTGGTGTCCTCCCCTGGAGGTCTGGCTTTGGGGCTTCACCCTTCCTGCTGGGTTGATGCAGGCTCTGGATTGCTGCTACGCTGTGCCTGGGAGCTTAAAGGGCGGAAAGCAGTGGGGTGGAGGCACCCAACTGTCAAGGGGGTGGGAGTTTTGGATTCTTTCTCCACCTTTTATTGATGTCTCCTTGAAAAACATCTTGGATCTGGCAAGGGGCAAAACCAGGCGATGCTTTTTGACCTGGCATGAAGTTGCTGGTTCTCAGCTACCCTCTGAAACCTCGTGTTTCTGCAAGGGTCCAACACAAAAACGCAGGCACCCAACACCCTGCGCCCGGTCCCAGCAGCAGGGGGTCACCCAGAGAGCCAAGGCGTGAGGCTGAAGCATGATTTGGGGCTGGGGGCAGAGGGATGCGGGGTCCGTATCCACATCAGGCTCTGGCTCCCAGCTAAGACCACAACCTGGCCCAGATTTCAGCGTGAGGTCGAGCTTTGAAATGTGCAAAGCCCAAAACCAGATGACTTTTGCCTGCCGCTGGGTTCACAACCTGGGAGCCTTTCCTCAAATTTCCTTGCATTTTCCTCCCAGCTATTTGATTCACAAACCCCCACCTCCTTCGAATACAGCTCTTGCTGCTCAGGGCTTGTGGCAGCGTCGAAGAGGAGCTGGGTTGCTGCTAGTGCAGGCTTGGGCAAGCAGGGGCTGGTGGGGATGCCGGGATCTGGGAATCTTAGAATGGTTTGGGTTGGAAGGGACCTTTAGAGGCCATCTAAAGTCCAACCCCCCTGCCATGAGCAGGGACATCTTCAGCTGGATCAGGTTGCTCAGAGCCCCGTCCAACCTGACCTTGAGTGTTTCCAGTGGCGGGGCATCGACCACCTCTCTGGGCAGCTGGTGCCAGTGTCTCACCACCCTCAGCGTAAACAATTTCTTCCCTATATCGAGTCTAAATCCACCCTCTTTAGTTTAACATCATTACCCCTTGTCCTGCCTCCCTCCATCCCCTTATTGCTGCCTGTCTCCTGCCTGGCAGGGAGAGTCCCAGTGCCGCAGGCAGGGGCTGCGAACGGAAGGTGGGAGCTGGAGGGGTGACAGCTCCGCAAGGGTGGATGACGCTGACGTTTTCCTACCTGGGATCCCCACCAAGCCTTTTGCACCCCCAACTTTGCCCGTGCAGGAGGGGAGAGGTGTACATGGGCTGAAACTGGGCTGCCTGCCTCCAGCCCAGACCCGTAGCACCAGTATGGGCAGGGTCAGGCCTGCCCCTGCCTGCTGCCTTGCTGAAGGTGTCCCCGCTGCGTGGGCTTGTGCCAGCATCGATGGTCCCAGCTCGGGGGAACCTGCGCCCGCTGACACCGGGGTGTTCAGGGCTGTGTCTGCACCCACGGGGCGTTGCCGGAATTACATTTGCAATATTTTCTCCCGATGGGAGATGAAGGCCAGGCAGACTGGGGGCACGGTGCTGACACCCCGCTCTGTCCCCCAGGTTCTGGGCGGAGGATGAAGGCAGCGGGACGCTGCGGCCGGCTGGGCTCCTTGGCGGCACTGAAGTACGCCGTGGTGGGACTCTACCTCCTCGTCTTCCTCATCCTCGTCGGAGTCTTCATCCTCGCAGGTAAGGACTGAGCCTGGGTTCTCTCGCCGTGGTGCAGTGGTACCCTAGGGCGATCTCCTCTGTGCTGGAGCTCAGAGAACTGGGTCTGGCTGTGGGCATGGGACCACGTTTCTGGTGCCTCTGCAGAGGTGTTTGGGAGGGTTTTCCGTGCCATCCAGGGGAGGAAAATACGGGATCCAGCAGAAGTGGGGTGCGGAGGCTGCCTTGGTTTGCAGCCAGCTCTTTCAGGCAGGCATCTCCTCCGCATCCCGCTTCCAGCTCCTTGGGGACAACGACAGGAGCCCACACCGGCTCCATACGGCACATCCGAAGCGGTTTTGATTTAAGCTTTGAGGCTGGAGTCTCTGCAGGGTCCAAGCACCGTGTGCTGGGCATGGTGAGGCTCCGGAGCCCCGTGTTGGGGCTGGAATCGTTCCCGTCACTAGGGCACGGCTGCTGGGTTTGCACCGATCCCCCACGGGGTAAGGATAAGCCCCAGCTCCATCGGCAGTGGAGATGCAGGCAGGATGTTTTCCTTGCACAGCACCTCCCACACGTGCTGGTGAGGCTCCTGCCTCCCCTCTCCGGCTTTTTGGTGAGCGCAGGGATGGGAAAGCTGCTCACAAATGCCCGTAATTGCTCCCAGCCTCAGCTCTTCCCTGCGTACGCATCCCATGCCGTCTGTGTCGCCGCCGGCTTGTTTTCCCTCTCGTCACGCAGTTTGGGAAGGTGCCTGGTTTAACCCATGGTCCCAGCACCCCCCCAGTACCGCCTCCCAGTATCCCCCTTGCACCCGTACCACCCTCATGCGGGGCTCTGCTGGTGGGGGGGCTTGGAGGAGCGCCGCAGCGGGCACGGGTGGGAAGCGCCACCGCCAAGGACCAGCTCCTCAATTCCCACCCACCTCCTTCCCAGCTTTAAGCCCAGCATCCGTGGTGGAGGGGGAAACGAGGGGCTCCCCCTTTCCAACCCCAAATCTTCACTAGCTGCTGGGCTGCCCCCGCACCATCCCTTCGGGATGAGATTTCTGTGCCTTGCCTGCTGCAGGCAGCTGGGATGGGGGGGGGTGGGGGGGGTGGATTTCACGTTGAACTCCGGCTGCGGTAACGCCAGCACCGTGAAAGCAGCCCGTGTCTTTTGCAAAGGGTCGGTTTAATTTTTTTTTCCTGGGCTAGGGAAGGGACAGAGAAGGTTTTGCTGGAATTTTGAAGCCTCTCCCACTCGTTTCTTGCATTACATTGTTTTAATGTTGTTGTTGGCCCGCGAAGCCCTGAGCGAGGGATGCCATGAATTGTGCAAAGAGCTCGGGACAGGCGCTCTTGTCCTGGGCTGAGCTGCAGCTGCTCACCCAAAAGCGGCTCCAGCAATAACAATAATTCTGTGGCATCAGCTAACGGTGGGGAGAGCTGGAGGCTCGCAGTCACGGGCATCTTCAAAGCCCCAACTCCTGGAGTCCCGTGACCGGCAGGATTTCAACTCTCTGTAAGACCCCAGTCAAACCACCTTACCCCCCGGGTGGTGGACTGCAATCTTGGAAAAGAAAGGCGAAATTAAGAGAAAAACTCTCTCTTTCGTTATCATTTTCTGCCTGTCTGGAACTTTAAGCCAAGCCCCTAGATTTGGATGTAGCTGACTCACAAGGTCTGGAGCCGACCGCGGGTGCCCGGAGCGGTCTTATCACATCACGGAAAACCCCAGGCACAGGGTGGTCTTGCAATAGGCTGAGGAGACATGTAACCCAGGGAGACAACCTTGATGGTCCTCAGCTTTGGGTGTCTGTGGCTAAAACCTCATCGCTGGAGCTGATGCTCCTCGGAGGACCAGGATGGGATATTTGGGGGCACCCTTAACAGTGGAGGACTTGGTTTTCCCATGGAAAATCCCACTTTGTGCTACTGGAGACCAGCCACCATCTTGCCGGAGCTGAGACCTTTTGCCCAGCGTCCCTCACGTCCCATCAGAGGGGAAGGTGCACAGAAAGATACAGCACTTAGTGAGGTGGACTTGCTCTCACCTGCTCCTTGGGGCTGGGAAGAGTTGGCCACGATGCTGTAAGAGGAACATCACCATTTGGTGCCATCCTTGCCCTCCCACGGCCGTGGTGAGGTCCCTGCTCAGAGCAGGTCCCACCTGGAGCAGGTATCATCCCACCCAGGGCAAATGAGCAGGGGGGGTGGCCAACACATCTCCAGACCTGACGCTCTTTGGAAAGGGATGCGGAGCTGCTCCCCAAAAAGCAACCCTCACCACGCTGTCTGGGCAAGAGTGGTGGGGAAATAATGCCCCTGGTCCGTGCCCACCGCTGCCAGCATCCCTTCACCCCAGGGCCAGCAACGCAGAGCTTGCTCTGCTGCTTCCCATCCTGCCCAAAATTCCCAAAAGCCTCCCTGGAAAGCACGTAAGCGTGCAAACATGCACAGAAAGATGCGTGTGTGTGCAAACCACACCCTTGCACACCCCACAGGGCTTCCCAGCAGGGCTGGGGCATTGCAAGGGAAACCACCCCGCCCGGAGATAACACCCCTCCAAAAAAAAACTGGGGTCCCCAGCACATGAACTCGGTGGTTTTGGCGAGGCAGCTGCCCCAGGCATCATTTGGAAGCCAGCTCGGGCAGGTGTCCTGTGGCTCGCGATGCACTCCCGTGAAAAGGGGTCAGAAAATGAGTAAACTGCCAAAAATATCGCGAACCACCTCAGAGCTGCAGAAACAGGATGTTTTCAGCAACAGAGCTGGGGTGGTTTCAAGGCAGCCTGCTTTTAATATCCTCTCTCGCAAGCCTGGCAGCGGTTTTTTGGCTCCTGGGGACGCACACTCCCTTTCTCCTCGTCCCTGCCCCGTCCCTCGGCCACTCGAAAGGCACCTAGCCCAAGGTCAGGGCTCCAGTCCTGGCTTTTTTTGCAAGGTCTGGGTTCAATCCCAGCCGCCTGCGTGCGCAGACCTGCGCTTTGGGGTTTAAACCTGAATCCTCACCTGGCCCCGTGCCCAGGCACCCCGGGCCCCCAGCCCTGAGCTGCTCCAGGAGCAGCGGGAGGCCAGGCAGGGCTCGTTAGGATGCGGCTAATGAGCCAAACGATTTCGTGTGGGCATCTGAACCGTGCATACGGGCGGGCAACAGACTTATACCCAATCTCCGTGCTCATATTTGCCTTGAGAGCGGCCACATCTCCCCGCTTGGCGCTGCTGGCTGCCTCCCAGACACAGCCAAGGGAAGGAGCACCCTCTGTTTCAAGAGCTGTAGCCCCAAAACTCACGCTCCGAGGATGCTGGCAGAGAGGAAGGCGACAGACCCAGCCCCACGGCCAGCCATCGTGTGATCGGCTCCAGTGCAAAAACTCCTCCTGCTTCCCGTGAGCTGGCTCCAAAGCGGGTCTGTGCCTGCAGCCAGCGTCTCCCTGGGGACACGGAGCAAACCCGAGCAGCAGCGGGGCCCGCGGCCTCGTGCCTGGAGCTGAGCGCTGGCTGCTCCCCACCGCCCCCTCCTCATCCACCCCCAAATCCTCTTTTCCCAGCTTGATTTCCACCCTTTCTGAAATGCTGGAGGAAACCTTCTCGTGCGGGGCTGGGGGTGTAAGATGTTGGGCTCCTATTTGGGCTGGAGGTTTGGGACGCCCGGACCCGCCGCCGTTGGGCATCCAGCCACGTGTTGAAGCTCACGCTCAGCATCCGCCCGACGTCCCCATGGAAACAAAACCCGGGGGAGCTGGTGGCAACACCCCAGGGCCAAATCACCAGCGGCGCTCCCAGCTTCCAGACCAAACTGGAGTGCGCCCTGCCAGACCTCGCGGGCAGCCCCTTGGCTGTCTGCAGCGGCGGGATGCTGCAAAAGCTGGGTTGCCCAGGACGGTGGGACTCGATGACCTTCAGAGGTCCCTTCCACCCCAATACGTGCTGTGATTCTATGGCTCTACGTCTGCTTTGCTGCTATACGTGCCCTAAAAGGTGGGGGGAGAGAGGTTTTTGGGTGCACACAAGGGTGCAGGTGCCTGTACATGCTCCTGTGAGTGAGGGTGTGCAGGGGTGTGCATGCACGGCTGTGCGCGTGCCTGCTTGTCCTCTCCTCAAGGCTCCTCTGGGACAAGTCACGTGAGAATTCTTAGCCGGATCATGAGGGCGCAGGGCGCATTCTTCGCTAACCCCGGCGGAGCGGCGGTGGCCAGCGCGGCTGGATTACCTCCGCGGCGACGGCAGGTGCGTGCACGGGTGTGTGCAGTGGTGTAAATACACGTGCGTTTAGTGGCCTCAAGGCGTTTCTCTCCCTGTGCTTTTCCAACCTTCCTGCAGCGAGCTGTTCCACAGCTTCCCCACCTCCTTCCGTCTCTCTAGGACCCTCCTTCGCCGCCTTCGTTCGACGGCCATTAACTTTTTGGCACCTTTCACGCTCACACGCACGACCGCGGGCACGTGGGCAAGGCGTGGCCTTGCACGGGGCTGGTGCTGGTCTCTGTCCACCTGCAGGAGAAGGGCCTGGAAGGGATTTTGGGGCAGGACCGCGGGGTTCTCGCAAAGCTTTTCTCCTTGAAACGCTGCTGGGGACGGCAGCCAGGAAGACGGCGTGTCCCCAGAACACAGCAGAGGGAGGGAGCAGCTGCTCACAGAGCCCCTTGGGGACCCTTAGCTCACCCCCAGGGCTGCCAGGAGCTATTCTGGGGCTCCATGGCAGAGGGGGAGTCTGTGCTGGGTGCACGTGTGTGTGTGTGTGAGTGTGCGCGCCTGGGTGTGCGTCTGTCCTGCATGCACATGTATGTGTGGGTGTTTGCGTGTGCGCCTGGGCATGCATCTGTGCTGGGTACATGTATGCATGCGTGTGTCTGCGCTGGGTGTGCGCGTGCTGTGTATTTGTGCGTGCACATGTGGGCACGCACGTGTGCCGTGTGCATACGCGTGTGCACCGCGCGCATGCAGGTGTATGCTGCGTGCGTGCACGTGTGCTGCGTGTGTTCATACGTGTGCCTGCCGGTCTGTGCACGCCCTGGGTGCATTCCTGCATGTGCATTTGCATGTGCACATGGGGTGCCCACATGGGCGTGCGCGCTCTGTGCAGGCTCGCACCTCTGCGCGTGTGCTGCGTGCGTGCGGCTGCGCCGGGCGCCTGCATGTGTGTGTGTGTCTGTGTGTGCGTGTGCTCTGTGTCTGTGCACAAGCATCCGCGCCGTGGCCAGGCCTGCAGGCGAGTATGAGCACGCGTGTGCACACACGAGCTGTGCACGTGCACGTATGCACGTGCTCCAGGCTCCCGGCAGCTCCAACGCTCCCCAGCTCTCCCTTTCATGCAAAGAACACAAACCCAGGAGGGCGGGCACAGGCACGCAGCGCCCACCTTCTGCTCCTCCGGCTCAGCCCCGTGCCTGCAGCCCTGGCCCACACCTCTGCCCCGCGGCAGGATGAGTCCATCCTGCCGCCCCGGCGAGCGGAAAGTGGGAGGCAGATGATTTGGGAGGCAGGAGAGGCGCTGGCACGCACGCACAGAGCAGCCTGAGGCTGGAGGTGTTGCTGCTTGGAAGCTTCCCGGCGTGGTTTTGGCTGCGGGATGCTCCGGAGCAGCCGCGGTTGCGCTCGGGTTGGCGACTGCCGTGCCAGGGCTGGCTGGAGGAGAGCTGCAGGGATCCCAGCTGGTTATTGGGAGTGATTTATGGGAATTTGGGGAACACCGCGGGCTTTGCAACCAACCGCAGGTGCAAAGGAGGGGAGTTCGCCCGTGCTTCCCAGCCCTCGGCCACCGCAGGACCTGGGGTTGGGGTTATTTCTCCTGGTGCTGGCCCTTGGTTTCGTTGCAAGGAAGCCACGGTTGTCTCTGCACCCACCACGGGCACCCTGGGTCGAGAAGCGCTTGACGGAGCAGCTTTGGTCACCCACGCGGAAGGCAGCAGCACCCACCCCTTTGCCAGCCCCGTGGTGATTCTTCCTCAGGTCTTTCCTTGCCACTTGTCCCCTCTCGGGGTGGCCTCGGGCGCGTCACTCGGTTGCTTTCCCCATTGTGACCCCCCACGGGCAAAGGCGGTGCCTGTTGGGCGCCTGGCACAGCAGGGACGGGTGATAACCCGTGAGGTCGAGACGTCCTCCATGCAGCGATGCAGGTGACAAGCAGGGACGTGCAGAGGGGACCAAACAACATCCCCCTGCCCCCGGAGGAGGGCTCAGAGCTGGCACGCTGGAGCCTGGGAAGCTGCAGTGGGAAGTCTGGCAGCAGGATTCATTAACTGCGGATAACTAACAGAGGAAAGGTGCCTTTGGCGCCTGGAAGAGGCTCAGCTCCTCCATTACGGCACCCAGTGGCCCTCCCAGAGCCTCCCCAGGCACGGTGGGTCCCCCCAGTCCCCACTCTGGACATGGCTGCGGGTGGCCCCGAGCCCAGCGGGGGCTGGAGCCCTTCGCGTGTGCACGTCTGCTTTCACCCTCTCCTTACTCCTGCGAGTTTAATTCAAACCAAATGGCTTCGCTCGGTTTCTCCTCCGTGGAAACGAGGGGGTGAGCTGCCAGGCCAGTCCCGCGCCAGCCCACGGCATCACGCCAGCCGAAGCCCCACCACAGCTTTAAAGAACAATGGAGATTTTTTTCATTATTATTTAAAAAAATAGATAATAATAATAAAATCTCATTATTTGTGTGGGTTTGGCTTTGAGTCCCCCCACCCCAGGCTGCATTGGAGACCCAGCGTTGATGCAAGGCAGAGGGAGAAGATGATGTTCCCCTGCCTGGGTCAGCCTTTTTGGGGTGTACCAAGGTGTGCAGCGGGGTGCTGGGGTCCGGGATTGGGCTTTACTGGGTGCTACTGGGCTCACTGGGCAGGGGGTCACTGGAGCAGTGCTAGGGCTGCTGAGAGCAAGAGGTTCCCCCCAAATTTCCAGGTTCCCTCTCCAAATCCCATCTTGGTGCTCTGGGAGCTGAGGTGAAGGGGTTTGGGGTAGGTGCCTGAGTGACGAGGAAATTTCTGCCACTGGGGATGCAGAGGCAGGGGGTGAAGGATGCTCCTTGAGCCAGGGTGGGTTTCTTCCCTCGGGAAGAGCCCTGGCAGCCCCAGAGATGCGGGATGTGGTGCTTGGAGGACGACAGCAAACCGCACCCAGAGCCGTGGAGACCTGCCGAGCCAGCCTGATGGTCTTCATTATAGAGCCACGGGCTGAGCTCAGGTCCAAGATCAGCGGCCAGAAAGGAAACCTGACTGTTAAAATTAAAATTGAAACCTCAGTGGGGGAAGAAGCAGGTTTTAAGGTCTGGTTTTAGGAAAGGGAAGCGGACGCCGTTAGCAGCCAGTCCTCTGACCACAGGCAAACACGAGCCAGGCAAAGCCACGAGGCAAAGCTTCGTAGTGTTGTGACCCACCTGGCAAAGCCCAGAGCCACCTTGAAGCCCAGAGCTGCTGAGAGCCTTTGCTGTCCTGCCTGAGCGAGGTGTCTCCTTCTCCAGCCCTTCAGCAGCCGACCTCCTTGTCCAACTCTGGAGAAAACAGAGGGGCCAAGGAGGGGCTGATGGGAGGAAGCTTTTGGGGTATGAGGTTGGGCTTCCACCTCCAGGCACCAAGGAACAGGGGGATGTCCAAGTGCTCCTTGGGAGGAGATGGGGTCGTACCTCTCAGGAGGGTCCCCACCTCCATGGGGTGGTTTCTCATGTCTCACTCTTCTCCATCCTTCGCAGTGTCCAGGCCGCAGACTTCCCCCGAGGACCTGAAGGCGCTGATGGGGAATGTCAATCGCCTCAACGAGAGCTTTCGGGACATGCAGCTGAAGCTGCTGCACCTACCTCTGAAGGGGGACGTGCTGGATCACATCTGGAGGCTCCAGGACCTCCTGCAGAACCACTCAGACTCCTTGTTCCTCATGACGGGCTCACTGCAGAAGCTGGAAGGGCTCCTCTGGAGCCTGCAGACCCAGGCCAGCCAAACTGACAAGGCAGTGTCCAACCTCTGGGACAGCTTGACCCAGCAGAGCGACGCGGCTCAGCAGGAGATGTACAAGCTCTCCGTGGAAGGCAACAGCAGCCGGCTGCTGCTGCAGCACCACGACCATCTCCTGAGCCACCTGGGCAGCAGGGTGGAGAGCCTGAGCGACCAGGTGACAACCGTGAGCGGGGCCGTGGATGCCATGAACAGGACCTTCTCCTACGACGTGAACATCCACCATACCCGCATCCAGGACCTGCAGGTGCTGATCAGCAACGCCACCGAAGATGCCCGGCAGATGCGCCTCATCCACATCGCCATGGAGGAGCAGCTGAAGCACGAGCTGGCCATCCTCAACAACGTGACAGAGGACCTGCGGCTGAAGGACTGGGAGCACTCCATCGCGCTGAAGAACATCTCTGTGATACGGGGTAAGCTGAAAACCCCTTGCAAGCCGCTCCCTCGCTGGTGCATGAAGCTGTCGTGGGGAGGTGGGTGTCCTCGGTGCTTTGGCAGGGGGTGGAAATGGTCCCTGTGGCATGGGGATGGTGTCTCGAGGTGTATCACATCCATCAGACACCATTGTTGAGGTGTGGGCAGTGTTGAAGAGTTTCCATCAGCTTGGACTCCGTGTAGTTGGGACCCTCCAAACGCTTCCCCCCGTCCATGTTAGGAAGAAATCTCCCAAAGTTCCCTCGATGACGCTAGGGCGTACTCTGCCAAGTCCCTCCTGACCATGAAAGTGAGCTGGACCAAGGGTGGCAGAGACACTTGGTGGGCTTTTGTCCTGCTTCGTGCTGTGGTAGTCAAGCAGAGGGATGCCCACCAGTAGCCTCAGTCATCAACCAGTGTCACTTGCTTTACTGTGCATCTCCTTTACTCCATTTCCCCCCTCTCATCTTCTCCTCCACTCCCAGCCCCTTCCAAATCGTAGAATCACAGAATGGTTTGCATGGGGATGTTTCCTCCAGAACAAGGACTGTGCATCCCCAGGGGCTTGGTAGCCCCCAAAATCTGGGGCTACCCCACTGCCACGTGCCAGATGGACTGTGCTGCACCCATCACCCATGAGGGCAGAGCTGGGATCTACGTTGGCACAAGGGCAAACGCAGAGGCTCATAGAATCGTAGCACGGGTTGGGTTGGGAGGGACCTTAAGGACCACCCAGTCCCAACCTCCTGCCATGCCAGGGCCACCTTCCACCAGAAGCAGGTTGCTCCAAGCCCCATCCAACCTGGCCTTGGACGTTTCCAGGGATGGGGCATCTCCTACCTCTCTGGGCAACCAGCTCCAGTGTTTCACCACCCTCCTCATGGTAAAATAAACAACTCATCCCTCCTGACTCTTGACCATTGATCCTAGTTTTCCTGATACGCTTATTGTTTTTGTGTGTGTGTATGGTTACCTCACCAATCCTCCCCTCAGTCTGCTAAGCATCTACTCCCTTTTTCTGAATTATCTGAAAGGTCCAGGCATTTGTCACACCATTATCTCATGAATGGAGCTGTATGACCAGGGTTAACCATCTGCTTGGACATTTCTTTCTCTCTGATGTCAGGAATTTCCAGCTGTTTCATATCTTGCTGTCTTGCTGCCGTAGGGTCACCCACTTCTCTCCCTCCCACAGCACTAGATCTCCTAGGAGAGCCCAGCTCCAGGAGGAGCAGCTCAAGTGGAGATGCCTGCACTGGAGAAACCCATGTCTGCTGTGGTGGATCCCAGTTGCTTGATGTGACTGGGGAGCAGCAAGAGAAGGGTCCCTCTGAGCTGCATCAAGGGAGAAGTGGCTTTTGCTTCGAAGATCTCAGAAGCTCAATAGGAAAGGGGGTGAAGGGAGCTGCGCTCTTGGGAGCAGCTTGGCTTCATGGGATGATGGGGAAGGGAAAGGGTCAGGCTCTTCAGGAACAGGGCTGTGATGGGAGCCAGCAAAGTCATGAGCATCTTCGTGATTTATGGCACAAGAGCAAGGGAGCAACAGACGAAATGGCGGGCAGCAAGCCCAGGAGAGGCTCAGCCCTTTCCCACATGCCACCTTTTCACCCCGCTGGAGCATCTTGCTGCAGGACTTTGCGGAAGCAGAAACCCAAGGAGGTCCGAAAGGAGCTGGGCAAGTTCAATCGGGACACATCCATGGCTGTTCAACGCCATGACCTGGTCAGAGTCCCAGTGAACGAATTGGCCATGGGAGCGGGGGTGGAAACCATGAAGAAACGCAGAGGAGCCCGGTGCAAGCTCTCGGGAGCAGAGGAAGAGGTTGGCGGGCAGTTGCTGTCCCACTTCTAGGCTGTTGGTTTGCACCTGCAGGGGCTTAATGGGCTCTTGCTCATTTCTGGTTCTTCCAGCTGAAATACCAGGTGGGGTAGGAAGGGGCTGGCACCAGGGCGCTTGCTCCCTCTGGCCATCTGCTGAGCCAAGAGGGGACAGGCGTGGCTTGAACCGCAGCAGCTACATCTCGCCACCCAGGCCAACCATCACCTTTGGGTACCAGCAGCTCATTGGGGTCATCCCCCCGGTCCTTGGGGGATGTTGGCTCCCGATGTCTGTTTCAGGGCTGCTGGTACCACGCTGCACCCACTGTTTTGGGGTTTTCATAGCTGCCCACTCACCCCCAGTGCTCTTGTTTCCCTCCCTCTACCGTGGGGAAGATGTCACCCTCTCTTGAGTGAAGCCACCAAGGAAGGAGCCTGACACCCGTGCGCCATGTTACTCCAATTAACACAAGCAGAAAGCAAAGGAAAACAAACCCCCTCCCAGCGGGCCAGCACCTCATTTATCAGCCTGACACATTTCTGGCATCCCCAGCTTCCCTCTCTCCCCATCCCTCCTCCTTCCCTCCTTTCTGTCGGCAGCAATGGGTCATGGATAATTTTAGGAGCCTTGTGCCCAGCTGGCTTCACCCCAGCTCCAGATGTCCTTGGATGAATCCGTCACGCTCCCAGCTGGATTTGCACCAGCAGAACCAGTCCTGGGTGATGCAGGGCTGCCTGCTTGGGGGTACATTTTCCTTCCCCCCAGACCTTCGCTACCGCAGGCTCTGGCTTTTGAGGCTGTTTGCTGGTGATGGCAGCTTGGGGAGGTCCCCAGGCTCGTCTCCAGCAGCCGACCACACCAAGCAGCTCGCGTGTCTCAGAGAGGGCTTGGCCTCTCAGCACAGAGGGGCTCTGGATCTTAAATAACGGTGTCACCGGGAGGGAGGATGCCCAGGATCCACCGCCCGCCTGGATCCGCTTGGACGGCTCGGTGGGTGGGATGTGCTGGCTCGCAGCAGGTCTGGCGAGGTGATTGCAACGGTCCCATCTGGTTGTCAGATCTGTGCCTGTCATGAAAGTCCTCATCCCGATGATTTTGGAGGGTTTTTTTTTTCTCCTCCGCTGATGCAGCGGGCAGCCCAGCCCTGTGCAGTTCAGGAGGGTGTAGCAGGGGTGCATCTGGGCTGGGGTTTTCTTTCCTGAGTGGGAACCTCAAACGCTGTAGGGTGGAGACCAGCTTGGCCCGGTGCCTGCGGTGCTGCTCAGCCTCTCCCAGTCACCCTTCCATCCTCCACCCCAGCTGCTCCCCATGTCCCATCCCACAAGCTGTCCCTGGGGATGGGACCACCTCTGCTCATGGAAGCTGCCTGGATGTAGCCAAGAGAAGATATTCTAGCAGCTGATGGACCACAGGACTCACTACGGTGGGAACAGCTCTGCAGGATGAATGTCAAAACCCAGGAGCCAGCAAACAGGATCAGCCAGACAAGCTGCCCATCCCCAAGCCCCGTTTCTAATCCCAGGCATTAGGGAAAGGGAATAAAGGACAACATGTCTCTTCCCTGGCTGTGTTCTCCCAGCCTCCAGCTCTTAGAAAGCAGATGAGATCGCCTGTTGCCCATGGTCATCCTCCTAGAATTTCAGTTTCCTTCTTCACCTCTCCATGCCCTAGACCTCCTCGATGTCCTGTGGGACAGTTTTCTGAGATGGTAGAAGAGATGGGATGGGATGGGATGGGATGGGATGGGATGGGATGGGATGGGATGGGATGGGATGGGATGGGATGGGATGGGGTGGGATGGGGTGGGGTGGGGTGGGGTGGGGTGGGGTGGAATGGGATGAGACAAGATGAGACGAGAGGAGATGAGATGATGATGATGAGATGAGATGAGATGAGATGAGATGAGATGAGATGAGATGAGATGAGATGAGATGAGATGAGATGAGATGAGATGAGATGATGAGAAGGTGGCAGAGGACTGAGGGGCTGCACTACAGCAGCTGATTTAAGGAGGAAGGGCAGCTCCAATCCCCATCCCACCGATAGGTGCCCCGAGCAGGCAGCTCCCATGTCCCTTCCAGGGTTAACAGAACTGAGGTGGGGCCCTAGTGTGGGTTATTTCCTAGTTTGCCCATAAAACCAGAGCAGATGGAAGTTGTCGGAGCTGCCCCTGCACAGGGGACCTCAGCCGAGCCGTGCTGGGGGGGGGAAGAAAGACGTTTCGTGTCAGCAGTAGTTTTGCTCCAGCCCCATTGGTGTGGGACCCCTTCCCTTCAGAGAGGATGCTTGGGGCTAAGTCAGGGGGACAAAATGGGAGACCTTTCCTCAGTGGCTCCCACCGCAGATGTTTCCAGGGTTGCTTTTCGTTTTGCTCGCGGTGGGAAAGCATCTGTTTTGCTTAAGCAAGTGGTTTTCAGCAGCCCAACCTTTTGCTGCGCTGGGGTGCAGCAGGGGAGGGAAGAACTTGACCCGAACCCAGGAGCACGGCTGGGTCATGCAGAGTTTTCCCTGCTCATCCCGGGACACCTGGGAGCTTCAGGCAGGTGATACGCCAGTAGAAAAACCCCTTTGCCTCGACACACCCACTGCTACCCATCAAACTCACCATCGCCTCTACAAAGCCAAGGATCTCTGGCAGGCTCTGCTCTCTGTAATGCCCTGTAGGCTGAAATTAGTGGTATTGACTTGTTTTAATACATTCTCCGTTAGTTCTTTATTTCAGAAGGGGTTGGGTGGCGTGGGGCAGCCTGAGCATGCCCACATTATTCCGCTTTAGCAAACCGGCGTGACTTGACCTCTCTCCTGTTCTTTTGGGGGACTGAAAATCAATGGCTGTACTTAACCCTGTCTATTTATGCAATCCTGTTGCTTGTTTATTTGCCCATCCATTCACTGTTTCAAACTCCAGCAGACAAGCAGATTGAAGAACACGTAGTTTTACAGGGAGGGTGATGAGACACTGGAGCAGGCTGCCCAGAGAAGTGGCCGATGTCCATCCCTGGAAGGGTTCAAGGCCAGACTGGACAGGGCTTTGAGCAAACCTGATCTAGCTAAAGATGTCCTTAGGCTAGACAACCTTTAAAGGTCCCTTCCCACCCAAACCATTCTGTGATTCTATGATTTAATGCCTGTTGTATAACACCCTTCTTTAACGCTACGGGAATGAAAACTATTTCACCAGCCATCCCGGCACCTCACCTGGCTCCTGCCCCACATCCCCCTGTGAAGCAGCTCTTGAATATTGCTGGATCTTCTCCGTCATGGACAATCCTGCCTCTCCCCAGGCAGGCAGCATCCCTGCTGCTTGTGGTTTCTCTGGTTTCCACCCGAAAATGCCTCCTCATTGTACTCAGCTCTCCTGGGTGTCCATTGTTCTTTGCACCCTTTTGTTTTGCCACAGGAGACGCGTTCCCAGGGTCTAGGGTCCATTCCCACGTCCTCTCACTGCCCAGAGATGTGCAACATCCAGGGAAGAGGAAACCCAGGGCAAGCTAATGCAATATTTCCCCGTAGTCCTCTCCCAGACCCTGATCATCTCCAGCTTGGGATGTTTCCTGAGCTTGCTGAGGTTCATCTGCTCAGGAACCCGCTAATTTCTGCATAATATTTGCAGATCCTAATTACTGAATCATTAGGACTGCTAAACATCCCCCTTCTTCCTCTCCTGATCCTTTTGCGTTACCACATCGCCTGTAGCCCTGTCTGGTTGTTTGCTTTCTGCATAACTGTGAGGTTATGGCTTTTGGGGTTTCTAGGAAAACAGTGTTTAACAGTTTCCAATTATCACTCTGGCTTGGTAGGACAAAGACCAAATGACCCCTCCAGGCCTCTCTCTGCCCTATTTTCTATCATCCCATGAGTCTTCTTTTTTTTTTCTTTTCTGTTCAAATTCTTTCTTCCAATGGATTTAGCTCATAATTGTTTTCAGCTTTGCAGACTTGGCCCTTTGCAGGCTGAGGAATATAACTCTATTATTGGGTTGGACTTTCTGCTCACTCGCAAGAGTTTACACCAAAAAGTGATCACCGATGGCCAGTTACTGATGAGATCAGTGATGCAAACCCATTCCTGAAGGTTCATCTCAATATTTCCAAAATGCATTTCTTTTATTTTTTTTTTCTTAACATTATTTCATTGGAGATGTCACAGCTTTTGGTCAACAAGAAATGCCAGGAGATTGGAATTTCCCATAGAGTCACGCTCAAGGTGCAGCCACAGGAGCCGCAAGGTGAAGCACGAGGCAGGTTGATGGGGTCACGTTTGGCCTTTAACATCCATAGATGGTGGAAGAAGGCTGCTGGCAAGTTCCCTCGCTGTCACTTTGCTCCTGCCTGTGGGGGTCTGTGTTTCTTAGAGCTCCGTGGCCACCTGATCAATGATAACGGCCGGTGAAAGGTGGGCAGGTGCCTGCACACGCCTGCATCTGCTGCACAGCTGCAAAGCTGGGCTGTGATGGCTGCATCCCAATCCCTGTTTTGTTTCAGGACCACCGGGACCCAAAGGAGACCAAGGCCATGAAGGGATGGAGGGTGAACCTGGTCTTCCCGGCCTGCCTGGGCTGCGAGGTAAGGAACAACACATCCAGGGTGCCCGTAACCCTGCAAGCCTTCACCCAAAGTCCATAGAGTCAACGGGACACCTCTGAGTGACTTCCCAACCGGTCCCTTGGGACCTCACTGGTTATGCACAGGTCTTGAAGAACAACAAGGTTAACCTGCTGACCCATCTGCTGCCAGACCGCCAGTCTTTAGGGGCAAAAAGTCTCTCTCATCTCCCAGCTGACCTGCAAGGGCCTACCACCATCCAGTTGGTGCCCCCAGGCTCCTTTGACACAACCAGCCAGCCCAAGTTTGTGCAGGGGCTGGCCACCACCCTGTGCTCGCTAAAACCAAGCCCTCACAAGGCACCAGAGCTGGCCCCACCGCCTGCACCCTGCCAGCAGCACATGGGGACCCAGCATGGGGTCCCTCCAGCCTGGCAGAGGGGGAATCAGCCATAGGCTGCAGCTCTGAGGCTTTTTGTAAAACATTTTTTTCAATGTCAAGAACTCTGATTTTTTTTCCCTTCTTAATTCCAACTCAAATTCCAATTTGAGAGAAATTCAATTAAAAAACCACCAGAAGATACCCCCCATCCTGCGAAACAGGACTTGGCTCGAGTCTGTCTCAAATTTTAAGCCAAACCTAGAAAGAGTGGCTTTGCGTCCAAGAGCCAGGGGTGGCACAGAGGTGATGGAGAACCCCCTTTTGGTGAGGACTTTCAGTCCCCAAGAAGCTCTTTCCTATTGAGGTGACAGGATCCACCCTGCCTGGGGCACAGACCTCCTTGTGCATCCCAGAGGATGTCCAGCCCTGGCTTCACCTTAACTGCTGGCCCACGTAGGACTGTCAGAGTCAGGTTCAGCCTGGTGCATCCGAGCTGCTGGTACTGGGCTGGGCTTAAAACCTCATATTTTGGTACCCCATTTCCCCCCGCTCCCCGGTGGGCAGCAGGACCAGCCAAGTTAGGCAGAGCCAGCCTGGAAATCTGATCACTCTCTGAAAGCCCTTTTCAGCGCTGGCTGCCCGTGCTCGTTTCACCGACAGCTATATTTTTTGGCGTCGACAGATTCATGGCTGTTTTTCTTGGGTGTAACAAGCATCAGAAATATATCGTCTGGCTGCTTTCCTTTTTTTTTTTTTTTTTTTTGTTTAAACGGAAAAACAAAACAATCTCTGGAGGTTTCACCTTCAGGAAGAGTTGCAGAAAAGACCACTATTTTTAGGTCTTTCTCTGCCTGGCTTTCTCTGGCACTTTTCTGGATTGTGGTCACAGTACCAGCCCTTTGGGTATGAGAAGGTCAGGTTCAGGTGCAGCCAGGCATTGCAAAG
This sequence comes from Leptosomus discolor, assembly GCF_034619465.1. Classification (NCBI taxonomy): domain Eukaryota; kingdom Metazoa; phylum Chordata; class Aves; order Leptosomiformes; family Leptosomidae; genus Leptosomus; species Leptosomus discolor. The sequence goes on from NC_141392.1 coordinate 126,645,577, forward strand.
CATCCCTGGTAAATCCCCATTTGCACGGCAGGTCTACCATCCTGCCTCTGCCCCAGCCCCTCTACCCAAATCCGTAGCCATGTCCTGACAGGCTGCAGCATTCCCCCAGGGAGGGAGACAAGGTGTTGGTGGGAAAGAGTTAAGCCCCAGAGCGTGTCTATTGGAGCTGATGCCCAAATTCCTCCTGGCAGCTTTTTTTCCCTCTTAAACCAGAGGAAAATATTGACTAAGTTTGGAAAAGCCCAGCCCAGGAGGGGCGGAAGGCGCAGTGCCGAGGGAATCCAGGGCTCCCCTTGCACGGGCAGGGACCGGCAGCATTGTGCCAGGCAGGGGGCTGAGCTCGGGTGCTGGAGGAGCTTCTCCCCCAGGGTCTTCGGATCTGACCCAGGCTCGAGCTGAGTCCCTGCTGAGTCGATCTGGTGGGACCACCCCCAAGTCCCACCAGAGCCCATCACCAGCACAGGGGACCCTCTCTCCACCTCCCCTTGCTGGCCCACGTGGATGGAAGTCACTTCCAGGTCTGGGATGTGTCTCCGAGGAAGGGACCTCCAAATTACAGCCCCTGTTTCCCACTTCCCAGAGGTCAGGGGTGCTCAGATAAGGAGGTTTCATCCAACCCTTCTCCAGTAAACCCTTCTCCAGTAAACCTGCCTGGTCAGCATGCATGGGAGCAAGGGACTTGCAGCTCATGCTGTGCACATCACGTCTCCTTGAGGTCTCTGCTCCACCCCAGCTCCTCAGTCTTCCTCCTTGGTCTCCAGCTTTGGAGCCTTAAGATGCTCAGAGCTGTATTAGCACCAGCCCATCTCTGGGTTAAATCCATCCAGGGGCAGGTGCAGAAAGAGAGGGTGAGGTAAACTCTCAGGTATCTCCTGATGGTCCCCAACTTCTGGCAGAGAACCAGAGGCCACCTGGCACATCTGCTGGCAAGCAGGATGCATGAGTGTGTGTGTGTGTGTGGTGTGGGCACATCTGGTTTGCGTCTGTCTGCTGCAACTGGGTCATTTTGCCTCTTTGTCCTTGCTCCAGGGCTACCCGGGGAGAGAGGACCACCAGGACCACGTGGCTTGAAAGGGGACCAAGGAGATCTTGGCCCTCCAGGTCCAGTGGGGATGCGGGGGTTCAAAGGTAAGGACCAGCCTCTGCGCGTGCTTTCAGGTGGGTCGTGGGGTCTGGCTGGGCAGACTGGCTCTGGAGACTGGATGAGGGGCAGTGACACTGGTCACGGGTGGGAGAGCGGTGGGTCCCCTGGCTTGGGACTCACCTGGAGCTGCAGGGAGGAGAGGAACTCTTGCTGAGCTGGGTGCGTGCACATGAATAACCTCTGCACCCAGACCTTCCCACCAAGGTACAGTGGTGGAAAGAGGCCAGGGGTTGGAGGGAGAAGGGCAAAACTCTTGGGTTTGTGATGCTCCTACCATGCAGTGGGGTTTGATGCAGGCAGGCAGGCAGCGCTGCCAGCGCCAAGCCCTCACCAGAGCCCCGTGAGGACCTGCCAGGCTGCCCTCCCACGTTTGGCTCCAGCAGGGTTTTAGGAACAACCTTGTATTTGTTTTCTGGTGAACTTTTCTGGCTCACTGTGGTTTTGCAGCATCTCACCACACCCCAGCTAAGAGCAGGGAGAAGCTGTGGGTGTAGGAAGTGGCCACGCACCTATTTAGCAGGACAGATCTGTCCCAGGAGACTTTTTAAAAGAAGTTCCATGCTGCAAAATAAAACAGGATGGATAATCCCAAAACGTGCTCTTTCTGCCTCAAAATGCCTTGTGGGCAGGGGGAGACAGGAAGAGCCCAACCCCAGGAAGGGACAACACCCCGGGCAGAGCTGACCTGCCTGCAGCCTGCCCTGGTCACCGGTGGCCAAAGTGGCGTGTGTTCCTCTCATCTCATGCTTGTGGTGTCCTCTCTCTGCTCTGCCTGCAAACTCAGCGTTGAGCTGGCGAGCTGGTGTCCAGTTTTCCTCTATGTCCTCCAAAATGCTGGTCATCGCCAGGGGCAGAGGTTGGGGTGAGACCCCCCGTGTTGCATCTGGCGGCCCATCCTTCCCATGTGGTAGCCACAGCGGTGGCCATCTCCTGTACCTTGCATGCCACCAGAAAGCTGCTTGTAGTCTAGGGGCAGGAGCACATCTTCCATCCCTTCTCCACTTTATGGTGTCTTTAGGAGAAGGACCTTTCCTAGGTACACACCATCCACCTCCCAGTGCCTCCCAGTGCAGCCCCAGGAAGATTTAGGTAGAACAGAGATGCAGGAGATGAAATGCTGCTGGTGGCCTCCTTTGATAGCAAGGGAGCAGCGTGAAGCTCCCAGAGCTGCTGCCCGAGGCAAGAAGGTCTCCTGCAGGATTAGCACGTGTCCAGTCCTCTTTCCCTCAAACCCTCGCTGCTGTGATCACTCGCCCTACTGACATCCCACTGCTCTCCCAATCACCCCAGTCCAGGCACAAGCTGACCTCCTGGGGCTTGTTAGCTGCCAGAGATGTCTCTCCAGGCCACGTGGATGGTTAGAAGATATCTATGCAGCGCTGTGTGGTCTTGAAGAAAGTTGCTGGGTGCTATTTCCACCGCCCCATCCCATCTAACTGGAAGCACAGGGTTTCTGGGCTGATGTGGCTGGGATAAGTCTCCATCCTACCACCAAGGCAGAGGCTGCCAGTGGGGCACAAAGCCCTACATGCTGCAAGAAGAAAGCAAGCAGCATTTCATGCTCATTTTCCAGCACTATCTCTTGGGGTTTCTGGAGGTAACTGTCCTGCAGGATTGCAATGTCGTGTGGTGGGGGTGCAAGGGCTTTATCTGAGCTGTGGGGTGAAAACGCCTGGTCTGATGCTGCAGGAGGTCAAACTAACCCCTGGATGCGTCCCTGGAGCAAGCCTTGCGAAGGCACGAGAGCGGCAGGGGCGGGTGCTCCCGCAAGGGAGACATCGGCGCCGAGATGTTCCTGGCGGCGCATCGAACGCCGAGGTCTGCCAACCAAAACCACAACACGCTTCGGGACTGCGGTTTTCTTTCCTTCCCTGGAGCTGAGGAAAGTGGGCTTTTCTCACTGGCCGGTGCCAAGCACTCATTAGACAAGCAAATTATCCCAAGGAGCCCTGGGCCAGTTGAATCGGGCTTCAGCAGAGCACCAAGCCCCCGTGCCAGATTTGTTCTACAAAGCTCACTCCCAGGGGACGTGTCCCTTCTGGAGGGAGGAGGTTGATGGGCTCCTGCATCACGTTTCCACCCCTAAGACAGGAATGTTAAGTATTGCTCTGCTGGGTCAGGGCTGAGATGTGTTAAAAGATCCCGTGGTGGGCATCACAGCTCCAGCAAGGAGCTCTCTGAAGACCCAACACTGAGGATGAAACCTTTCTCCAGTGCTTACCAGCCCAGGAGTGATGGAGACAACCCCAGCACAACTCCTGCCTTCAGGGGAGAGTCGTAGCCACACCACAGCAGTAGAGCATCAACCCCCATGAGCCTGGTGACCCTTCCCCAAAGCTCATCTGCATCTCAAGCCCCCTTGCCCGGGGAGATGAAGCACTTCTCCTCTTCATTTTGGGAGGCGATGGATCAGACAGCGTGCCAAAGGATCGGTGAATCTTTGCCATGTGCTGCATTGCTTCTATCCATGATCCTTTCACCGGTGTAGAGTAACCCCTGTATCTGAGGAGGCCTCTTGGCTTGAAGAAGGTTAAGCTGTCTCCAGGGCTCCACCAGCTGTGGCCTTGATGCACCCCCTTCCCCATGCATTTCTTGGAGGCGTCCTTGGTTTGGGGTGAGGATGACTCCACGGCAGCAAAGCCATCAGGCATCCCCCTTGGGTAGATAGACCACCCCCAGGTCCCACCAGAGCCCGTCACCAGCACAGGGGTCCCTCCCTCCACCTCCCCTTGCTGGCCCATGTGGACGGAAGTCACTTCCAGGGCTTGGATGTTTCCCCCAGGAAGGGAGCCCCAAACTACAGACCCCACTTCCCAGGGGTCAGGGGTGCTCAGATAAGGGGGTTTCATCCAACCCCTTCTCCAATAAATAGCAAACGACGCTGGCAGCAAGAACTGAATTTCTACAGTTTATGGGATTCTCTGAGATTTATAGGAAACAGACACCGAGTTAGGCAACAGTCCAAACCCGGGCTTTAAGTAAAGGCCTGTTTTTCTGCAGCACTAGTCTTACACATCTATAATGACTTTCTTCTGAGCACAGGAGAGCTATCGGTTCCCTAGGAAATGCAGCTTATTCTGGGGAGGGGGGGAGGCATCTGGGGTCGATGAGCCTCCTCACCAAAAATCCCAGGTCAAACCGTCTCACAAAGATGGTCTGATCTGGTCAAGGAACAGCTTCTCCTCTCCGCAGCAGAGTCCTGAGTATTTTCCCTTGTTGGTATTTTCCTATCCTGGATGCATTTTCCCTCAAAATTACCCCAGTGCAGTATTATTTTCCTCATTTCCAAATGGGGAAAATTATTCTGTAAAGTGAGTACACATCAGTCTTCTTCACTCTTCCATGGAGAACATCCTGCAGGGAACATGGTCAGGAGGAAATAGCAGTAAACGAGCCAAGGTAGGGATGGCTAATTTATGGATAAATTCGGGTCAATAAGAGAAGTCCCCTTCCTAAACACCACAGGCAGGCAAGGAGGAGGATTTCGGCATATTGCTGGAGGGAGAACACGTTTCTGCCTGGGAAGGTGGGAGTTTGGCAGCTTCTCCTGGGGCTTGCTCTGAGACCATGGTGTCCCACCTCACCCTGCAGACCCAGGAGCTCCTTCCACCCTCCTCCAGGGAGGTCCTCTCCCCTGAGCTTTGTAGGTTTTGTGTCTTGCCTCTCTCAGCAGTGCTGATTTTTGGAGCAGAGGTGATGGCCAAGGAGCAGGATGGCAGTGGGGAGCAAGCTTCTGCCATGGGAAGAGCTGAGGGTCTTTCGTCATGGCATCTGCACCAAAATCGTGCGCCTAGTCCAGAAAAAAACAGACTGAGCTGCACTGATTCACCCGCAGTAGGAAATGGTCGAGCAAGACCTTGACCCTCTCTGGGTGAAGGCACCGGTAGGACCAGAGTGATGTCAGCAAGGGGTTCTCCTGATCTCGTGGGCTCAGTCCCAACCCCGAGGGTCCCTCCTTTCCAGCTCACAGGAACTTTGTCCTCAGCTGGGGATGCTCTCCAGCCCTGACACCTCGGAGAGCTGGGCTTGACCCCAGGGGGAAGTCAGGAAGCTGTACCACCAAAGGGACTGTCCTCTCTGCTCACCGGAGAGCTTGTGTGGAGAAAAGAGAGATGAGGAGAAGGGAAAAAGAGAAAAGAAGGAGAAAAACCTTCCAGGAGAGCAAGGCAATGAAGGGGCCTGGGAGGACTGCACAGGAAAAGCCGAGGTGGATGGGGAAGGATAAGGCAGAGGGGATGGGATGTGTTTTAAAGCACCCTTGTGAGTCTGTTGGCATCGTCCACCAAGTGCTTCTTTCTTTTAAAGGGTTTTTCCTCTGCCAGATGTATATGAAGCTAAAAAAACCCCAAAACCAAAAAAAAAAACACCAACAAAACCCCAACTCAGCCTAAATCTAGCAGAGGTTGGGGATGGGGAGGAGAAACTTTTGGTTAGACCCGCCTAACACATCCCAAAGCAGCATCGTCTCCGATGATGGGCTGTTCCCAGCAACACTTGAGATGGGCCCGGCTGCCCCGCAGAGAGCATGGTGGCATGCACAGTGTCACTGTCCCAGGCCACAGGCGACCTCAGGATTGCTTATGGGGCTGCCCTCGCTGTCTCCTCCACCAGCTCCCATTCCCCATCCGTAACCAGTTCCCGCTCCTCAAGGGCACTGGACCCATTTTTAACAGCTCAGCATCCTTAAGCTGAGCCCACCTACTGATTTTTGGAGACCCAGGTGCACTCCGTTGGCTGATGACACCCACGTCAGGGCTCCCAGGCGAGCAACATCTGGCCCTGAAGATGTGCTGCTGGGCATCTTGCTCTGCCTGGTTTCCTCCACGGCATTCCCAGCTGCAGGAGAGGTCTCACCCACCAGCTCCGCTCTCTTCTGCCAGCTTTGGGCATGAAGGGACATTTAGAGGCCATCTAGTCCAGCCCCCTGCCACGGGCAAGGCCATCTTCAGCTAGATCAGGTTGCTCAGAGCGCTGTCCAACAAGACCTGGAATGTTTCCAGGGACGGGGCATCGCCCACCTCTCTGGGCAGCCTGTTCCTCTCGCAGCAGCGCCGTCCGGTTTCAATTTGTGCCGAATTTTTTTGCCTTGGTCATTTCCTTAAGGATTCCTCACCATTTCTGATGGTTGAGGTCTCCCAGAGCATTTCCTTCCTCTGCAACATCTCTGAAGTCCCTGACTTGTCCCAGTTGCTGTCACCTCCCTGAGACCAGCAACAATCCACCAGTTGAGTTATCTACTCCAGGAGTTTCAGACCTTTGCGTTTCTGCCCACCGCAGCTGGTATATTCCTGTCCCTCAAGCTCCACCTTTCCACCTTCACTCCACTCCATACAATGCAGCCCACACTCTGCAGGGAAAGCACTTCTGCTCCAGAAGAGCCAGATTTTGGGGGGACAAACACATAAGAACCATCATTTTTCCTTCCCAACCCCGTTTTCTCCGGGCTGGGGAAGGAAGGTGGTGGAGAACACAGGCTGCTCCAGCGCCCCAGTATCATCACGTGCCGGCGAGCAGCATCTTTGGCCTCTCTCCCGCTGCTCGGGGGGGCTGTTGTCATCTGGTTCCCATCAGCGGGGCAGGCTGCAGGCAGCTTTCCTCCATCTGACACAGCTGCGGCTGCCCAGGGGAGCAATCCCTCCTTCCCAGAGCCTCCGAGTTAAAGGGCAAGAATTTCCTGCACGCTTTTTTTTTATTATTATTATTATTTTACTATTTTATTTTATAAGACATTTTTCTGAGCATGTGTGTGTGTGTGTGTGTGTGTGTTGTTTGTTGTTCTTACACGGAGACAAAAGAGGAGGATACGTCGAAGCGGGGCCACGCTGAAGGGCTGGGGCTCGCCTGGCGCGCCGCTGGCCGGAGCAGCCCAGAGCCTTCCTCAGCTTCTTCACCTCAGGGTAAAGGCAGGACTTTCCAAGCCCACAGCCCCACTCAGGACGGTGTTTTCGGTGGTGCACACCGCAGGAACACATGGCTGCTGCCTGCAAAAGCGAAGCCGGAGCGTGGGCAGGGGTTAAGGGAGGTGGTGGGACGCAGGCAGAGGCAGCCCGCGCTCACGAGCCGGGGGGGAAAGTCAAGCCGTGACACAGATAATTATTGAGCTCTTGATTTTTATACAGAAATAGGCGTGTTTGTGAAGGCAGCCTGTTTACCCAGCTGGTCTGAACCCCCCCAGCATCGGTGCTTCTCGATGGATATGGGATTTGGGTTCAGCCGTCTCCTCGTGGGGAGGTACCAGCCGGGTGCAGGAACAGGCAACCGAGGCTGCAGGAACCCACGTCCCTTCCCCCCCTGCAAAACGAAGCGTGTTTAGCCCCAAATAGGGATTTTTCAGCCCCAAATTCAGGGTTTGCTTTCCTTTCTTCCTGCTCTGCTGCTGCCCTGCAGTCAGGGAGTGGCTGTTCACGGGGGGGGGGGCAGAGCGGATGGGATGGTTTGAGGGACCCCCAGCCCTCCGTCCTCGGGACGTTGCTATGGGACATGCACCCCAGGAGGATTTTGGGGGCGGAGGGGGGGGGGTGTCCCCATCCTCCCATCCTTACCCTGAGCGTGGAGCAGGGGGTTATTGCACAGCCCCAAACCCCCCAGCGAAGGGGCACCCAGGGCAGAGCCCCCTCCACCCCCGCAGAAGCACTTTGGGCATGAAATACAAACACACGGAACCCAGGGAGCAGCTGGCCCCATGCCAATTGCTGCTTTGTGCCTCAGTTTCCCTCAACTGATAAAGCCCTCCAAGAGCTGCAGACACACAGCGTTACCTAAGAGCAGGATATCCAGTAAAAAAAATCTGATTTTAGCGAGATTTATGCCCCATGCTCTTTCTTTTCCCAGGTGACCGAGGTCCGAAGGGAGAGAAGGGGGACCGAGGTGGCAGCACGGGTAAGCGCTCGCTCACGGTTGTCTCCTTGATGCTCCAGGCATGGTTCTGGTGGCATTTGGGGGGGGGGGGGTTAGGAGCCCAGGAGAGAGGGAAATGCCTGGTGAGCCCCGTGCTTGGGTTTTCCTGCCTGGGCAAGGAGGAGCCGGAGCAGCGGGGAGGTGGGAGGGATGTCAGCGTGTACAAGGATCGAGGATGCTCAGGGAAAGCGGTCGTGACATTAAGGCAAAGCCAAGCAGAGGAAAGCACCTTGCTCTGCAGCCCCAGGAGCCCTCAGGGTGCCTAGACCCTGGCCAGGCTGATGGGGTTGGGTTGAAGATGCCCAAAGCCAGTTGGGACTTTCCATGCTCTGCTTCTCCCTGGGAAACAAACAGGATCAAGCTCAGGACTGATCTCGCCCGCCCACGTGGGCATTTTGCTGGCAAACATCACCAACCCAGGGACAGCCCCGGAGCTGGCAGCGAGAGGAACGAGGGGCTGGAAGGACAGATCTCTTCCACCCGCTGCCCTGTGGCAGGATTGGCCCAAGGAAGCGTTTTTCCAGGGATTAAAGATGGAAAAGCCCGTTTGGATGGAGGCAGCGGGGCCACCCCGTGCCGCCGACTGCGGCCGTGCCCAGCAGCGCTGCCACTGCTTTGGGCTTTCCTCTGGGGCCAGGGCCAGCACGTGCCCACCGATCCCCAGCGTTGGCCTTCCGGGCTGGCAAGCCAAGGAAGTCCAAGGAATGAACCTGGGGCTGGAGCCTGCCCATCCTCTGCTGTGCTACGGCTACGCCGTGCAGGGAGCTCACCCCTGAGATCCCTGGAGATGTTGATGGTTTCATCCAAGCTTTGGACATCTCTCCTGCCACCCCTGGGGATATCCCTCCTTGGGGACATCCCTCCTGCTTCCCCAGGGACTTCCCTCCTGCCACCCTGAGGACATCCCTCCTGCCTCTCCAGGGATGCTCCTCCTTGGGGGCATCCTTCCTTGGGGACACATCTCCTGCCACCCCAAGGACAGCTCTCCTTCCTCAGGCACCCACGCAGGAGCTCCAGGTCCCTGCCACCTGCCACTACGACACCCAAACAGAGCAAGGAGGTGGCAGGGTTAGATGGGGAACAGCAGCAGAGGCAGCTGGGGAGCAGGGAGCACCGCAGTGGGGTGCACCAGCACCCCAGCAAGGACTGAGGAGCCCAGCCCTCTCCAGCCACTGCATGGTGGGCAAGAGCAGCTAGTTCCCATCTGCAAAGTACAAATGCTGGGGTATATCACGATTTAATTTGCTGGGGTGGACGTACCCCACATCTACCCCCTGGAAACTTGATGTTTGCACCCATATTCCCAAACCAAAGGGACTGGAGCAGAGCAGGGGCAGCAGGAGAGGGCGGTGGGAGTCCAGGGAACTGGGGGCAGATGGTCTCCATTACCAGGGCAGAGATGATATCTCAGCCCAGCTGCAAAGAATCAGGCCCTTGTTTTCCCGGCCACCAGGAGTTATTTCTCCTCTTTAGCTTTTCCTTTCTGGTTTTGCTGGTTTTGGGGCTGGACAGGGAGGGAGGTCAAGGGGTTTGGAAGTAATTGCTGCAGCCAAACAAATGCACACGCACAGGATGATTCTTTCAGGGTTTATTGGGTATGTTGGGGAGGGAAGGGCCCAGGGAGTTGCTCCAAGGCGGATGGGGCCGGGCCCCTTTGCAGGCAGGGGTTTGCTGCAGGCAGAGAGCATGTCTGGGATGCTCCTGAGCTGCAGCCCAGGAGGGCCTGATCCTGGGCAACTTTCTGCAGCACAACGAGGTGGACAACCTGGTTTGGTCCTGGTGTGTCTCACAATGGTTCCGCCAGCTCACTGGGGCCAGGACCCGAGCGCAGCCCCAACTCCAGCTGCAGCTTTTGCAGAGTCCCCAGGGCTCATGGGCACCAAAACAGCCCCAGGATGGGCTGGGCTGGGCTGGGCTGCAGGGCCGTTACTGGCAGCTGGCACTGGTTTGGGAGGAGACTGCTGGGTTTTATTAGCTTTTATTAGCCTTCTAAGCAATGCTTGTTAGAGACCAAGTGGAAGGGCTGTGGCTGGGACTCACGTGGCTGAGCTCTGCAGCTTTATTAGCGGCCCTCACCCTGCTGATTAATGGGAATGTCCCAGGGGTGCCTGGATTGGTGCCCTGGTTGCACAGCTCTTCCCCTCCTCGGGGAAGCAGTCGTCATCTTCCAGCACGCACAGGCTCTGAGGAGCATCCAGCAGAGAGCTGGGGTGAGGACGGACTCACAGGGGGAGGAATGAAGGACTTTGGGATGAGCAACTGGCTTGGGTTGGAGATACGGAGCTAGTCCTGGACTGGAATGAGCAAGAAGCTGATGGTGGGTATCATAGGATTATAGACTGGTTTGGTTGGAAGGGACCTCAAAGACCATCCAGTTCCAACCCCCTGCCATGGGCAGGGACACCTCCCACCAGACCAGGTCGCTCCCAGCCCCATCCAGCCTGGCCTTGAACACTGCCAGGGAGGGGGCAGCCACAGCTGCTCTGGGCAACCTGGGCCAGGGTCTCACCACCCTCATGGTGAAGAACTTCTTCCTAAGATCTCATCTAAATCCTCCTTCTTTCCATTTAAAGCCTTTGCCCCTTGCCTGATCGCTAAACGCCCTTGTAAAAAGCCCCTCTCCAACTTTCTGGATGCAGGGAGCTGGTCCTGGACTGTCAGTCACCTGCATGTTCTCCAGGCACCAGGGAACAAGGGAAGCTTTGGAGGCAGAGCTGGATGGTTTCACGGAGTGGATTCTGCCTGGCGGGGGGCTCCGTCCCTCATTTAGCTCTGGCTTTCCCGTAACCATCACCCACATCAGGGGACAGCACCCAGGGAAGGATCCCCTGGGGCACAAGAGGGACAACGGCCACAAAGCTGAGGCCTTTCCTGGTGCCAGGAGCTCAAGCAGGCAAGGGGACCCCCCCAGCGTGATGCAGGGTGAGTGGCCGGGGCCTGGGAAGGTGACACGGCATGGCTCGCCACCTCGACCTGAGTGGTGGAGGAGAAGTGCTGGACCCTGGGTTTCCCCAGCCGCATCCTGCCCTCCACTTGCTCGCCTGGAGCAGGGAGGTTGGGCTGGCTCCCTTGCAGGGGACACCAGCGCTGGCCCCGGCACAAGCTTGGTTTGGCAGGAGCAGCTCCCCTGGCAGCTCCAGGAGGAGTCTGCGGCTCCAGCACACGTGTTCGACTCAGAAGAGTCGCTTCATCGAGCCCTCAGATGACACCATCCCTGGGGTGAGCCAAGGCAGCTGCCTCGGAGAAGCTGCTCCATGGGTGGGAGGAGACATCCCACCCCAGAGAGCGGGGACTGGTTGAAGAAGACAGCCGGCAAGATCCCAAACAAGCCCCTTGGCTGAGATGTGATGCCACCCCTCCAGATCCATGTCAGGACTGTGGACAATATCAGTGAGATGGTTCCTGGCTCCTCCATGAACCTAATGCTCTGCCCAGACCCAGGAAATCACGCTCAGGATTTCCAGACCCGCTTCTTGAGCCTGACCCTGAGTGGGTCCTGGAACTGGGAGATCGGCTGGTGCCGAAGCCAAGCAAGAACCGTGTTTTCTGGAGGTCACTGGAAGAGGTGGCCCAGTTCCCACTGGGAGTGGGCCAGGGAAAACCCAGAGCCTGAAACATGAAAAAAAAACAACTTTTGTGCAGGTCCCAGGCAGCCAGCAGTGCCAAAACCCGTTGTATCTCTGTGCAGCAGAACCCAAACGCTGCTCTGGTCTCTCAATGTCCCATTAACCCTGCACCTCCCAGCCCCGAGAGGCTGGGGCAGGCTGGGAACCTGCTTCACCCATCTCTGCCAACCTCATGGTCACCAGCTTGGGTGGCCAAGGTACCTCAAGAGACCTCAGACAGGCACCATTGCCCATGATATCTCACCACCGCGGAGTTAAACCAGATGCTGGACCAATGTGGTCAAACCTTGGACCACGCTGCCTAGGAAAGTGGTTGAGTCACCATCCCTGGAGGTGTTCAAAAAAAAAAAAAACCAAACCTGTTGATATAGCACTTGGACATGAGGTGTTGGGCTGACAGTTGGACTTGATGATCTCAGAGGTCTTTTCCAACCTAATGATTCTATGATTCTAATGTCAGATTTTACCCAGCTCTTGGCAGCTCCCTCTGCACCGGTCACTTCTTGGTGAGGTGCTGGAGACCTTTTGGGTTTATCACTTGAGAAGCTGCCATGGTCCGTGTGCCGGCAAAATCACAGATGAGAATATTTTGTTCCCTTTTACATTGCTGGGACTTTGGCAGTGGCTGTGGTTGCCGTGGTTTTGGTGCCATGGAAGTGGGGTGCAGCCCCCCAACTCCCTCTCCACCAGCATGGGATGTAGAGGATGAGCTGGAGTTTTGATGGTCATTGAGGAGGACACCTCAGTCTGCCTGGAAATGCTTCACACAGCAACCCAAACCCCATTTATCTTCGCATTTGAGAACTAGTGTCATTGAGCATTTCCAACGGGAACGTGTGTTTTGACAGGGGAAAAAAAAAAAAAAAAAAAAAAAAAAAACAAACAAACCCTGGCTTTGAGAAAACCTCTTTAAATAAAAAAATCTCCAAGGAGCTGCAGTACAACCTTGTTTGGGGAAGCCCAGCTCCACCCGTGGCTGCTGTCCCAGCCCACGGTGAGTCACGGAGCAAGCCCAGCTGCCTGACAGCGATTTTTCTCCGTTCGACCCCTTTTCTCATCCCAAATAATAGGATTCGTGGCATATTCCTCTCTCTGAGTTTCCTTGGCTGGGGGTGTAGGAAGAACCGTTGCAGTTTGGTTTTGGAGCTGAGCTCTTCGGTCGTTCCCCTGTCAGATAAACCACCACCACCCCGTGCCTCTCCCTGGCTGAAGGATGAAGGGTGACCATGCTGGTCTCGCCTGGCAGGAGGGTGGTGATGGGGGGAGGAAGGCTGAGCAGCCACAGAAAGGCAACTGGGAGCAATGCCATGGTGGGGAGGAGGACAAACCATGTCCCACCACCCCAGTTTGGTATTTTGTCCTCACCACCCCCTCAAGCACGAAGTCAGGGTCCACCTGAGTGGTGTGGACTTGGTCCAGCGTCCCGTCTCCAGGCTGGAAGAACCTCCCAATCACCCGAGATTCCCTTTCTAGTCCCTTCTGGAAACCATTTGTGCCCCAGTTTTGCTGGCATCTTCCTCTCCCTGTGTGGTTGCTCGGATCTCTCTTCTCCTTGCAAGCCTGAGCTGACTCCATTTGGTCTCACCTTGGTGGCTTCAGGACTGACCCTTGCTTGGCGCCTGCCCTCCCTGCAGCACTTTTAGGCTACAAACAGGTTTCCCGTCTTGGCACGGCCATTGCAAGGCTCAGCCTCCTCCAGCAAAACCCTGGGTTTGATGGGAACCCCTCCAGTGGTGGGATGTCCCCAGGTCTCCTGGAGGTGCATCACCCAGTGCTTTCTGCAGCTGCACAGAGAGGACACCTCGGAGGTGGTCCAAGGCGGGTGAGGGACAGCGCTGGGAGATGCCATCATGCCCCTTCCGACCTTCCTCTCTCTTCCCACCAGCAGCTGCCGAGGAGGGGATGATTCGGCTGGTGAACGGCTCCGGCTCCCACGAGGGACGAGTGGAGGTCTTCTACGACCGGCGTTGGGGCACGGTGTGCGACGACGGCTGGGACAAGAAGGATGGAGACGTGGTGTGCCGGATGCTGGGCTTCCGAGGCGCTGAGGAGGTGTACCGCATGGCCAGGTTCGGCCAAGGTGAGACCCTTCCCCCTCTCCCCCCACCTCACCCAGCACAGATACCTGGGGCCAGCTGTAAACAAACCAGAAACACCCCCCGCCAAAATGATCCTGGAGGCACCCAGCACGTCTCTCCCGAGCAGGACATGGGTTGTGGTGGCCTGAGAAAGTTCAGTCTGGCCGAACACGGGTTCATACAGCACGGCCAGCCCCGGGTGTCTACAAATATTTTGGCGTTGGCTTGCGGGACCGCGTGCGAGCACATCGCTGGCGGTGGCCCAGGCGGCTCCTTCCCCTGCTCCGGCTCCCTCGGCGCGCACGCCCTGCCGCGCGCTGACTCAGCACCGGAGAACCAGCCCCGGGTTTGTTGTTTTTGAACAAACACTTTGGGTTTTTCAGCTGGACGTGGCTTTTGAGAACTATTTTCTCTTTAGAATAACAAAAGGAGGGAAAAAAAAAATTAAGGAAAAGTTTTAAAAACATAGGGGAAATGTCAGGAACACTTTGGCGGGTGGAGGGGTGGCCTTTGGCCCCAAACTGTTGGGTTGGTGTGGTTCTGCCCAGACCAGCTCCCTTTCCATGTAGGCTTTTTAACTCCTTGAGTTGCTTTCTCTCCAGTGGTGATCCTCTAACGGTTCCCAAAAGCAGGTAGTCACCATGACCACCATCTAGTCGTGACCGTGTTGGTTGACCAGACCTGCTCTGTGACTGCAGCTGGACCTCTCCAAGAGTTGGTGTCCTTCACGCCCACCTTGGGAAACCTCAGAGTTTGTTTCATCGCCATTGCCCTGGCTGAGCACACCCGGGTTTCTTCCCTCTGTCTCCCACCCTGGTCCTCTACCACCTCCCTAATCTGGTGGAGCCAGCTGGAGACCTGGCACACGCACCGTCCAGAGCCTGTGTTGGGGCATGGGCTTGATTTGGGTTGTCCCAACTGCATAGAGCTGCAGCTCCTTCTCCTGTGACCCCCTCAGCACAGCAATGAAAGTGCCCAAATCCCCCCACCCAGCAGCCTGTGGATGCCTAGCAGGTGCAGAGGCACAGCCCCAAAGGTCCTGCCATACCGCAGTGCCACCTTTGGTCATCCTTGGTGGGGCAGGAGGACCCCATTCGTTCCCCATCGAGCATGGTACATCCAGTTTAACCACAGCCACAAGCCACCGCGTGCTGGTGGCTGGTGTCTCTCCCGGGGATGTTTCCACCAGAACAGGGACTGTGCATCTGTCTTGGTTTGAAAGACAGGTGTCTGCGGAGGAAGGCAGGAGCCTCCCTTGAAATGGAAAGTGCAACCCCCTTCCCTCCAAATTATTATGATTTTGAAATTAAGGGGCCTTCAGGCAAAGATATGGGGAATAGGAATAACAGTTCTTTACTTATATATATATATATATAACACAAGGCAGGGAAAAACAAACAACCCCCTGGTTTACACTGACAGAGTCAGGAATACAACCTGACCCCCTGTTAGGGGGGCAGTAGCAGTCCGATAAGATGCTGGCTGCAGTCCTCCTGAAGCGATGGGCGTAGTTCTGTGGAAGCAGCGATCAGGTAAAAGGGTCTGGTCTTCCTCCGAAGGTCCAGTGGTAGGTAGGTAGCTCTTGTCCTCTGGAACTCCAGTGGGTGGGGGGGAAACTCCTCTGGGAATCCAGTGGAAGAAGGCTGCTAGGGTGTTCAAAATCTCAGTTTTTATTTGGCCTGGACTGCTTGGCTCCTTCCCCCCGGGCGGAGCATCTCACCATGGGATGGGGAGTCGTGAGGCAGTTCCTTGATGGGCCATTAACAGGAGATAGCCCAGGAGGGAGTTATCGATGGGTCAGGCGATGAGGCATTGCTGTGCCCATGAACAGGAGATAGTCCAGAGGGGGGAGGCAGGGAGCACCGCCCCGCCTGGTCTCAACAGCCCCTGAAGATGGTAATAGAATACTTTTTTGGGCACATCTTACACTGTAACCTAGGACAGCATCCCCAGGGGCTTGGTAGCCCCCAAAATCTGGGGCTACCCCACTGCCACGTGCCAGATGGACTGTGCTGCACCCATCACCCATGAGGGCAGAGCTGGGATCTACGTTGGCACAGGGGTGAATGCAGAGACTCATAGAATCGTAGCAGGGGTTGGGTTGGGAGGGACTTCAAAGACCACTCAGTTCCAACCCCCCTGCCATGGGCAGGGACACCTCCCACCAGACCAGGTTGCTCCCAGCCCCATCCAGCCTGGCCTGGAGCCCTGCCAGGGAGGGGGCAGCCACGGCTGCTCTGGGCAACCTGGGCCAGGGTCTCGCCACCCTCACAGGGAAGAATTTCTTCCTAATCTCTAATCTAAATCTCCCCTCTTTCTGTTCCAAACTGTTGCCCCCTGCCCTATCACTCCCCTCCCTGATCCAGAGTCCCTCCCCACCTCTCCTGCAGCCCCTTTCAGCACTGCCAGGCCGCTCCAAGGTCTCCCCGGAGCCTTCTCCTCTCCAGGCTGAACACCCCCACCTCTCTCAGCCTGTCCTCACAGGGAGCTGCTCCAGCCCCTCAGCATCTTCGTGGCCTCCTCTGGACCCGCTCGAGCAGGTCCGTGTCTGTCTTGTGCTGGTGCCCCCAGAGCTGGATGCAGCCCTTCAGGGGGGTCTCACCAGAGCGGAGCAGAGGGGCAGAATCCCCTCCCTCGACCCGCTGCCCACGCTGCTCTGGGTGCAGCCCAGGAGGCCATTGGCTTTCTGGGCTGCCAGCGCTCGTTGACAGGTCATGTTGAGCAACCAACACCCCCAAGTTCTTCTCCAGAGGACTCCTCCCCATCCATCCATCCATCCATCCATCCATCCATCCATCCATCCATCCATCCATCCATCATCTGTGTTGATATTGGGGATTGCCCCAACCCAGATGCAGAACCTTGCGCTGTTGAACTTCACGAGAGCCGCTTCTCGAGCCCACCAAGGTCCCTCTGGGTGGCATCCCATCCCTCCAGCAAATCAGCTGCACCTCTCAGCTTGGTGTCATCAGCAGCCTTGCTGAGGGTGCCCTCAATCCCACCATCGAGGTCGTTGATGAAGATATTAAATAGTGTTGGTCCCAGTAGGGACCCTTG
Source organism: Leptosomus discolor (assembly GCF_034619465.1). Lineage (NCBI taxonomy): Eukaryota > Metazoa > Chordata > Aves > Leptosomiformes > Leptosomidae > Leptosomus > Leptosomus discolor. The sequence continues at coordinate 126,662,379 of NC_141392.1, forward strand.
AGGGACACTCCACGTTATTATGAACCATGAAAAAAACGGAGGCGTTTGCCAACCCATTGCTGGGGGACTTGGGCAGGGGACCAGACGCTCCCCATCATTCTGGGGGGCAGCAACCCCAGCACAGAGCCTTGGCAAGGGTGGCTTGCAGCGGTGGGGAATTCGGATGCAACATGACAATTCGTGCCGAGCAAGGCGAAAAGCTGGGATGCAAAGTGTGAAACCACAAAAGTCAATATTTAGTCCTGCACACGGGGTGGCCCGGCCAAATCGGGGCACCCAAATGTGGTTTTAAATGGGGTTCTTCTCCCCTTCGGGCGTTCAGGTACAACACGATTGGACTAATCACTAACACCCTCGTTACTGCTGATTAATCCCAGGAAAAGCCTTGCAGAACAACTCTATTTTTGCAGCGGTTTTGCTGCTTGTCTGCTGATCCCGACGTCCCTAGAGCTGGTCTTGCTCAAGTTCCTGATCTGTGATGCTGGGAGGGTCTCAAAGCCATGTCAGGGGGGGCTATAAGATGCTGCCGTTATCTCAGTCATCCGGGGGCATCCTTCATCCTCCATGGATGCGCAGCTTGAAGCTTCCAAGAAGCAAAATCCTTATTTCCAGTCCTTTTGTTTGTTTTCCTTAAGCATGAAAACCACAAAAATCTCCACTAAAACTCCGCGAGCTCTTTACACCACAGTGTATAATCTATATTTTAACACAATTCATACACTTTAAAGAAGGATCGATATCATAGGGGAGGGAACTTTCATAATAGATGGAGCCTTTTGTTCAAGAAGGGCTTGAGTGATTTCTGCTTGACCCTGGTGACGCAGCGATGCACGTGGGCTCGGTGGGAGGGGATCCACCGAGGGTGCCAGCGATGCCGGTGCCGCTCACCGATTCCCTGTCTTTTTTTTTGCAGGCACCGGGAGGATCTGGATGGACGACGTCTCCTGCAAGGGGACAGAGGAGAGCCTTCTGCATTGCAGCTTCTCCACCTGGGGCAAGACCAACTGCGGCCACGCCGAGGACGCCGGCGTGAAATGCCTGGTGCCGTGACAAGGGGACACACACACACACCCTTAGTTTGGCTGCGGGGGTCCGGGGGGGGCTCAGCCCACCCTGTGGATCTCACCTGTGCTTCCTAAAATGGTTTTATTATTAGAGAAATAAATGGCTTTTTATTATTCTCTACTGGGGTGGCACGGACATGCTCAGAAGGGGGGGAGGGGTTGTCAAAGAGCGATGGGGATTTAGGGGGGTGCGGGGTGAGGATGCACGAGGGGGGGGCATAAATGCAGACCACGTGGTTCAAGAAGCCCTTGCGTGCTGGTGGGGGTACGGAGCACCCTGGGGTGCCTGAGACCCCAAAGCCCACCCACAGAGAAACCCCCCCAAGGGCTTGGGGACCTCCCAGAGATGCCCGCCCCCCAAGAGCTTGGGGCCCTGCAGAAACATCCCCCCAGGGGCTTGGAGAGCCCCAGAGATACCCACCCCACCCCCCCCAAGGGCTTGGGGACCCCATGGAGAGCCCTCAAGGGATTAGGAACCCTGTTGAACCCCAGAGACACTCCACGCACCCCATGGCCTGGGGGTCCAACAGAGACACCCCCCCCCAAAGGGTTGGCAATCCCATGGAGGCCCTACCAAGGGCCTGGGGACCCCACAGAAACCCACCCCAGGGGTGCGGGAACCCCACAGAGACCCTCCCCCATGGGTTGAGGACCCCACAAAGACCCCCATCAAGGGCATGAGGACCTCACAGAGACTCCCCCATAGGTTGAGGACCCCACAAAGACACCCCCAAGGGCATGGGGACCCCACAGAGCCCCTCCCCCATGGATTCAGGACCCCACAAAGACACCCCCAAGGGCATGGGGACCCCACAGAGCCCCTGCCCCATGGATTGAGGACCCCACAAAGACCCCCCAAAGGGCCTGGGAACCCCACAGAGCCCCACAGAGCCCCTCCCCCAATGGATTGAGGACCCCACAGAGACCCCCCCCCAAGGGCCTGGGGACAACACTGCGCTCCAGAGACACCCCCAAAAAGGCTTGAGGACCCCAAGCAGAACCCCCCCCCAAGGCCTTGTGAACCCCTAGAGAACCCCCCCAAACACCCTGGTGCCCCCCTCCAATACCCTCCAAGACCTCAGGGACCCCCAACAGACCACCCACCCCCCCTCCAAAAGCACTATGGCGCCCTCCAACCCCCGCCCCCCAAAAGCTTGGCGACCCCCCCCCCCGAGCCCCCCCCCAAGCCCCTCCCTCGCCCACAAAGGCCCCGCCCCTCTGGTTTGACCCCGCCCCCGCCCCCCCCCCCCTTTCCCGCGTTCCGCTGCGCTTTGTCCGCCCGCGGCCGCCGTAGCGGGCGGCGGTTCCCGCGCGCGGGATTCAAACGGCGGCGGCGGCGGCGGCAGGTAACGGCCTGGGGGTCGGGGGGGGGTCGGGGGTCGCCCCTCGGGCCTGGGCTTCGTTGGTGCGTTTGGGGTACGGGGTGGGGGGGAGCACGGCAGCCCCGGCCCCCCCCTTCTGCCCCCCCCCCCCCCCCCGGACCTGGCACCCCCCCAGACCACCCCGGAGGTGGGGCCCGGGAGGCCTCTGCCATCCACACAGCCCCCCCCCCCCCGCCCCGAGACCCCTCCTCAGCCCCAGAGGTGGGACCCCGGAGTCATCTTCTGACCCCTCTCCCCAACGTGGGACCCCCCCTTACCCCCAGAGATGGCACCCAGCAGTCCTCTCCTGCCCCCCCCCCCCATCTGGGACCCCCCCCCCACCCCCAGAGATGGCACCCAGCAGTCCTCTCCTGCCCCCCCCCCCCCATCTGGGATCCCCCCTCACCCCCAGAGATAGCACCCAGCAGTCCTCTCCTGCCCCCCCCTATCTGGGACCCCCCCATCACCCCCAGAGATGGCATCCAGCAGCCTTCTCCTGCCCCCCCCCTATCTGGGACCCCCCCATCACCTCCAGAGATGGCACCCAGCAGCCCTCTCCTGCACCCCCCCCCCATCTGGGATCCCCCTTCACCCCCAGAGATGGCATCCAGCAGTCCTCTCCTCTCCGTCCCCCCCCCCATCTGGGACCCCCCCCCCTCACCCCCAGAGATGGTACCCAGCAACCTTCTCCTGCCCCCCCCCCCCAACCTGGGACACCCCCCCGTCACCCCCCGAGGCGGAACCCCGCAGCCCTCTCCTGTGTCCCCTCCCCCTGGAATCCCCCCCCCCCCATCACCCCAGAGGTGGGACCCTCAGTCCCACCCCTGCCATGGTGCCGGCTCTGCTGAGGGCTGGGGGGGTCCTGTCCTGGCGGGAGCCGCCTGGGGACGCTTCCCACCCCCCACCCCAGCTCCTTCCCTTGGTGCCCAGTTGCGTTCCCAACCTGCAGGGGTCACAAAAACTCCTCCACCCCCAGTGAGATCAGCAGAGACGGCCTTTGTTACCGGTGGGCACCGGGGCCGTGGGGTCCTTCCCCAAGATGTCCCCTGCACGTTGCAGTCAACAGATATTTATACATTAAATCCATACATATTCAGCCCATATAATGCATATTCATTATCATCCTCTCGGTGATGGGTTCTTCTTCCCTCACTTCTGATGCAAATCAGCGCGCAGCCTCTGTCGTCGTCTTCTGTTGTTCCCTTGTGAGCAGGGGGGTCATTTGGGTGGGTGGTCCGTGAGTCGGAGGGCTCGACCACTCCCCAAATGGACCGTGTTTGCCCAAGGAACACGTCCTGGGCTCGCAGGCCCTTGGCTCGTCCCTGCTTTGGTCACGATCCAAGGATGACGCACAACGGGCACCATCGTCAATCCTGTCCAGCTGACACCTTGGGCTACAGCACGTTATCCTTGTTTCCAGCCACCGATGGGTTATTGGCTGATAAACACCGTAGGTCTGGGACTTCACAGGGGTATCCCAGCAGCATTGGCAACACAGATTTTATTTTATCTTGGATCATTTATTCCATTTGAGACTTATTTTCCCAAAATAATCACTAGTCTCTCCTACTAATATCCACTAATTACAATTCTTGATAGTCAAACCAAGCTGGGAAGAGTAAAGGGATTTCCAAGCAGCATCACTGGCACGTTTCAAGTTTCTCTGGTTTTTAAACCATAACGACCTGGTGAGGTTTCCATGGTTATGAGCCTCAAAACACACACACACGCTTCTAACACCCTAAATCTGGCGATTTCTGCAACACCATCACTCGCCATTTCCCTTAGGGCACCGGTCCCAGGCTCTTGCCACCCCCAGCCCCCTTACGGGGTTCGTTCCCCTTCTTGCGAGCCAGACCCCAGGGGGATCAGCCCCACGGGAGGGGACGCAGCGGTGCCAAGCTGCAGGGTGACACTGGGGAGGGAGGGAGGGGGCCCACGGGGCTGGGCAGCACATCCCTGCTTCAGCTGCCGGCCCGCTCGCTGGGCAGAGCCGGGAGAAGCCAAATGAGCCGTTGGGAACTCCAAACGGGTGTCACTGATGTCCCTTAACGGATCGTGGCGGTGTCTGTCGTGCCCCTGCGCCGGTTGGGGCTTGAGCCCCGCACAGCTCGTCCTCCCGGGCGGTTCCCTCCAGCATTTTTTGGGGGGTGGAGGTGTAATAAAAGCCTCTCCTCTCCTACAGGGATCAGGACAGTTTGCAGCGATGGAAACCTTCAAGTCTCCAACCAACCTGGCCCGCAAGGAGAAACCCGGTGAGTCGCCTTCAGGCGGGAGCCCTCCAAATTTCCCGAGGGGCTGGCGGGGAAACCGAGCCCTGCGCTCTGCTGCGGGGAGGCGGTGGGTGCTGAGCCGGCCCGGGGGGGTGGGCGCCGTGGTTTAAGCCCGGTGGCCAGCTCAGCCCCCCCCCACACGGCCGCTCGCGCGTCACCCACCCCCCAGGGGGGGAAAGAATCGGAAGGGAGAAACCTCAGGAGTTGAGATGAAACCAGTTGAACTGGGAAAGCGAACTGGGGAAGGGAGAAACCTCAGAAGTTGGGATGAAACCAGTTTAACGGGGAAAGCGAACTCGGGAAGGGAGAAACCTCAGGAGCTGGGATGAAGCCAGTTGAACTGGGAAAGCGAACTGGGGAAGGGAGAAACCTCAGGAGTTGGGATGAAACCAGTTGAACTGGGAAAGCGAACTCAGGAAGGGAGAAACCTCAGGAGCTGGGATGAAGCCAGTTGAACTGGGAAAGCGAACTGGGGAAGGGAGACACCTCAGGAGTTGGGATGAAACCAGTTGAACTGGGAAAGTGAACTGGGGAAGGGAGAAACCTCAGGAGTTGGGATGAAACCAGTTGAACTGGGAAAGCGAACTGGGGAAAGGAGAAACCTCAGGAGTTGGGATGAAACCAGTTGAACTGGGAAAGCGAACTGGGGAAGGGAGAAACCTCAGGAGTTGGGATGAAACCAGTTGAACTGGGAAAGCGAACTGGGGAAGGGAGAAACCTCAGGAGTTGGGATGAAACCAGTTGAACGGGGAAAGCGAACTGGGGAAAGGAGAAACCTCAGGAGTTGGGATGAAACCAGTTGAACGGGGAAAGCGAACTGGGGAAAGGAGAAACCTCAGGAGTTGGGATGAAACCAGTTGAACTGGGAAAGCGAACTGGGGAAGGGAGAAACCTCGGGAGTTGGGATGAAACCAGTTGAACGGGGAAAGCGAACTGGGGAAGGGAGAAACCTCGGGAGTTGGGATGAAACCAGTTGAACTGGGAAAGCGAACTGGGGAACTCTCTCGCTGCTGCCCATCCCGGGGTTGGTGTTTGAGCAGCCCCAGGCAAGCAGGGCTGCCCCGGTGGGCTGGGAAGGCAAACGCCGTTGCTCCAAACGCCCCCCCCTCCCCCTTCCTCCTCCTCCTCCTCCTCGCTTTCATCGCTGAGCACAACGTCCTCCGGTCAGGGATGTCCCTGGGGTCGGTTGTCCCCTCCACGTCCCCTCCCAACTCCTCGTGTACCTGTCACGTCAAGAGTAAGGCCGTGACGGTGCCTGTCGGAGCCCTCCCCGGGGGCCTTCACCGCGGCGGCGGCTCCGCAAAGTTGCAAATGTCGGTCGTTGATTAAGGTGACGGATGTGACAAGTATGGAACGGCCGCTGATAAATGCAGAGTGACACTGGCCGAGTTCTCCCGGGGGGTCTTTGCCGGGGGCGGAGGCGCAGCTCTCGCCGGGAAGGCGTCCCTGCCTTGGGCGGAGAAGAGGAGCCCGGCCCGGCCACCGTCTCTTGTAGATCTTCAGTCCCTTTCTCCCCATTTTTACCCCTTATTCTCCTCTTTTTATGCTCTAATTCGCCGTTTCCCCTCCCACGGGTTACGCAGAGCGTGATTTAGGCGGAGAGTTGAGTGACACCGTCACACGTGTGTAGCAGGATCTCTGTAATCTCGTTATAACTGTAATATTAACTTTTCTAGAGAATTAAGCAAAAGTTTCCCTCCAGGGCATCGTCGCCTCCAGAGTTTTGCGTTGAAACTCTTTTTCTGCTTGGTCCCTCCCCCTTTAGCCAAAACAGAGCCGTCTTGCCGCCGCAAGGCTCCCCCTCTCAGCCGTTCTCTCCCCTCGCAAGGTCGGCAGAAGGGAGAAGCAGCTACCAGCGTTCTCGTCCTTTTGCTGGCTTTTCCCAGCTGAACCAGTTGGCTCGGCTCTCCTCCTTGCTCCGCCCAGGCCGTGGCAACCCCGTTGCTTCACTTCACCGAAGCCTCACCGCACCGAGCCTGGCGTTTCTCCCCGGCCCCCCCACCGGCGGAGCAGCGTGAGGAGCAGCAACGGCCTTGACGCCACGCAGCCCCGCGAGAACGAACCCATCCCTCTGCCGGCCCCCCCAAATCCAAAAGCCAGCCCCCTACGAGCCGAGCGGCGGCGCGGGGTCACTCACGGGCCTGGGGTTTCTTTTTATTTTTCAGACAGGGGGCCGGTTTCCGTCACCATCCCGGCCTCTCCCTTCATGCAGAAGCTTGGCTACGGCACCGGCGTCAACGTCTACTTGATGAAAAGGTACGTGGGGGCCCCCCGGGAACGGCGCTTGGGCCTCTTCTTGGTTCCCCCCTACAATAACCCAGGGGATGGGAAGCGGCTGAGCCGCCGTCACCGACCTTCAGGTGCTGCCTGCACCCCTTGAAAGTCGAGGAAGGGGTGGGGGATTTCCAGCCGTCCCTGGGGGTGCTGGGAAGGAGCCCGTCGTTTTGGGATAACCCCGCGGCCTGGCCTGGAATTGAGGCATTTGGGGGTCCGCTCCTGGCGCTGCTGGGCAAGCTGCTTCCCTCCCGAGCCGAGCCTCCTCCACCTGAAAATGAGAATTGATGCAAATCTCCCTTTCCAAGACACTCAGAAATCCGACGGAGCAGCGCTGTAGGCGGGCAAAGCGTCACTCCGCGTCATGCGCATTGGCAAACTTTAGTTTATTTTAGCATTGGTCTTCATTAATTCCACAAACCAAAGGCAGATGCTCTCCAGAGCAGCTCCTCAGTGACCCGTGCGAGCTTTAACCATGGTGCTGCCTACACATGGGTTTGAGAGGTGCGGGGGGGTGGTTTTTTTTCCCCCCTGCAGGTCTCCCAGAGGTTTCTCTCGCTCCCCTTGGGCTGTGAAGAAAATTAATTCCAAGTGCAACAGGAGCCAGCAAAGCATCTATCAGAAGAGACTGAAAGAAGAAGCCAAGATCTTGAAAAACCTCCAGCACCCAAACATCGTGGGTGAGTTTCGGGCGCGGGCTGCCTCGCGTTAAATCGCAAACCAAGCCGTGGGTGCCCGCTCCGGGACCAGCGGCTGGGACACGAGGCTTCTCTGCCCTCCCCTGCTCTGGGTTCCTCTCGCTCCGCGGGCTGTGGGTTACAGATCTCCCCGTCCAGCTCTGGGAAATCTGGATCCTCGGGGTGGGAGGACGGCCGGGGTGGGGTTCACCGGGTGTTTGGCCCGTCCCTACGCTTCGGAGGTGGGTTGCTGGGCTGCCGGCGCCTTCGGGTGGGCCAGCGGTGGACCTTGATAAATTGACTTCGTCTTGCCCTGCGCGGTGGGGACTTGGAAGCGCCCTTGGGCTGCCGGGGCAGCGCGGTGGGTGGCAGAACCGTGGGGTCGCTTGGGTTGGAAAAGACCTTTAAGATCATCGAGTCCCACCAGTGACCCAGCGCTGCCAACTCCACCACTAAACCACCTCCCCAAGCGCCACCTCTGCACGTCTTTTAGATACCTCCAGGGCTGGTGACTCCACCACCGCCCTGGGCAGCCCGTTCCAGCGCTCGAATTTGTTTGAGGTTGGTTGCAGCCACCAGGGAAGCACCTGGGGAGCAGCAGCCCCACGTGCTCCATCATCGGGCACGCGGAAACGCCGGTGCCTGGCCCAGCTCTCCCAACGAATCCATCTTGGTTGGAAGGTTACCGCGCGTTCACCGAGGCCAACGATGGAAGCATGTGTCTGGCCATGGAGTACGGAGGAGAAAAATCCCTCAACAACTTAATCGAAGAAAGAAGCGCAGCACGGTTGGGCCCTTTCCCGGCTGCCACCATCTTCAAAGTCGCCTTGAGCATGGCGAGGGGGCTGAAGGTACGTTTGGGGAGGGGGGGGCGGGTGTGTTTGCCGTTAACCGTTGCTGTTCGGCGCGGAATCATCGGCACTGGAGAAATAAACGAATTTGGCCGTGCCAGCGGGGGGAGCGCAGACGCCGTGAGGCTTCATCCAAGACCTCGGTGGTATTTTTTTTTTTTATTTTTACCGGGGAGGGGGGCTGTAGAGACTCCCCGTAGAGGGAGCCTTGAAGAATGAGGCGGAAGGAGACGCAGCGGGGTGTTTGCCACGAACATCCTGCTGCTCTCCCCCGGGGCTACCTGCTCTCCCTGCTTGCTAGCCAGCGAGGAGGCCGGCTCCTGGCCTCCTTACCTGCTGCGCCAGGCAGTTGCAGGAAGCTGGTCCCGGCAGTGCCAATGGTTAGGTGGTTGCTTGCGTGCCTCCTCTCGCCGAGCCATGGCAGCCGCCGAGCTGAGGCTGCATTTAGGGGTAAATTAGTTCTAATTAATTGAGGTTACAGGGAGGGGTTGACCCATCCTCGAGGTTTTAAGGGTAAAGAAGGTAAACATTAAGAAGTTGGTGCGTTGTTGTCCAAATCCAATGGCTCCTCTCGCCTCTCCGCGGTGTAAGCGGGCGTTAACGGCTCCTCTCTGCCTCTTAGTACCTTCACAACGACAAGAAGCTGCTCCACGGAGACATCAAGTCTTCGAACGTGGTCGTTAAAGGCGACTTTGAAACCATCAAGATCTGTGATGTGGGAGTGTCCCTGCCCCTGGACGAGAACATGACCGGTAGGTCCGGCGGCTGGGAAGGGGACCTGAATGCTCGGTGGCTGCCAGAGTTTGGCTCCGGCAGCAGAGTGAACGCCCTCCCCTGTCCTCGGGGGCCAGGGGGGGAAGGGCTGGCTTGTGGTTCGCCCTGTGCGTGGGTGAAGGGGATCTCCGGAAGGTCGAGCTTTAATTCTGCAGACCTGTGGTGCGTGTCTCGTGCCCTCCTGTCACGGTGCACTCGGTGGCCTCGTGGTGGGGCGTTCGCGGCGATCTCGAAGTGCAAAATTGAGGCGACCACACCAAAGGGGGTTGCTGCAATCCAAGAGGGAAACTTCATTGTTCGCCCGTGAAGCGCCGTGCGACAGGGACAGAGGGTGAAAGGAAAGGGGAGAGTGAAGCGACAAGAGGACAGAGATCGATAGCTGCCACCTTGGGTCCGAGGCATCCCGATGGTCCCAGGTCCCGGCAGCGTCCCGCCGGTCCTAACGATCGTTGTGACCCTTGGTGGGGGAAGCTTCCCAAGTTCGGGTGCTGAGGAGCCCCTTTTCATGCCCAGCAGCACCCCTTGCTCCTCCTCTGCATCTCCGCCTCTTGGCTCCATCGATGCCGATCGATCCTTCTGGATAACGGTTCTCAGGCTCGTCCCCGGCACCGGAGAACGGCACAGCACCCTTTAGCCAAACCAGAGCCCTCTTGCCCCCGCCAGGCTCCCTCCTCCGGCTGTTCTCTGCCCCCCAAGGTTTCTAGAAGGGAGGAGCAGACAGCAGCACCTCCGTCCTGTGGCTCTTCCCTGCCACATGCAGCTCTCGTCCTTGCTCTGCCCAGGGCACGAGGACCTCCCAAGCCTGGCGTTCCACCCCCAGGGGCAGCAGCTGCTCCTCAGGCCACCGCAGACCCCTGGCGAGGCGTCAGCCTCACTTTCGGAGTCCATATCCCTGAGGACAAGGTTGGGACCGTTTTTTTGGACCAACTCTTACCCCTCCCGCCCTTGTCCGTTCGCTCCTGCGGGCGGGAGCGCCCTCCTACCCGGGGTGCTGGATCAGGCCCCGCTGAGGAGATGCTCTTGCTAGAGAGCTGAATAAATGAATCTTCCTCGTAGGGCTAGAAGGAAGCACGAGCCGACGGCGAGTGTTAGAGGGGCTTCCTAACCGAGGAGCAGATGTCTAACGGCGTCGAGGCTTGGCTGTGAACAGCAGGAACGTGCTCGGGTTAACTACGAGGCTGCTTTTCCCTGCTGCTTTAACGCAGTGCTCGGGCCTGCAACAGCCTCATGGTTTATAAAGCTCCTCTTACGTTTTTATTAGCAGTCGTGTTCCCTTTTATAAGGCGCGAGAGCACTGGAGGCAGCGCCCCGGCGTAATCTCCTGGCGAGGAGCGTGGGTAAAGTCACCCTTTCTGGGCTGGTTTAAGGGGAAGAAGTCCTCTCCACCCAGCTCTGGTTTTGGCTTGGCCTTCTCGTGGTCTTGAGGAGACAAGGGGCACCCAGTGATGGCGGGAGTGCTGGGACCCCGTCCGTGTGGCAGCCAAGGATGGAAGCGCGACAGCCCGCGAAGCGTTGAGGGATTTTGGCATTTGCTTCTCGTCACAGGCCGGGCTTTGGAGATCAGCCCTGCGAGAGGAAAGTTTCTTGGACAGCTGAGATTTGCCGACAGCTCGGGAATTTGCTGGGACCCTCCTCTTGGGAGCGGGGCTCGTAATTGAGAGGGGGGGATTGAAGGGATCGAGTCAGAGCTGGTCCGTCCTTCGTGGGGCTGAGCGCTGAGCGCTTGGGCTCTCCCAAGGCTAATTAAGATCAAGGAGGCATTAAATTGAGCACGGTGGAGAGAACCTGGTTTGGGTTGGAGTAAAGAAAAGAGGAGGAGTGCGTGGCTGGCGGGAGGCACCGTGTGGTGGAGGCTGACGGGAGGACCAGGGTCAGGTTGGCTTTGTCCCCTGGCGCCGTCTGGGGAAGGTGCCGTTGCTCCGGCCTCGCTTCCCCGGGCGAGCCCAAGCTGAGGAAGGGGAAATCTTGGGTAAAACGTGGGTATTTCTCACTTCTTCATGGCGGGGTGTCTCGCAGCCAGGGTTGAGCTACAGAGCACAGCTCTGAGCTTCAGTTCTCCCCGCGCTCGGCGCGGCCTCAGACCCTCCCCCATGAAATCTCCTCGCGCAGGTTTCTCCCCAGACCCTACCGGGCACCGCGGAGGAGAAGCACGAGCGCCGCTGCGGAATAAACCACGGGTTAACAGGGGATTTGAGACTACAGGGATGTGAAAGAAAAAGAGGTTCAGGCCTCCAAGAGATCCTGCCCTGCGGCTTTAGCACGCCTGAGCTAACAGACAGGCTCGATCCCCGCCGTGGGGGCAGCTGCGACGGTGTCTTGGTGTCTGCAAGCCCCAGCAGGCACCTGAGCCGGGTTGTTCCCTTCCAGTGAGCGACCGGGAGATGTGCTACATCGGCACCGAGCCCTGGAAGCCCAAGGAAGCTCTGCAGGACGACGGTGTGATCACCGACAAGGCCGACATCTTCCCTTTTGGGCTGACTCTCTGGGAAATGATGACCCTCTCCGTGCCTCACCTCAACCTGGATGAGGATGCTGATGATGATGGTTTGTTTCTAGACCTTGCTGGTGAGCAGCTTCTGCTCCTAGAAATGCTTTCCTCTCTCAGGAGGATTGATTTTTACAGCATGTGTGTGTAGCCCCCACAAGGCTGGCTCTCCAAGCCAAAAGGCTCAGCTGCCTCAAATATTCTTGTGCTTCTCTCTATTCTTCAAGCCCAAGCTCAGCTTTTACCTCATTTCAGTGGGATCTCGAGGCAGCTGAGCCTTTTGGAAAAGAGAAGCTAAAGGAAGCGTGCTGTGGCCAGGCCAAAGGTGCTTGGGGGCTGTGCCCCAACCCAGACACCCCCTCACCCCTGACAAAGCACAGGGGAAGGAGTTGGAGGTACTTTGGGCACCTCCTGTGCACCCAAGTGGGGATTTGACATGGAATTGTTTAGGTTGGAAAGGAACCTTAACGTCATCGAGTCCCACCATTGACCCAGCGCTGCCGACTCCACCACTAAACCACGTCCCCAAGCGCCACCTCTGCACGTCTTTCAGATACCTCCAGGGATGGTGACTCCACCACCTCCCCGGGCAGCCTGTTCCAGCGCTTGACAGCCCTTTCAGTGAAGAAATTCTTCCTCATGTCCAACCTAAACCTCCCCTGGTGCAACTTGAGGCCGTTTCCTCTCATCCTATCGCTTGTTACTTGAAAAAGAGACCGACCCCCCCTCGCTCCAAGCCCCTCTCAGGCAGCTGCAGAGAGCGATCAGGTCTCCCCTCAGCCTCCTCTTCTCCAGGCTGAACACCCCCAGCTCCCTCAGCCGCTCCTCACCAGACCTGTTCTCCAGACCCTTCCCCACCTTCGCTGCCCTTCTCTGGACACGCTCCAGCCCCTCAAGGTCCTTCTGGCAGGGAGGGGCCCAAAACTGCCCCCAGGATTTGAGGGGCAGCCTCAGCAGTGCCGAGCCCAGGGGCACGATCCCCTCCCTGCTCCTGCTGGCCACCCCATGGCTGACACAGGCCAGGAGGCTGTTGGCCTTCTCGGCCACCCCCTTGCTGGAGCTGGATGTGGATGGGAGGGGCAGATCTGCGCCCTGGAGCGCTACAAAGCTAAAAAATCCTCCGGGCTGTGCTGGGAAATCTCTTGCTCCAGCCTTCGTGCTGGCACAGACCTGCAGGCTGGCCTGTGTTCTCACGTCTCCAGGCAGCCGGGGGATTTTCCCCTCGCTCTCCTGCTCTCACCATCTCCTGGCTGCAGAATTTTTTTCCCAGCCAGCTCTGCCAGGGTGACTCAGAGTTATTTTGCTGGGAGAAAGAGGGTAGATACAGCTTCAAAATAAGCAATTTAAGGTAAAGGGCCAGTAATGGAGTATCCCAGGCTGTAATTAATGCTAACAAAGGCGTAGTGAAGCTGAAGGGACCTTCTATCAGGGAGGGCAGTGATAGGATGAGGGGTAATGGTTTCAAACTGAAAGCAGGGAGATTTAGATGAGATTTTAGGAAGAAATTCTTCCCTGTGAGGGTGATGAGACCCTGGCCCAGGTTGCCCAGAGGGGCTGTGGCTGCCCCCTCCCTGGCAGGGCTCCAGGCCAGGCTGGATGGGGCTGGGAGCGACCTGGGCTGGTGGGAGGTGTCCCTGCCCAGGGCTGTGGGTGGAACTGGATGAGCTTTGTGGTCCCTTCCCACCCAAACCAGTCTGTGATGGCTGAGGGGCAGCTGGGGCGCAAAGCCCCGTGACCCAGGTTCCCAGCCCTCCCCCTCCTTCCCAACCCCTTTCCCACCTTCTTGTCCAGAGGACTCTTTTGACGAGGACTGCTTTGACGAGGAAGCCTACTACGCAGCCCTGGGAACCCGCCCGGCCCTCAACATGGAGGAACTGGATTCATCCTACCAGCACATGATCGATCTCTTTTCCATCTGCACCAGCGAGGACCCCAAGCAGCGTCCCTCGGCCGCGTGCATCGTGGAAGCCCTGGAAGCCAGTCTGGCCCCGGAATAAAAACGATTTGCCCTCCTGCACTGCGCAGCTCAGGGCCAGCAAAGCTGCCCCCCGGCTCCCCGGGCGCAGGGGCTCAGGGATGGAGCTTAGAGCAAGGCCTACTCCTGCGGCATTTATCTTTCTAGTAGGTGAAACCTGCTCTGGGTGCTTAAAACCAGAGCCTAAACTCGTTATAAACAGTAATCCCTGGTTTAAGGACGTGCCTGAGGTGACTGGGGCTTGCTCTGCCTCTAGAGCAAGCCCCTCCTGCCTGCGCTTAGGTCCTAAATAAGCACTAGTTTTGCTTTTAGTTGTCACGTTACAGCTGTTTTAAAACCCTTCCCTCTCTTTGTGTTGAATTAACAGGTTTGTGGCATGTTGAGAATAAAGGTTTTCTTCTTGATCTCCGTGGGAAAACGGTGCTTTTTTTCCTCCTAAGGAGTGTGGGTGAGGTACGTGCAAGCTTTAGCGAGGGCTCTTGGGTAAAGTATTTGTGTTCCTGAGGTCGGGGCGGGGGGCAGCAGCCCCCAGAAAATAGGAGAACATTACCAAGAGGAGAGCAGCTGCAAGCTCAGGGAAAAGATTTCCTGAAATGACCGGTCATTACACAGAATCGTACTGTGGTGTAGGGTCAAAAAAAAACCCCAGTCTCCTGGGGATTTATTCAGGAAAACCCTGCTGGTTGGGGAAATTCCTGCCCCCGGCCAGCTGGAGACAAAAAGGTTGCAACACGTCCTTGTCCTGCTCCCCCACGCCACCCTCAGCTTCTGTTTCAGCCCCTGCTGCCTTTTCCACTGAACTCCTCAAATCAGGGCAGCGGTGGAAGCGGCCCCCACACCCCTGTGCACAGAAACGAGCTCGAGCAGCAGCACTTCACCCCTTTTATTGAGCAGACACCCCCCCCCGTGACGGCTTCCCCTGCAGCACAACACCCTGAGGCTTCCAGGGCTTACACACGGGGGGAAATTCTGCTACAAGTTGGTCATTTTAAGTCCTCTCCCACTCCTCCGCGCATAAATTTAGCGACTGCCTGTACTAAGGCTCCCACGCCGCCTTTTACACACTTCTGAGAGCCCAGGATGACAGCGGGGAGAAAACAGCCGTCTTTATATTAATTAAATCTTTTAAAGGAATTAAGTTACTCGCAATAAAACTTAACTTCAGAAGAAACCAACCCACCTGCAACCCAAGCCAGGCTCCACACCAAAACGTAACACAACTCTGTACACAAAGTGACGCGCTCCCCGCCCCGGCTCGCTCGCCAGGGGAGGAAGAACTGGGGCTCAGCAGGAAAGCGGCGTTTCGCCGGGTAACGACGCTTCACGCCTTATTTTAAACACCCAAATCCTCTCCAGACAAACCTCAACTTCTAACGATCGAGTCGAATCAGTTGTTGGAAATGAAGTTGTAAACGAGGAAGTTGGGGGTTTGGCAGTATCTCGTGGCAAACGACTTGCCGTCCGGCGTCGGGTCGGAGAAGGCGATCTCGGCGGTGCTCAGGTAGCTGCCGTACATGAAGGTGCTCCTGGAAAGAGAGAGGAGAGCTCTGGACGTGCTGCAAACAGCCCCCCCACCGCCGTGGTTTCCCCCCCCCCCAAGCCTCCCCTGCAGGAGGCTGTTAGTGCCTCTGTCGCTTTGCCTTCAAACCAGAGAGCGCTGGGAGATGCCCAGTTTGTTCTCCTGGATTCTGGTGGAATCAGGAACCGGGAGGCGTTTGAAAATGAGCAAGAAGGGTAACGTGAGACCAAATACAGGCAGAAAACCCCCACAGAGAGTCCATATTAATAGACAAAGGGAAGTTTCTAAGTCTTCCTCCCAGTTCAGGCCGAGCTTGAAAAGCTTGGAATTTCCTGCCTGGAAAAACTCAAGTGTTTGGGCCCATCAACTTGTCCACTAAAACAATTATGATGATTATTTTTTCCCCCCAACAAACACAGTTTCTCTTGGAAAATCCAGCCCGCGGAGCTCTGTGTTCTGGTTATACCCAGCAGTTAACAGCGTGGCCCACGCTGGTGCCAGATTTTAAACGCAAATATTACTTAAATGTTAGAAACACACAGAGCATCCATCCATGTGACATCCCCCCACTCTGAAGTGGGGATTCCAGACAAATTTGGTACCAATTTGCGGCGCAGGGAAGTGGTGGAGTCCCCAGCCCTGGAGGTAGGTTTAGCGGTGGAGTTGGCGGTGCCGGGTCAGCGGTGGGACTCGACGATCCCCAACCTCAACAGTTCTTCCCAAACGCTTTTCGCCACCGTCATCGTTCCCCCCGCTCCCCGCCCCAAGGACAAACCCCAGCGGGGAGCCCGGCTCCTACCTGACCACGTCCACCATGCGCCGGGCGATGCCCTTCCTGCGCCTCAGGCCGAACACCCAGATCCTGCTGACGCCGCAGACGGCGGGTTCCGGCTCGGCGGAGCAGCGCCAAGCCCGGTGGTGCTGCAGGGCGTCCTGCCCCGGGGACGACGGCACCGCTCCCGGCTCCGACAGCACCCGGAAAGCCTGCAGGGCCGAGCAGAGGCATCAAACCGCTCCTTCCCGACGGGACGCGGAGCCCCCCCCGCACCTTCCCGTGCTCCCGGCCTGGCCTTCTGCCCTCTCCCAACTCACTCGCTGCAATTCCTGCTGCCCAACAACTTCTCTCGCTCTCTTAAACCCGTCATCCCAGAGGCGAAAAACGCCGTCGCTGATGGGCTCGGCCTTGGCCCGCGGCGGGTCCGTCTTCAAGCCGGCTGGCGTCGGCTGTGTCTGACAGGGGGGAAACTTCTAGCAGCTTCGTACAGAAGCCACCCCTGTGACCCCCCCCCACTGCCAAACCCTTGCCACGCAGACCCGTTACATTCCACCCCTCGCCTCCGTGAATCACGCATTTAAGAATTATCGTTCCAATTCAAGTTTCTCACGCCAACGCCACTCAGCATCAACACAAGGAAAAAAAAAATTCCCCACACCCAAATTAAACTAAACCTCATCACAACGCCAAACAAAAGCGGACAACTCGCGCACAATCCACCCCTTGGCCCTTCACCACCATTACAACATACGTTTTCCACCGTCGTTCCGCTTTCTGACACTGTCGCATCCGTGTTTTGCCCGCCACCTCTCCCAGTTATTATCCTTATCTCATATTCTCGGAGCCCCACGTTGGGCGCCAAAAAGACCGTGGTGGGTTGACCCTGGCCAAAACGCCAGGTGCCCACCAAAGCCACTCTGTCACTCTCGCCCCCTCAGCTGGACAGAGGAGAAAAAAAAAAAATCTAACAGGCACGTGGGGCAGGTAAAGACAGTTTAACGAGGCCGAAGCCAACCAAAAGATCTGATTCTCTCCTCCCCATCAGCAGGCGATGTCCAGCCCCTTTCTGGGAAGCGGGGCTGCGGTACGTGCAGCGGTTGCTCCGGATGACAAACATGAAACCAATGTCCCCATCTTCTTCCTGGCTTCCCCAGCTTATATGGCTGAGCAGACGTCCCGTGGGTTGGAATATCCCTTCGGACAGTCTGAGTCAGCTCTCCTGGCTCTAGCCCCTCCCGAGTTTTTACCCACCCCCAGCTTACTGGGGAAAGGTTGGGGAAACAGCCGTGGTGCTGGGTGAGCCCGGCTCCGCAGCAGTCAAAACGCTGCTGTGTGATCAGCGGCCACCGCACAGCACGGCGAGGGCTGCAGCTCGGGCAGACCCGTGACACCACCGCAGCACCCAGCGCCCAAACCGGGGCCGGAGCGAAGCTCGCTGCCCTATCGGTCGGGCAAACTCAGCTAACTCCTGCCAGCAACGTCCCGCCCTGGTGACAGCACCAGCTTTTCCTTAATTCCCTTTTTTTTTTTTTTTTTTTTTTAAAAATTGTTTTTCTTTTCAGGGGGTGGGTTTTCAGTTGGGTTGGGTTTTGTTTCCTTCGCTTCATTCTCTGCGCATCGGAAACCCCGGCTTACGCCAACAGCCCCAGCGATTCATTTCAGCCCGTACCTGCTTGATGGATTCAGCCACCAAACACCCAACGATCATCTTCTCGTTGGCCACAAACAAGTAGGTTTTAGTCTTGGCCGGGCAGCTCAACGGAGCTTGTTTAAAGCCCAATTCGTTATCCACAATTTCTCGCACGTCTTCTGCCTAAGGGGACAAAAGCGGGGAGAGGCGTGCTAGGAACCAACACGCGCCTTGCTCCTGTTGAGGGAGGGTCGCCCTCATGACAGGCTTCCCTGCACCGCAGCAGAGACGCCGGCGCTGCTGTCCGGCACCGCTGGGGAGCACGGGGGGTGGCTCCTCCTGACGGGCTTCAAAGTTACACAAAAAAATTCAGCATTTTATAGCCTTTTTCTGCAAAGTCACGGTCTTTAACCTATTTTAGCATCAGCGTGCGTGTTAATGTTGACACTGACACTGATTGCTCCACCCTATTAACTAACTTCATTCATATTCCTGTACTAATATAATCATGGGTTATCTCACTGATCAAGATCTCTGATATACAAAGCAGGATGGGGAGGATGGGAGGGTCTTCACCTTAACATCCCTTAGTTTCTCTGCTTTCATCCCATAAGAAGACACACCAAGAACGTGCACTTTCACCCCCTGTCCCTGTCTCCTGCCTCCCTGTTCTGTTCTGGGCAATTTCACCATGAGCAGCAGCTTTAGCTTTGACCTTCTTCGTGAGGCAGCAGCTGCTGTCTCTGAGCATCAGGGAGGGTTTGGCTATTTCTCACTACAATATAAACTAATATCATTAATACCAAGCGTTAGTTATTCCTTAAAGCAATCCAGTCGTTCATTAACAGCAATTAGTTATCAATGAAAGTAATTATCTATTCAAAATGCAAACTTGATTATAACGCTCCGACTCTGGCGCGAAACCTGTCCGAAAGGGGACTCGTTCCCCCAAATAAGCCCGGGCTTACGCAGGATGGGGCTCTAACTGTGCCGAGAGCATTAAAGAACAGGCTCTCGCTCGTGTCTTCGCCCCGTGACGCCTCTCACAGAGCACGACTGCCTCTCGCCCCAGTCCTTGGGATGGAAACGTTCGGCTGGTGGTGGTGGGGTAAGAACAGGAGCTTCCACGCAGGGAACAGCATTAGGATGCATCCGGGCGGGCGCCCCCAGCAACCCAGATCGCTGCCACAGCCCCTCTCAGCTCTCCCGTTCGCCCCCTGCGAGGTGGGATCACGCACTAAGGGAGTTCCAGTGGCTGAGCCAGCAGAAAGCCGATCCAACCCCCAAATAAACAAACATTTACCTTCTTGACAGCGTATTTTGGGTCATCCGGAAGAATCAATACGATTTTTCCATCCCAGAACTCTGCCACAACCCGTTCTTTCTTCCAACCCTGCCACACAGAGGGGGGGAGGAATCAAACAAGCGAACAAGTGAGTGGTCCAGCAAGAGAGGGGAAGCGATTCAGCGCAGAGCCGGGTAATCTGAACCGCTCCAGCTTTCAGGAATGAAGCCAAGTCCCCTTCATCAAACCGACAAAGGCAGGAGGTTGGTGGAACGGCCTCGCTCGCCCTTTAACCTCCCCTCTGGATGCCAAACCGCTCCCCTGCGCCTCCCTCGATCTCCCACCCGGCGCTGCCGCCGCCTTACCACGTATCTGAGCGCCTCGAGGAACCTCTCGTGGTGCTGGAGGTGCTGGGCTTCGTCCTCCGGGCTGGCAGCCGTGTAGATCATGCCGCAGGACTTGCAAACCACGGCACCGAAATGCTTCTGACCGGCGTCCTAAGGAGAAAGGGAGGCAGCTGAGCGCCGTGACGCCGTTCAAAACCACGTTCAGCTTAAGGAATAACGTTGAGAATTGGTTCTGGTAACAATAATCGAAGGTTTAAGTGTTTGTTTTCATTTGAATTTGTGAGGAGGGGTTCGAGCTTTTGCTTATTTGCAGAATATCTAGAACTACGCAGCATTAAATCATGCAGGGGAGGCAGTGGATGGATAATTTGGAACAGGTCTTGAAACAGATCAGCAACATCCTCACGGTGGTATAATCAGGTTTGGATTTTGAATAGATAATTACTTTTGATTGATAACTAATTGCTGTTAATGAACGACTGGATTGCTTTAAGGAATAACTAACGCTTGGTATTAATGATATTAGTTTATATTGTAGTGAGAAATAGCCAAACCCTCCCTGATGCTCAGAGACAGCAGCTGCTGCCTCACGAAGAAGGTCAAAGCTAAAGCTGCTGCTCATGGTGAAATTGCCCAGAACAGGACAGGGAGGCAGGAGACAGGGACAGGGGGTGAAAGTGCACGTTCTTGGTGTGTCTTCTTATGGGATGAAAGCAGAGAAACTAAGGGATGTTAAGGTGAAGACCCTCCCATCCTCCCCATCCTGATTTGTATATCAGAGATCTTGATCAGTAAGATAACCCATGATTATATTAGTATAGGAATATTAATGAAGTTAGTTAATAGGGTGGAGCAATCAGTGTCAATGTCAACATTAACAGCGGGCATAACACGCACGCTGATGTTAAAATAGGTTAAAGACTGTGACTTTGCAGAAAAAGGCTATAAAATGCTGAATTTTTTGATGTGACCCTGCAGCCCGTCAGGAGGAGCCACCCCCCACGCTCCCCAGCGGTGCAGGACAGCAGCGCCGGCGTCTCTGCCGCGGTGGGGGTGAGTGTGCCGGGGTGGCGACCTTTGGTCAGCAACGGGGGAAACAACATAAAAGAGCACCACAAAAAAAAAAAAAAGTCACAACAACAACGGAAAACTATGGGGGGTTTTTTCCCTCAGTTACCTAACAACATGCTCGTTTTTACCTCTCTCAGGCAAGGGGAAGAGAGGGAACCGAACGCCAGTTGTGCCAACTGCTCTAAGCAGCGAGGTGAAGCGAAGCCTCGCCTGCCAAGGACTTGTTATTTCCCCTGCACCGGCTGTTTTCCCTCCCCCGTGTCCCCGGGGGGGCTCCCATCATGTCCCAGTTTGCCCCTCGTGGGTCCAGCAGTGAGACACGGGCCAGGCCGGAGCTCGGGGCCGACCAGCCGGCGGTGCTCAGGGTAGCCAGGACCGCTGAGCACGCGCTGCCGCTCCCCTCCAGCGCAGGCACTCAGCCGGGTTTTCTCCCTTCCACAGGGACCAGTTTGCAAAAACGTGCGTCTGCGAAGCCTCAGGTTCGACAGAAATCACCCAAACGACTCAAAAATTGCCAGAAAGGGCAGAGGAGCAAACAAGAAGGAGCACGTGAGCCCCATTCCCTCAGGAAACGGGCTCGAAAACCATCTGCGCGGCACCAAGCGAGAACAAACCGTTTACTTCCAAAAAAAAATTACTCATCGCCGAGGGCGTAGTTTTTTGGGAAAGCCCCACGGGGGATGGCTACGTGGCACGGGAGCCTCTGGAACACCGTGTGGCCTCCTTCTCCTCCCAAAACAGCACTCCACACCGCGGGGCGACAGCGGGAAGGCGGGCATGGAGCTACCCAAGAGGGAGCCGCTCGGTGACGGAGCGAGCTCCGCCGGGGCTCAGCTCTCGGCCGCACGTTCCCGCTCGCCGGCTGACGCGTGCGGTGGCAGTGGCGGTGCTGCGCCGGCTCTGCTCGCCCAGGACGCCGTGGGAAAAGGGAATCATCCAGCCAAATTCCCTCCTGGAGCATCCCGACAGGCTTGGCCGAGTTTCCCTTTGGTTTTTTGGGTCTGCTCGCCCAGGACCCCGTGGGAAAGGGGAATCATCCAGCCAAATTCACTCCTGGAGCATCTCTACAGGCTTGGCCGAGCTTCCCTTTGATTTGGGTTTTTTTTTCTTTAACATATTCCATAAATGTCTGTTGAATTCTTAAATGTAATAAAGCCTGGGTGTCCCAGGGCAACCATAACCCTGCATTTCCCAGCTACCACCCTGTCCTCGCCGAGTGCTAAACACGCTAATCCCTGCCCCGTGACGGCCAGCGGTGGGGTCGGTTTGAGGTTTACACGTCAGGAAACCTACTTATGGGTTGGCCACACGACAAATTTCTTGTGTCCTCCCCACCAAGCCGCCCCGAGGCCCCCCCAGCACACCCCGAGGGGAACCTTACAATGATCATCTGATCTCCGGGGGAGGGCCCGCGCAGCTCCTTCGCCTTCTTGCTTTTCTGCCCGGCCCGAGGTGTTTTCGCCGGCGGGCTGGACCCGAAGGGAGAAGCCAGTTCATCCAGCAGGGGCTGCGCCCTGAAAATCATTTCAGAGAGAAATGAGTCGCTGCAGGCGGAGGTTAACGTCACCCGTGGGGTACCAGGGCAGGGTGGTGATTCTTACCACGGAACACCCCAAACTAAGCCTGTGCCAGCTCCTCCGGGGAAGGGAGGGGAGGAGAGGGGCTCTAGGAGGGGCCACGATTGCATCAGAAGTAACCAACTCTTGAGTAAGCCCCTCTCTCACTTCCACAGCCATCCCATTTCCAGGATACTGGAAATCCAGCAGCTCCTTGAGCAGCCAAAGGGCTACAGAGGGCCAGGTGCGTGACAAACGGGAACTGCAGGTGAGGAGAGAGGGGCCCAAATCCGGCAGCTCCCGCCCCAAACCGCTGCTTACGCGTGACTGGACGTCGCAAACACCCCTGGGCAGGCTCGGGGTTTTCAGCAGCAAGCTGCTCAGCTCTGGTCATCTTGCACCCCAAGGATCCAAAAAACCCCAAAGCCTCACCTAAACAGTCCCACGGGCACGCTCCCAGCTCAGGGATTCGTGCCAGACCCCCGGGCAGCGCGGCAGGAGGCCAGGATAAGGGGCCTCCAACCCTGCCAGGCTCAGCAGGGGAAGCAGCATCCCCCCAAAATCATCTCACAAAGCTTCCACGTGCCCGTTTTGCGAGGAAAGCGGACTGCGGAGCGCACACCGCATCGGCACCACCCCCTCCTCAGGGAAGAAAAGGAAGAATTAACCTGCAAAGCGTTTCCTCCAGGGGCTGATCGAGGTGTAGGAGAATTAGGGACAAGGTTTGGCCGAAACCCACGGCAGCTTGGCCTCAAGCCCACACTCCATCCAGCCCTGGGGACCCAGGACACCCCCACAAGTCCCAGCCCCTCATGCCAACACCCCTTGAGACCAGGGGATGGGCAGCAGCTCGGGAAAAACCCCCTGGTGCTCGCTGCCATCTAGGGACGGCTTCCCAACGAGGGCAGCAGGCCGAAGCGTGGCCAAGAGGAATTTTTCCTGCTCCGATCCAGACACGGAGGCTTCATACGAATTTTGAAGTCGGCAGCATGGGCTTCAGCTCCAGGGAGCACGTTGTCAGGGGCGAGAAGGATCACAGGGTTTTTCTAACCTGCCTTTAGGCTCCTCTGCGCCACCTTAAAGCGGGAAATGGCAACCGCCACGCAGTGAACCTCAACGTGGAACTAATTTAGAGCTACACCAACCAATTTGGCACATTTGGACGCTAAGGAGACTTTCCAAAGCGGAGAGTTCGTGTAGGAAAAGCTCGTGCTCATCAGCTTCCCCGGAGACAGCTGCAAATCCGAGACTGATTTTCAGTTAATCACAACCACCAGGATTCCCACATATTCCAAGGCTCCTCTTGCACCACGGAAGGTATTTGAAAAGCCACACGAGGAAGCAAAGCGAGTATCGCCGTCAGATTCCTCTTTCAACACTTCTGTGGCGGAGCGCCGCAGTAGCGCGACAAGGCTGGGGAGGTTTATTTTGGCTCTTTTAGGGGAATCTTTAAGTGGGGGTTTTTTTTTAGGTTCACAATAAACTGGGCTCAGAATGCTTTTGCTGTTCGCAAAACGCATCATAAAGTTGATTCAATTTGGGAGAGGGACTAGCAGCTCCGGTTCTTGCGTGGGAAAACAAGTCTTTCCCCACCAGAGGTCTCTAAGTATGGCAGCAGATTAATTAAAGAAATCAGCTAATCAGAGGCACAGCCACCAGGTAGTACGAGGACACTTTGTGAGTAAAGAGCCCCAGTTGCCTGCGAGGGATTGAGCAATATCGTGCTTTTTACAGACCCAAAAAGCCAACTTCAGGTGCTTGTGCTTCGTTGCCATCGCACGAAATACCAAATGCCGCCCAGCTGACCCACGAAACACCCGCTGGGGTGAGCGGGGGCAAGCAGCACAGAAGGGGGTGCTTCCCTCCATCCTTTTCACCCATTTTTAAGACAATTTCTCTCTGGTCTTCAGCACCTCCATCAAAACTCCTGGGCATGCTGCTACCATAGAAAAGCCCAGCACAAAACACTCCAGGGGGGATTTGGGCACAGCACAGAGATGCTTCCCCGAGTGCCAGCGGGGACGGTGCTGGTCAGTGCCAGCCACGGCAGGCGCGGGAGGAGTTCCTAGGGAAAAGCAAGGACCCTCAGGGCGGAGGGATCCGTTTGACACCACGTTTAAAGAACACAGATTCCACACCAGCAGCACCAGGCAGGCGCACAAGCCTTCCGAAATCTTCGGCTCCGTACAAGCCGAGCAAGCCAGCGCCGGCCCAAAAAGCAGGACATTGCAGCAGTTTGGTAACAAATACCGACTGGTGATGGAGGAGCTGCCAGTCCCTGCAAGAGCCACAGCCTG
Organism: Leptosomus discolor; assembly: GCF_034619465.1. Taxonomy (NCBI): domain Eukaryota; kingdom Metazoa; phylum Chordata; class Aves; order Leptosomiformes; family Leptosomidae; genus Leptosomus; species Leptosomus discolor. The sequence goes on from NC_141392.1 coordinate 126,686,593, forward strand.
GCCCCATACAGAACACGCAGGAGCAGCACAAAGAAATAAACCCCCCCCTGCAGGGCTCAAGCACCACCCAGGCTGCGCCACTCTTGGTGAGGAACGCGTCCTGAAACAGCCCCCCTTGTTCTCACCGTCCTGTCGCTGGTGACAGCTGGGAGAAAACCATCGTTTCCTTTTTAGTTCAAAAAACAAACAGTTCCACACGTACCAATTCACAAGTAAAAGGTATGACAGGCAGGAAGAAATGGGTGTTTCTTATTCACAGCCTGGAATATTCATGTTTTCTTAGTCACAGGCTGGAATCCCCCCAAATCAAGGCAAATTCAATCATAGAATCATTAGGTTGGAATAGACCTCTCAGTCCAACCATCGACCTAGTACCACCATGCCCCCTAAACCATGTCCGGGACAGCATCTTTCACCTGCTCTTTTTTTTTTTCAACCCAACAAACCACAATTAAAAAACTCACACAAACCAACCCAAAACACCCTCAGGCTCCCAAACCTTAGACGGATTGGGTGAAAGCGAAGCTATTGTTCTTAGAACTGGTATAATTCTTAAAAAAAAAAAAAAATAATAACAATTCTGCAGATAACTCCTTGTTATTTTTGGAGAGAGTTAGCAAAGATGAACCTACCTTTTCTTGCTGGCAGGGGGTGCACTGAATATGGGGTAGACAACAGCATTTGAAGGAGTCGCTGGAAAAGTGAAGGTAGGGTGGTTTAGAATCCTTTTTAGTTGCAGAACACGCCGAAACAGAAATTCAAACACCAACGAGGCTTCAACACGACACCCAACAGCGAAACCAAACGCACCAGGCGAGAGGTTTCCCTTGTCCTGGGAAGGTGTCGATGCCGCAGGACGCCACAGCGGCGTTGGGGACTGGTATCCAGCCCCAGTTCCCTCCCATCCATTTCAGGGGCATTGAGTGGGCCATCTGGTGCTTTCCCCTCTCACACTGGAACTACGAAGCAGAAACTTCTGCTGCAGTAGTTCAGCGTTTCCTCAGCTATTAATTAAGAGTGTTAATCAAGCACAGGCTTCTCCATTTTCCATCACTTTGGCTGAACCCACAGCTTGTTCATCCTGGAGAAATGACGGGCTCAGCACGAGGTTACAGCACACAAGCCGCAAGTCTGGGGATAATTTAGCAAAGACTTTGGCCAGTAAAACCGAGGAAATGATGAGTTAGGAATAGATTTTCCTTCAAGTGCAAAAAATTTAGGTACTAGACTGCTTTCTGCTGTCGTATTTCGACCGCATTCACAAATAGAGACTCCTTAGGAATTACAGCATCATAGTAAAAGTACACGAGCAGAAAAACGGCCCTGACAGCCTCCAGAAAACATCCATGAGGATGAATCCGTCGTTTCTAGGAAACAGGACACAATAAAAAAGTCTCTTGTTAGTGTCAGGAGGGGAAAAGATCGTGAGGAGTCACGGAGAAGACACTAAGAAACAATAAAAACCTACGGCTTCCTAGAAATGCAGGATCTCGGAGGGCCAAGGCACTTGGGAAAGGGCCCAGCAGGCAAATAACATCAGAGAATCCTTGGGAATGCGACGGCAACAGCTTTATAAAGAGGTGAGAAACACAGTCTACAGAGCTGGGGGTAGCAGAAGGCAAAGTGGCTGGCAGCACAGAGCACGCCGCTCCTCGGAGCCAGAGGGAGAGGGCGACCTGCCGTAAAACCAGACTTCCAACAGCCGATAAATGAGTTCCCACGTGAAGCCAGACTAAAGGGAGGGAGGGGAAAAAAACCTCAGGAGTGCTGGCAAGTTCTTCAAGAAACAGATTAAGACCAGATGGGCCAGAAAAAAAAGGGGAGAGAGAGACGAGCACGGCTAAACCGTGACTTTGTCCTCTCTCTGGAAAGCCAAGGAGTGACAAAGGGGACAGTCACCAGGGGAAGCAGGGCAGCAACGGCAGGGACCGAGAGCGGAAAGGCAAAAGGAGCCCTACCCGGGAAGGGCACAGCGCCAGGGCAGCCCCTGGGAACTGCACGGGGAAAAGCCACAGGTTTCTGCTACCAAACGAGGAGGAAACCCCAAAACCAGGCGACAACACGTTCTGTGGGTGGTTGCGTCAGTCGTCGACGAAAGAATTGGTGACGATGAGTTCGTTGGGGGCAGTTAAAACACGAAGGAGATCCGGGGAGAGGTGTTGGGAGAACACCCAGCCCTTGTCAGGCCGAACTAACCCAGGGCTGCTGGGGCTAGAACAGCAAGTGCTGCCTGGTTTTGCAAGGGAAAAAACGGAGAAAGCAGGAAATCAGGATAAAATAACATGACCTCAGCTTCGGCAAACACACTGGCACACGTTAGCGCATACTTGGAAGATGAGGCAGCAGGTAGAGGCCAAGACATTATTTTTGCCTTAATAAAATAATACTTAAGCAACGTATTTTCTTTTTATTATCACTTGTAACGCCCAAGAGGGAAAATAATAAATGCCTTAAAATGAGGATCGCAGAGCGGGTTGGGTTGGAAGATCATCTCGTAAAAATTAATCTAGAACTAATGATTATACAAATATAATAATTTCTGAAAATTCCCTTGTGTTTGCAGGGAAATACAGTCTCTGTCTAAGAAAAAGGGCAAAGTTAACTGTGGAAAAAAAAAAAACCAATATATTCAAATAATTACTGTTAATAACTCACTGCTGAAACACAAAGCACAGAGTGGAGTTTCCTCGGTGACCATCAGACCTAAAAAATACTGTAACCTTGTGGGCAACAGCTGGCACATCTGGGCATTGAGGGGTTTCATTTCAAAAGCGTCCTCAGGCTGAAAACGGCCAGAAAGAGGGAGGCTGAACGAAGGATAAAGGGAAATCCCTGCACTTAACAACAAGCTGGGGCAAAATAAGGGACCGGGATCGCCCCCCTGGGCAGCAGCCGCGTGTGAAGCACTTGGGTCATTGTCTGCCTCAAAGCGAAGGCGTCTGGTAAAGTTTCCTGGGGAAATGTGTGTGTGTGAGTTTGAGGAATTACCCCCTTCCTGCGAATTCCTGCTGGCAAGGCTCCAGTGGAGATGGGTTTGGGAATGCCACATGGGAAAAGGCAGAGAAAAACCAATAAATGAAGGAGTCAGAGGCCTAAAAATCCAGATTTAAACAGGAAAGCTGAATCAGGGGAACAGTCCAGGGAGAAAAGAATGAGGGGAAACACTTAACAATAGGGTTCCAATACAGCAGTTCCCCCAAAGCTCACTGGGCAAAGAGGAAAGACAGGTCAGACCTCGGGATGAAAACAGTTCACACGCAGCTGACCACAAACCAGACCCACCAGGGAGATGGCAGGAGCTCCACCACCCACTGCCCAGCTTATCGAAACGCGGAACGACAGGAAGGGGAACTCAGCGGAGCTGATCCCACTGGGGAAAAGCAGGTGACCCAGGAGATCCTCATTTTCCTGCAGCAACAGAAGCTGTAGACCTTGTAATACAGAATGGCTAGCTGGCTTTGGGGAAGGAAGCTGGCTTTGGGGAAGGAAGCTGGCTTTGGGGAAGGAGCTGCTGCCCAGCCCTTGGAGCCAGGGAGCCCTTGTACCAGCCCCCAGGCACAGCCCCACGGCTGACTGACACACACCGCAAAGATCAGGAGGCAGCAGGACCCGCCCAGCGCAGGACACCCGGGGGGATCCTCCCGTCACACCGGGGGGCTCAAGGGACACCAAGGCCTGAGCAGGAGAGACAGGGAGGGCAGCGAGCCAGAGCTGGATCTGGGAGCTGGGGAAGGCCCCGGGTGGGGCAGGGCAGGCGCCACAGGGCAAGTTCAACAGTTCCACCCCGAGGAAGACTCGGACCTTCATCCCCAACGACCACCAAGGACCCCCGAGGGGGGCGTGACTTGGGGCGGGACCATGGGAGGAACTTCTGTTCACGAATTCCTGGAAACAATTACAATAACCCAACCTTTTCTGGGAAATGTCACGAATAAACATGGAAGCTGTCGATACAAGGGCAGAATCCTGACGCTTGGGCGCGCAGGGATGGAAGGAGCCACCCCCGAGCTGCCCGGCGCCGCGGTAAAGAATCCCCGCGGAAGAACACCGGGGCGTGAGGGAGTTTTCTCTGTTTCCACCAAGGTGCAGACAACCCAACTTACCTCGTTGATTCACCTCATGTGGAGACTGGCTTGAAACTGTACCACAACCATCCACCTCGCAGGTTGTAGAAGAACCGACTTCATCCCCATCCTGTAAGTAAAAACGACTTTTTTTAGGGCAAAAAGCAAACTCCCCAGTTGATTCAGTTCCCCGACAGCATCTGGTTCAAGCGCCCCTCGCCACGAGCGTTCACGGCCATCACGCAGCGTCCCCGAGGGCCGCAGTCCCCAAACCACAGCAGCCTCCCCGCCTCGCCGTCGGTGAAGTCACACCCGAGGGCTGAAGCTGAAAATGCTGCCAAAAACGCTGCACTTCAGCCCTGAGGAAAAAATAACCACTACCTGCAGGTTACTCACAGCCATTTCTCGTCCAACCTGCCTTGGGCTGCTGCGAGAGCAACTCCAGCTCCGCGGATTTTGATTCTCAACCCCTCCGCACGCCCCTGCCTTTGTTTCAGGGTGGGATGGGGGGGGTTTTGCTTTTGGTTTCAAGTCAATCTTAACCACTGAGGTTGATATTATTTCTGCACCTTCGCTTTTCTGGGGCTCTGCTTCATTCTCGGGCTACAACGATGCATCTCCGCAGCTTTCGGAAGCCTCTCGCAAATGTTCTATAAACAGGAGTTTGCCAAACTGGGGGTGTTTTTGCCTTGAACTCCGCTGTTTTCGTGCGTGACGGAGTGTTATTTCCCATCGCACCAGGAACCCTAGGCAGGCAGCAGGCAAAGCAGCCAGCTGCAGCAAACCCTGAGACGAGCTCAAGGCCAAAATCAGCCGGCAGCGACGAAATCGCCGCGTTCCCGCTTCAAACGCTCCCGAAAGCGCTGGGAAAGTTTGCCCACGTGACAAACGGCCACCGCAGCAGAGTAACGTGCTTTCAGGTTTGGGTTTTTTTAGGCTTGCATGTGCAGGAGCGGCTCGTACGAGCTGACACAGGTGGTTTATTAATGCTGCGCTGCAAAAACCCATCGAAAATCAAGGCAGAGAGACACTGAAGCAGCGCAGGCGAGTCATAAACTGCCTTTTAGTGAACCGACACGGGAATACAGGACACATCAGCCCCGTAAAACCAGCTTCCAAGCTTGTTCGCTGCTTCCACGCCCAGTATAAAATACCATGGCCGCATCCCGCTGGTTTTTTCCCCGCTTTCCTGCGTTTTAGGCGCCGGAACGCAACAGCAAAACACGGCGTTAAGGCTGATGAAAGTCTGCAAACCCGCTCCAGCGCCAGCCTTGTCCCTCCCACCAAACACTTTCCTGTCACCAGGAGTATTCCCGGCTAAGGCAGCACCGGAGAAAGCTGCTTGTACCTCTTTGGTGAGAGGTCACAGCTCTCCAAGCACAGACCAGCCCAGAAAAGTCACTGTTGGTTTGCTCAAGCGTGAGAAAGGGAGGCTTAGCCTCGCTTCCCGGAGAAGGGAGCTGCAGCACCAGCACACGGAGCTCCTGCCAAGGAAAATAACCACTAAAAAAGAGAACCCAGAGCAGAAGGAGGCCAGCTAGCGCCGCCCGAGGTACAGCCCAGGCTGTCCCAGCCACGAGCACCTCGTGACCCAGGAGGAATCTCTAAAGAAAGGCACCAGAAAGGATTTTGCTTTCTCTGGCCGATGACTTTGCTGGTGGGGAAGACCCAGAAAGGCTTTTGGAGCACGGCAGCGCCTCGAGAAGCGCCTCCTTCCTCCAGCCTGGAGCAGACAGCCCGTGATCTAGAGAGAACGCCCGGGACCTGGGCTCACCACCTCCCGCAAAACGCCGCGAGGTCAGCCCCGGCGTTTGTTACGCTGATTAAAACAAGAAGAAACAAACCAAAGATGCTTAAACACTTCTTTTTTCAGCTCTGCATGCGTCACCTCTACCTACCGTGTCCTCTGCCTCGCCGGCTGCAGGCTGGGAAGCCCCGAACGGCCCAGAGGCGCCTCCGCTTTCCCGCCGAGACGGTTTCCCTCCACGTGCCGAACCTCCCTCTCGACTCGCACGGCTGGGAGAGCCCTCCCCGTCCTCGTTCTCCTTCTTCCGAGGCACAGGAACACCCCTCCGCGCTCCACCCGCCTCCAGGACTTTGCCTCCCTCAGCTGAACGAGACGCAGTCGCTGCCGGCGGGCTGGGCGGATCGTTTTCTTGCGGAGATTTGGGGAGAGACTTCGTGTCCACAGCTGGTTTTTTGGAGTGAGGTTTCTTCGTGGCAGAAAAGAAAGCGGCTCCCAGCTGGAGCTTCAGGGCCGGTTTAACTGTCATGCTCAGGACTCTGAAGGGCGACTCCATCTTCTTTTTAACCAGGCAATTCACGTTCTCTTTCTCAGCGCTGGGTTTCCCCGCCGGTACCTCTCCCTTTGCCTTCTTCAGCGTTTTGGGGACGGCTTTGCCACGCTTGGAGGCGCTGGTTGGCTTTGCCTTCCTGCTCGAGTCCACGTTCGCCTTCCCAGTGCTGCTGGCAGCTGGGAGATGGTCCTCCCTATTCCTCTCGCTCAGTTGTTTCCTCTCCAGAGGGCTGAGGTAGCGCTTCTCCTTGCCATAAAAAGCCACCGCAGGCACCAGGGGTTTGTAGGAGGAAGCGAGTTGGGGGGATAATCCCCCCGAGGGCTCCCTCGGTGCGGCAGTGGGGACGCTGGCTGCCCGAAGGGGGGAAAGGTCCAGCCTCCCCGACAGCGCCGCCTGCGCCGGGACGGCCTCCTTGGCTTCCACCTTGGCGCTGGAGCTCGATGACCAGTTTGTTCGGGAAGCAAACCAGTTAGTTGTCGATTTCCGGAGTGGAGGCAGAGCTGCAGCAAAGCCCAGCATCCTTTTTTTCACCGGGGTCTCGCAGGCTGAGGATGAGCTGTAAAAATAATTACGGAGCAAAACATCACATGGGTTATTGAAAGCTTTTCAGTTATTGCTTTACTTAAGTAGCACTTGATTTTCACTTGGCTTAGATGCCTGTAGCCTGGAACAAATACAAATATCAAATACCCAAATTATAAGACAAATATCAAATGTCCAGATTATAACAGACAAGTATCAAACGTCCAAATACAACATTTGAATATAAAATACCCAAAAAAAGATCAAAAGGCCTGAGACTGTCTAATACCCCCAATTTGTGCAGACCTCAGCGTTTCTGTACTGCACATCAAAGCCTGCCCAAACGGGCAAGGCTGAGGCTTTACCACAAAGAAATGCCAACATCAGGGGGTTTATTTCTTAAGTTTCTAAACGGTCAGGTTTTAGGTTTCTGCTGGTTTTGCGATTTGCTCAGGGCTCCGTCGGTGTGTGAATGTCACGTGCAGGGATACGGCTTGACAGAGGAGACTGCCAAAACAAGATCCCTTAATAAAAGAAAAAATAAATAAAAATGCCTAATGTAGATCACAGAATCCCAGAGTGAGGGGTGGGAAGGCACCTCTGGAGATCATCCAGTCCAACCCCCTGCCAGAGCAGGACCACCCAGAGCAGGTCACCCAGGAACGCGTCCAGGCGGGGTTTGGATGTCTCCAGAGAAGGAGACCCCACCACCTCTCTGGGCAGCCTGTGCCAGGGCTCTGCCACCCTCCCAGGGAAACTGTTTTTCCTCATGTTCATGTGGAACCTCCTGTGCTCCAGCTGGCACCCGTTGCCCCCTGTCCTGTCACTGGCCGTCACCGAGAAGAGCCCGGCTCCACCCTCCTGACACCCGCCCGTCACGTATTTATCCCCACTGATGAGGTCACCCCTCAGCCTCCTCTGCCCCAAGCGGAACAGACCCAGCTCCCTCAGCCTTTCATCCCGAGGGAGATGTTCCACCCCCTCCATCCCCTCTGGGGCTCTGCGCTGGACTCTTCCCAGCAGTTCCCCGTCCTTCTGGACCCGAGGGGCCCAGCCCTGGACACACTATTCCCGATGGGGTCTCACCAGGGCAGAGCAGAGGGGGAGGAGAACCTCTCTCGACCTACTGACCACCCCCTTCTCATACCCCCCAGGACGCCACTGGCCTTCTTGGCCACGAGGGCCCGTTGCTGGCTCATGGGCACCCTGCTGCCCCCCAGGACCCCCAGGTCCCTTTCCCCTACGCTGCTCTCCAACAGCTCAGTCCCCAGCCTGTGCTGGGACACGGGCTTGGCCTTTCCCAGACACAAGACTCCACACTCGCCCTCGCTGTCGTTCATCCAATGTCTCCCCCCCAGCTCTCCAGCCTGCCCAGGTCTCGCTGAACGGCAGCACAGCCCCCCGGGGGGGTCAGCCACTCCTCCCAGTTGTGTGTCAGCAGTCAACCCAGTTGGCGAATATATTGACTAGTACTGGTCCCAGTACCGACCCCTGGGGGACTCCACTGGATACAGGTCTCCAACTAGCACAACGTACTGCTGCGGGCCTGCAACGTACCAGCTCAGCTTCTCTTGTTCCTCACTCTACAGATCAAAGCTCATTTTTAGCTTTGGTTTCCTGACACAGTAGATGAAACCCCTCGAGATGCTCAGCACCATATAGAAAAAAGTCACGGAGTAATAAACACAGGGTGATGCTACTGCATCCTGGAATCACCTTAATATTTTTTCCACTTTACGTTAAAAAGCTCTCAAGGATTTTAAAACACTTATTTTGCGCTATTTGTTTTTATTAGAAGGAGAAAAAAACCTCTAGGAAAAGGTAACGTACCCATCGGTGTCCGTCAAACTACGGCTCCTTTTCTGCGGGGTAAGGGCTGCCATGTCTTCCCCAGAGCACCTACAAGAACAGTTGTAACAGTTTGAAATAGATTTCCAGTAAAACAGAACTAAACAACAACAAACACTCAGTTAAAGAAGGAAGAGGAGGGGAGCTGGGAAGAAAACCCTGAATGGCAGCAGGTCAGGCATGAGAGGGAGAAGAAGACGCGGGGCTGCGTCGCCGCTGAGCACAAGGTGTCAAACAAGCGCACGCGGATCTTCCAGGCCAGGCCCAAGGCTGTCACCAGACAAACCCACCCTAAAGGCCCTTTTCCAATATGGAGTCAGGTCTTTCCGAAACTTCCCGCCTCGCTTTCCTCTCGCAAAGCTCCCTCCAGACCTTGCCGATGGGATTCCTGGGAACCCCCTTGGCTCCTGCCCCTCGTTCACAGTCAGTCAGTTCCCGTCGGCGTTTCCCCTCCAGCCGAGGCAGCTCTTCACCCCACAGACTTGTAGAGTTTCTCTCCCACCTTCCATCTTGCCAGACACTCCACCTCAAGCTCTTCCAGCCTTTGTAACCACTTTAATACTCAGCACTGGTTACCATCGAATCCCAGACTGGTTTGGGTGGGAAGGGACCTCAAAGACCACCCAGTTCCACCCCCCTGCCCTGGGCAGGGACACCTCCCACCAGACCAGGTTGCTCCCAGCCCCATCCAGCCTGGCCTTGAGCCCTGCCAGGGAGGGAGCAGCCACAGGCAACCTGTTCTGGTGTGTTTTAAAGAATCCCAAACCCCTTACCCTGGATCTATCTTTCCTCATTTTCCCACTTCACAAAGGAAGCTGAACAGGTATCGGTGCACATTTCACACTGGAAAATCCATAAAAAGAGGTTCTAGCCCCAGCAATCTAGAGGGAACAGTAAAGTTGCCCAAAGCAAAAACTGCAGGCAACCTGACAATCAGATTTCTCATCATTCTGTATCTGCTGAACTCCTGAAAAGAATTCCTGAACCCAAATCACCTGCTTTATTTTGAACTTCACCAGAGATCCACCCTACTCCTGTTATAACCAAAATAAACTAAAAGGTCCAGTCTCAATCTCTAATTTTGGCTGGCTAAGCATTCTCTCTTTAACAATCTGGTCTCTTTTTCTTGACGTTATCACAAAGATGGAACCATCTTCTCTTTCTGTAGTAGATACAGGTCCACCACAATCCATAGGTGTAACATTAAACCTACTCGTCTCTCTATTAAGGCTGTTCAAGCAAAAAATCTAAGATTATGGAGAAAGGACAGGAGAAGCTTCACATATTTAGGAAGTTCCTTTAACCCTGAATCTTATCTCCTACTGGGCCCACCAAGTTAGCAGTAGAGAACATGACTCTGCTTCAAACAAAAAGGCAATTAAATGCATGTTTAATGCAAATATGGCAGGCCATCCCCAAGGGCAACTGAACCAAAGAAACTGATTTCAAAGATGTCCTACAGAAGCTCCCTCCAATAGTCTGGGGGTTCCCCAACTCATTAAACTGGTCGCTCCCTCTCTCCCAGTTTGAGATAATTACCTTACAACATTCATCTTTCTGCTGCGTGGTGTTTCACAGCTGAAACCCCAGAACAAGCAAACACCCTGTATCCAAGAAGACTAATAATAAATATTCATAAACTGCTAGAAAGAATGATTTACTCCATCACCTGCCAGCAGGGGGAAGCTCCTCCTCACCCGCCCGCGTTAAGCGTTGCTGGCTGCGGGGAAGCGGTGACCGATGGCAGCCCAGGTGCCACAAGCTGTTGCCGAGCCCAGGAACACCAAGGACACAAGCGGTGGCAGAGGGGACCTTCGAGAGAGAGCGAGCAACGCCTCTGAAGCAAGGGGGAGCAACGACGAGGCTGCAGCGCCTGGGAAATAAGGCGTCGGGTGCGGAGGAAAGCGAGAAGGTAAGACAAGGGCAGAGCGGTGGCAGGAGAGTTGGGGTGCGTGGTGGGGGGAACGATCCTCGAGTAACCCGAGGATCCCCATGACAGCGCCCTGCGCGGCCCCAGCCACCCACCCCCCTTCCCAAAAACCTTCTTCACCCAGCTCCCAGCCGGCCCCCCCACCCCACAGGCCCCACGCCTCAGCATGACGCCCGCCCTTCACCCCAGCACCCCACAGGCACCCTGAGCCCAGCACCCCACACCTCTCCCAGCCCCTCCAGGGCTTAACCGAAGCACCTCACACCCCCCCGAAGCCCCCTCTCCGCACTCGGCCCGGTACCAGGGCCTGACCCCACGCTGCCCCGCCACTCCCCACACACCGGTCCGTGGGGCCCGGGGCACCGCAGCACCACCGCGCCAGGCCCTGGGCCCAGCGACTCCCCCCTCAGCCCGCACAGGCGCCTCAGAACCGCACCGGGCCCTGACGCCCGCACCCCCCGCTCCCCCTACACGGGCCCAAACCCCCTACGTGGGCCCAAACCCCCCCCGGGGCCGCCGGCCCGGCCCGGCCCCGCTCCCCCCGGCCCGGCCGCGCTCCCTCACCTCAGCGCCGCCGCCGCCGCCGCTCCCGCGCCTTCCAACCCGCGCGCCTTCTCCCGCCCTCCCGCCCTCCTTCTTCCCACTGGCCGAGCGCCTCGTCGCTCACACGTATATTGCATCGCCATTGGCCTAACGGCGGCGCGCCGCTTTGCGCCCGCCCTACCCCATTTCCAGCCAATCAGATGGCACAGCTCGCCACGCCCCCAGACAGACTCCAACTCCCAGCGTGCCTCGCCAGCGCAGAGCCGCTTGCACGTCGGGGGGGGCAGGTGGGCGGCGCCGCGGGGGCTGATGGGAGTTGTAGTCGCGGCGCGTGCTCCGCTGAGGCCTAATGGGGGATGGAGTGAATGGAAAGGCGTTCGCAAAGGTTCAGAGGGCGGCTGTAGCTCCCTCCCCGGCCTTAGATCCGCAGCCTAGGTAAACGCCGGCGGCGACACCCGTCGGGGAGGCCGCCGCAGCCTGAGGCGGCCTGTGAAGGGCTCCCAGGGCGGCGGCAGCTCCATGGAGGCTCCTCGCTGCGGCCCTCCCGTGGCGCCCAGGCCACTTCCTTTTATTTTTTCTGGATTCGCGTAAATAAAAATAAACCAACGGCGCCCACAGCCCCTCAGCGACCCCGTCCGCGGCGCACTCCCCTGGCAGACCTGGAGGATCTTTGCACATGCGGACATGGCGGGGATTCGCGCGCTTTAGCGTTCCTCATGCGCACTGTGGACTGCCAGCACTGCTGGGGTGTAAGGCGCATGCGCCAGACTCCCCGTGCCTTCGCCTCCCGGGAATAGCGCGCACGCGCAATGAGCTTTCTCGCTTCACCTCCCGGAGATCTAGCGCATGCGTATGGGAAGGTAAACAGAGTTCGCACCATACTGCGCATGCGGCCTCGTTCAGTGCGCATGCGCCATGCTCCCTTCCGCCCCCACCGCCGCCCGGTGCTGGTAGAGCGGGAGAGCGGCCGCCGTGGGGAGCCCCGGGCCGGGCGGGCTGAGGAGGAACCGCCGCGATGGTGTTTTACTTCACCTCCAACGGTGAGTAGGCGAGGGGGGGGGCGCGGTTCGAGGCCTCCGCGCCCACGGGGGGCCTGTACCGGGCCGGGCCCCGCCGCTGTGAGGGGAGCGCTGGGCCGCGCCCCCGCCGGGCTCCTCAGCGAGCGGGGCGGTCCGGTTACGGCGCTTCCTCCCGCCGCTCTGAGCCCCCCCGTTAGTCCTCCCGGTGCCTATTTGCCAACCCTGGGCTGGGCTGAGCGCGAAGAACCCGGTTTGGGCTGGAATGGGGTCCAGCTGAAACCCGTGTCCGGAGCCGCGGGGTTCCCGGGGCCGAGGAGCTTCTCGGTGGTGGGTGCGAACAGCCTCGAGTGGATAACGGCACCGGCGAGAGGCTTCCGAAGAGCTTTCCCGGGTGTTGTGCTGTCGGGAGCTCGAGGGGCGGCACGATGCCTGCGTTGGCTCGTTGTTTTTCATTTAATTCGGACGGATCCCCCTTGCGCGCCCGCCTGAGAGGATTGGCGGCGGCTGAAGCGTCAGAAACGGGTGGTTTGGGGCAGCATGGGCTGGTGATGTCGGCGGGGGGTCGCCATCCCGGCACACTCACCCCCACCGCGGCAGAGACGCCGGCGCTGCTGTCCGGCACCGCTGGGGAGCACGGGGGGTGGCTCCTCCTGACGGGCTGCAGAGTTACATCAAAAACTCAGAATTTTATATCCTTTTTCTGCAAAGTCGTGGTCTTTAACCTATTCTAACATCAGCTTGCGTGTTATGCCCACTGTTAATGTTGACATTGACACTGATTGCTCCACCCTATTAACTAACTTCATTAATATTCCTGTACTAATATAATCATGGGTTATCTTACTGATCAAGATCTCTGATATACAAAGCAGGATGGGGAGGATGGGAGGGTCTTCACAGCAAAATTCCTTTGGTTCTGTGGTTTCATGCCATCAGAGAACGAGCTGAGGAGGTACAATTTCACCCCCTGTCCCTGCCTCCTGCCTCCCTGTTCTGTTCTGCACAATTTCACACCCGCAGCAGCTCTGGCTTTGGCCATTTTCCTAAGGCACCTGCTGCCTCTGAGCATCAGGGAGGGTTTGGGTCTTTCTTACCATAACATAAATAGATTGAATCAGGAAATTAATACAAAGTGTTAGTTGTTCATGGCAAACAATTAAGTAATTCATTAAAAGCAATTAGTTATCAATGAAAAGTAATTATCTGTTTAAAATTCAGACCTGACAATAACACGCTGCCCTACAGAAACCATTTCCATCCGAGCGCCCGGCACCGCCAGCGTGTCTGTTCCCTGGGCGTGCAAAAGGCCTGACCTCCCACAGCGCAGCCAAAAAAAGCTTTTAAACAGATCCCAAGAACAAGCTGATTTAAGGAACAGTCAAAAGATTCTCAAGTCTTGCCCTGTTTGTGGAAAATCAAGCAGCCAGACATGGGAATCCTCCTGGCTGAGGAGCTCCACCTCCAGCAGGGAGGAAGGCAGCGCTGCACAGTTGGAGCTTGTGGGTACAGCGAGGAGCAAAATCCACGCTGGGATCTTCACAAGGAGGTGAAGCACCTCAGGGCAGACCAAAAGGCAGCATTTCTGCACTGTCCTCTGTATCGTCAGGTCTGAATTTTGAACAGATAATTACTTTTCATTGATAACTAATTGCTTTTAATGAATTACTTAATTGTTTGCCATGAACAACTAACACTTTGTATTAATTTCCTGATTCAGTCTATTTATGTTATGGTAAGAAAGACCCAAACCCTCCCTGATGCTCAGAGGCAGCAGGTGCCTTCGGAAAATGGCCAAAGCCAGAGCTGCTGCGGGTGTGAAATTGTGCAGAACAGAACAGGGAGGCAGGAGGCAGGGACAGGGGGTGAAATTGTACCTCCTCAGCTCGTTCTCTGATGGCATGAAACCACAGAACCAAAGGAACGTTGCTGTGAAGACCCTCCCATCCTCCCCATCCTAATTTGTATATCAGAGATCTTGATCAGTAAGATAACCCATGATTATATTAGTAGAGGAATATTAATGGAGTTAGTTAATAGGGTGGAGCAATCAGTGTCAATGTCAACATTAACACACACGCTGATGCTAAAATAGGTTAAAGACCGTGACTTTGCAGAAAAAGAATATAAAATGCTGAATTTCATATGTGACCCTGCAGCCTGTCAGGAGGAGCCACCCCCCGTGCTCCCCAGCGGTGCCGGACAGCAGCGCCGGCGTCTCTGCCGCGGTGGGGGTGAGTGTGCCGGGATGGCGACCCCCCGCCACCAGCAGGGGCTGCCAGGGAAATGTTTGGGGACTTCCCTGAGCGCAGCCCTTGCGGTGGGGAGAAAAGAGCCTGGTGGGGTGCCCAGCCTGTATGGGGTGACCTGAGGGTCCCAGGAGCCGCTCCTCTAACGATGTGAGCATCTGCTAACGATGTCAACAATCCCCTTTGGCTCTCAGTGACGGCGCTGCCGGGGGTTTCTGACGCGCTGGGGGCAGTTTTGCTGCGATGCGGCGGCTGTTGCGGTTTGCCGCGCTGTTACCCACGTGCGTTAAATCCTACAGGATTCACTGCTCCCCTCTGGTGGTGTTGGTGTTGCCCCGCTGCCGTGGCGGGCCGGGCTCCCTTCTCACAGAGCCGCCACTACTGCAGCTTTATGTTTGAGCGTTTAATTTGACTTACGGATCGTACCTGATGCTCTCGCCTTCTCCACGCTCTCCTGTGTGTCCAGAGTGGATTTTTTTCCCGTCTTTAACCCCCCACAGGCACATAATCCTTCCATATTTCTGACTTCCCATTTCTTATTGCCTCGTTACTAATTAAGAAGTGTTGTCTGGGCTCTGCGCTGTGGTTTCTAACGCAAACACCCTCGGGAAGGCCCAGGTTTGGGATCCAGGTTGTGGCACTGCTGGAGTCGCAGCACGGAAGCGAAGCTGGGAACGTGGACACTGGTTTGGTGTCCCAGGATGGGCAGCGGCTTTCCTGCCCGACGGGGCGAGCCCTGGGGAGAAGGACGTTGTTTTAAGTGTCCCCAAAGGGCTGTGGCAAAATTTTACAGTCAAATAAGCTGCTCTAAAGGCCAAGAACATGTTCTCAGCCTTGTCCTTCGTGTAGTCTCCCAACCTGGTCGTGCAGATCATGTAGGAAAATGAAAGAAAGTGATTAATTAGTAATGAGGGGGCTGAGCGTGGGGAAATGAGGTTAGAATTAGGGTTGTTTGAATTTTACTTATTGCTTAAGTCTTAATTAAGTTTGTGCCTTATAAGCACTTGATGTAAGAAGTTCTTAGGATTGTAACCATATAGGAGTAGTAGAAAAGGTGATTTTTGTAGATGATGACCCAGAAAAGATAATTTTGTAGATGAAGACCCAGAGATGACCCAAAACCAGTCTTGGAACCAAAAAAGCTGAACAAGGGGATTGTGAGCGGACTTAATAAGTGCTGAATATAAAGAACTGAAAGGTTGAGTGAAAATTTATGGCTTTGGGCTCTGTGTATTGATAAAGAAAAGGTATAAAACCTGCAAGGATTTGGAATTCAGTTGCCACACGCTTGGGGGGTTGGCCCAGGCCTGAGCTGTGAGTAAAGCAAACCTGGAGCCCCCCACAGCCGTGCCCGGTGGCTGATCTCCTCGAGCAGGGCACAGAGGAGACCACCGAGTCCAGGGCACCTTGGTCTTCCCATTGGCTTGCGAGTTTGAATCCTCCTGGGCTCCATGGGGGAGGCTCACGCTGGGTTTCGGGGGCAGCAGGAGCCGGGTGAGCCGTTCCCCGCGGGGAGCTCGTCCCAGCCTGTCCCTGTCAGCCGCGCTGCGCCTGACGGAGCGGGTGACACAGGGACACGGGTACAGCCCGCACCACCAGGAGGGTCAGGGGGTTCTGCCCACAAAGCTGTTCCACCCTGGGAAGCCGCAGAAACACCCCATTTGGGACAAAATCTGGAGGAAATCCAAAACAATCTTCCCTCAGGCCCCAGGAGGGGGGGGTGGGGGGGTGGATGAAGCCGTTTTCACTCTCATTTCCGTGCCCAAAACGGGTGTGTTGGTCATTCCTTGCACAGTTTGTCCAACTCCCTTCTGATTCGTTTTCCTTTTTTCTATCCCTCAGCTGTTCCTTCCGTTTACACCATTTACATGGGAAAAGATAAGTACGAAAGTAAGTACGTCAGCGTGAGGATGCCGAGCGCCTTGGGGAGATTTGTGGGGATTTAAGGTCATTTTGATTCGATATATCGTTTGGAAACTCATCCGTCCTTGTCAGTCGTTCTGACTTACCCCCCTGAAACACACTGTGCTGCTTGTAGTTGGGTAAATAAATTTTGTAAATCTTCGAAGCAGAGTAACTGCCTTCAAAAATCAGTGAAAACTAAATTAACTGGGGAAAATAAAAAAAAAAAAAGCCCCCCTAGAGAAAAATACTGTTTTTTCAGGCTGTGTTGGAGAACTTTTTGCAAACCAGCCTTCCCTCTCCCTGCTCGGTCTGCATTTTCCCCTCTCCGGTTTCCCGTGCCCGTCCTTCCCTCGCGGGGGAGGTCACGGTGCTGCGGCGCCTCCCGCTCGTCCGCGTCAGTGGTTGGCGTGGAACCGGGTGTCTCGCTCCGAGGGAAGGATGTTGCTGTGGGAGACTTTCCCTGAGAGTCGCCCTCTGTTAGAGGGACATAGATTTTCACTTTCAAATTCCAAGCGGACGCGGTGGAGGTGTTTGTTCCCGCCTGCCTGTTCTGCCGCGGCTGGAGCGGGCCGGGCCGGCAGCGAAGCCCTTTGGTGTCTCTGCTCCGTGGCCGTGCAGCGACCGACAGCGGAGGGGGGGGCGTTCCTGCCCGATGAGGGGATTGGGTTGGTTGGGGATGGGGTCCTGAGCTTGGCTCATCCATCTTCTCTTCCTGCAGATGAAGACCTGATCAAGTATGGCTGGCCTGAAGATATCTGGTAGGTGCCGAAACAAATCACTGGAGTCAGACCATCCCCCCAACCCCCTCGTTCCCACAGGCACCGCAGAGCCTCGCTCTTTCCGAGGCCGTTGAGGTGCCGTGCCGGGGCGGAGGTGGAGTGCAGCAGACCCGGGGCGGCCGCTGGGACCCCGCTGATCCTGAATTCATTCCCCTGCATCTCTCCCTCGACCTCCTGCTTTGTTTTTTTGTAAGAGCTGGCCCCTTCAGGAGGGTTTTGGGGGGTTTCTCTGTGCCTGGAGCTGCTGGAGGAGCAATGACCGTGCAGGGATACTTAGGTTGGTGTTGCTGAAATGGGCAGAGTTGGGTGAGGAGGGCAGCTGGGTGGTTGTGAGAGAGAGAGCATCCCCTGAGGCAAGTGAGAGGGGCAGCTCCTGGGTATCCCCGAGTGAAACCGTCTTGACAGAGGATGGGGAGAGCGGGGACAGGAGCATGGAAGGTCCTGGAGCAGCCAGGCAGGGCCAGGGGCTGGAGCCAGCGGGTTTTTTGAGCACCAACAAACGACTGCTCCCGTCAGCAGCAGTTGGTGGCATCTTGGCTGGTTTCATCCCTGAAGTTTCCAGCTTGATGAAGTTGGTGAGCAGTTTCTGAAGGAGTGAGCTCGCTTCCAGGCGCCGGCACACGCACCAGCCGTGTCCCTGCTGCTGCCCTCTCCTTCCCTGACAGCTTCTGCCGTGTGGGCTGTGCTCCTCCTTGCTCTTCAAGGTGGCCTTTGCCAGGAAGAACCGCGGTGTCTTGGCAGAACTGAAGGTGAACAGGCGGCAGCTGGCACGCTCCAGAGAGGATGGTTTGTCAGCTCACTGGCCAGGGAGGGTTTTTTCTAGGAGAAGAGCTGAATAACGCTTTGTTGTAGCAGTATTGCCTTCGTTTTCTGTCTCCTGTTTTTCCTGTCACTACCTGATGTGAGGTGTGTCTGTGCTGGTTAGGAGTGAAACAAAATCCGGAGCTTCCAAAGCCCCCTGCTCTCTAAGGCTCCTCAGCGAGGGGGGAGGTTGGGTGGGGCTGGGGAAGGGTTCTGAGATGAAAACTCATGTGCTCTCTGTTAACCCCTCTTCCCTCCCAGAAGGGAAAAGGAGAGAGAACAAGGGAGAGAGACTTTACAGTTTGGAAAAGAAAACTAAAACAGCTTTAATGGAACAGTAACAATCAAAGAAAAGATAAGAATAAGGAAATAATGAAATCTCTACAATATGTACAAATAGATACAAACCCAACACCGAACCCAACTCCCTCCACCCTGATGACGACACGTCCCCACCAGGCTGCAGGGCTGGTACTGGGGCAGTCCCAGGCTGGACTGGGCAGCAGACAGGGACGGGAGGCAGGAGCTGGACTCAGGCCCTGGATTCAGGGACGCACGGGGCGGGATGGACGACAGAAGGACAGACAGAGCCCTCCTCAGGTGTCACCACCGAAGAAGAGAGCTTGACCCTGGTGACCCCTCAGCTTTCCACTGACCGTGCCGTCCGTGGGGTGGAACACTCGGTGGGTCAGGTTTGGGTCCCCTGGCCGGTTGGCTCCTCCCTGCAGGGGCGGCCTTTTTCGGGCTGGGGACCCTTTTCCCTCCCGCAGCCCAACACGGGCACAAGACTCAGCAGTGACCTTGGTCGCTGTAAGAACCAGTCCCAGGCAGGGCCTCTCTGCAGCCCATCCCTCGGGGCTGGCTGTGACCCTCAGGGGTTGGCACTGCTGGGAGCAGCCGCTGCCTGGGGAAACGTGCTGCTGGCTCAGACAGGGCCGTTAGTTGGAGGAGACTGGGCTGAAAAGTTAAAGCACTAAAGCAGAACTAGTTCTGGTTCAGCCCAAACCAGGACCCTCAGTACCAAGGGAGCGTCGTTAAGCAGGATTGCTGTAGGGCAGCGCTGGGGATCGCTCCGCCGGAGCCGTCTCACAAAGTCACTGAAGCACAGTTTAACTTGTGCGAGTTCATTACATCTCACAGAACTAATTATGACGTTCAGGACTTCCCTAGAACTGATTACTGCACGCTAATGATTTTGGAACGTGCGCAGTTAAATTATAGTAGGGGTCTCTTCTCCCTCTGGTGGTCCTCCA
Source organism: Leptosomus discolor (assembly GCF_034619465.1). Taxonomy (NCBI): domain Eukaryota; kingdom Metazoa; phylum Chordata; class Aves; order Leptosomiformes; family Leptosomidae; genus Leptosomus; species Leptosomus discolor. The sequence continues at coordinate 126,705,800 of NC_141392.1, forward strand.
TAGTCTTCCTCACATTGTCCTTTCTTTAACCCCAACCTGCACGTGTGCTCAGTTGTCCTTTGAACATTTTTTTGTGTCCCCTGGTGTCGTGCTTTACCTGGGTGTTATTCCAAGTCCCTGTTACCTTCATATGTCAGTATGTCTATACCTTCCAGACACCAAAGGCCACACAAACTGTTCTTCCTTGACACAAACACGTGATTAATTTCCCTGTATCTGAACTGGTAAAAATATTATTCTCTAGCAAACACTGTAAACTACAGAGAGAGGGGATAAGATCAAATGGTTCTAAAAGACTACATAGTTTAGAACAACCAGCCTTAACGTGGTAAATACAAGAAAACCTGAGCCCTGTCGTCAGGGCAAGGGAAAGGAGAAATATTTCATGCCGAAATAGCTGACCCAAGACAGCTGCTTTGATGCAAAAAACCCAGCAAGCAGCGTGCTTTTATCTAGGTTTAAATCTTAGCCCTGTCAGGAGTGACCGCGAGATTCATCCTCAAATTGCCTGAACCGTGAAAGTCATTTTTCCCCATCTCTTTCACATCTTGGAGCTCACACTGACGTCATCGACGCTGGGATTTTTCGTATCCTTTCCTGGTTTTTTGTCACCCATCTCAAAATACTGTAGGTCGCCTTGCGGAGGCCTCCTGGGAACTGTTCTCCTCATGGTGTCTGGCACCTTTGAGGCTTATTTGTGCTCAGGGTCCGAGGGTGGAGCCTCAGGAGGTACAAGTGACAGTTGGGTTGGTGCTGGAGCGTTTTCTGTCTGGTGTGGTTACCAAAATACTGGATCCATAATGCTCTAAGCCCAGTCCGGGGGTTTTGGAAAGTGAGGTGTTTTGTACCGCGGCGCCAGGCGCGCGCGGCTTTTGGTCACAGCCTCTATGGTCCCTTCGCGTTACACGTTCACCATTTTTCCCCAAAAATATCTAATGATGTCCCAGAGATGTTTTACATCGGTTCCTTCCCCCTTGCACGTGCTCTGCCAAGCAGAACTAACCGGGTCGGTGGTCCCCTGAGGGTCCCTAGTGGTTATCCGTGATCTTCCTCACGCTGCCCTCTGGTTGAATCCTCCTCCTTGAGCCCAAGCCAGGGCCCCTTTTCTGATGCGGCCTCTGGTTTGTTCTGAAACCGTGACGATCCGTCGTGTAGGTGTTCGCTGGAGCTGGGCGTCCCCTTAACATCTGGGGTGTGTCTGCTTGGGGGGCCTCCTTCCTTGGAGCCTCCTTCCTTGGGGCCTCCTTCCTTGGGGGCCTCCCTCCTTGGGGGCCTCCCTCCTTGGGGGCCTCCTTCCTTGGGGCCTCTTTCCTTGGGGGCCTCCCTCCTTGGGGGCCTCCCTCCTTGGGGCCTCCGACCTTGGGGCCTCCGACCTTGGGGCCTCCTCCTTGGGCGCCTCCTTCCTTGGGGCCTCCTTCCTTGGGGGCCTCCCTCCTTGGTGCCTTCCCTCCTTGATGCCTCCTTGCTATCTGGAGCTTTGTCCCCCTGATGTCTGGATCTGGTGTGTGGAGACAGCTTTGAGGGCCCTCCTGCTGTTCCTGGGTTCCTGCAGTTTCCAAACATCCCCCTCTCGTCAGCAAACAAGCCACGCAGAGTTTCACGACCCAAAGTTTCACGTCGTTTCACAGCCCCTAATTCAAATGTTAGCGAAACCAACATTCAGACAGAAGTAGAAAATTTCACTTCGTCGGCATCAGGAAGGAAAAAGTTCTACTAAAAAGAAAGTGGTGGAAAGAAAGGTTGGGAGGTGACGTGAGACCAGCTCCCCCGTTCTGTCCTTGGAAGGTTGCAGGGCTGGAGGGAGTGCTGAGCAGGACAGAGGCTTAAAAAAATTAGTGATCATGGTAAAAACACCGTCAAGTTAGAAAAGGTCTGGAAAAGGGCAGCTGGAGCTATCAAGGAGATGAACGTGCTGTAAGGAGGGAGAGGAGGGAGAGGGAGAGGAGAGGAGAGGGGAGAGGGGAGAGGAGAGGGTGATCCAGGCTTCCAAAGTCTTGGAGGCAATGAATGCAGAACTGGTGTTTGCCCACTACTGGGACTGGTACCCACTGAAACCACTAGACCCCGCACAGGCACCATCGCTGGTTCCCGCTGTTGGAGGCGGAGCACGGGGCTCCGTGGCCTGACCAGTGAGACATTTGGGGGGTTGGGTTGGTATGGGTTTTTTTTTTGCTCTGTGACGTTGAGACCAGTCCTGTACGTGGTGGAGCCAGGCCTGCTGCCGAGCACGTGAGTTTGCTGTTTCTCTCCATAATCAGACGGACCAAAACACCCCGGGCGTAGCCTCATCCCGTTGTTCCCAACCTGCAGGGGTCACAAAAACTCCTCCACCCCGCAGTGAGATCAGCAGAGACGGCCTTTGTTACCGGTGGGCACCAGGGCCGTGGGGTCCTTCCCCAAGATGTCCCCTGCACGTTGCAGTCAACAGATATTTATACATTAAATCCATACATATTCAGCCCATATAATGCATATTCATTATCATCCTCTCGGTGATGGGTTCTTCTTCCCTCACTTCTGAGGCAAATCAGCACGCAGCCTCTGTCGTCGTCTTCTGTTGTTCCCTTGTGAGCAGGGGGGTCATTTGGGTGGGTGGTCCGTGAGTCGGAGGGCTCGACCACTCCCCGAATGGACCGTGTTTGCCCAAGGAGCACGTCCTGGGCTCGCAGGCCCTTGGCTCGTCCCTGCTTTGGTCACGATCCAAGGATGACGCACAATGGGCACCGTCGTCAATCCTGTCCAGCTGACACCTTGGGCTACAGCACGTTATCCTTGTTTCCAGCCACCGATGGGTTATTGGCTGATAAACACCGTAGGTCTGGGACTTCACAGGGGTATCCCAGCAGCATTGGCAACACAGATTTTATTTTATCTTGGATCATTTATTCCGTTTGAGACTTATTTTCCCAAAATAATCACTAGTCTCTCCTGCTAATATCCACTAATTACAATTCTTGATAGTCAAACCGAGCTGGGAAAAGTAAAAGGGGATTTCTAAGCAGCATCCTAAAATCCTAAATCTGGTGATTTCTGCAACACCGTGAGCGTTGCCTGCGGTTAAAAGAAAAAAAAAGAAAAAGGGCGGGGGAGGAGTTTGTTGATTTTTCAGTCTCCCGCTGAGCGGACTGACGGTGCGTCTCGCAGGCTGGGCTCTGACTCCCTCGCCTGCTTTTAGCCGTGCGTGGCGTGAGCGTTCCTGTCCGGTTGTTGCCCGCGGGTGTTTTGTGGCTTGTCAGGAAGTGGCTCTCTCAGACCAGCTCACCCTCTCCTACCTCTGCTGTTTTTATTCCGTAGGTTTCACGTGGATAAGCTCTCCTCTGCGCACGTGTACCTGCGGTTGCACAAGGTAATTCTGTGACACGTACCTTCCAGACTGTTAATATTCGCCCGGCTAAAAAACCACACGCCCCGCTTCTGCCCCGCTTCCTGCGCCCAAGACCATCTTTGCTCGCGTGAGCTATTGAAGGCTGCAGGGCTCCCTCGGGGTGCAGGTAACCGCCGGCCTGGGGAGGCTGAATTTACAGCCTCCGCTACGGAATAACGTTTTAACGGGGCCCAGCAGAATGATCGGTGTCTGCCTCCACCCCAAGCACGTGCTTTCCATTCGCTGCTTTGTCTGAAAGACGATATATTCCCCACCTTCCCTGAAAACCTTTCATTGAAAGCATTTCACCTGGCCTCACGAGCTGCAGCTGGCTTACAAGCAGCCACTTGGTCCATTCCAATTTAAAGGCTGGCTGCTCTGAAAGCTGTTTCAATACCTCTTGAGTAAAACCTGAAACTTCAAGTTTGGGGAGCTCCTTTCTGAAATGGAAGAGGACTTTTTTCCATTAAAAAAAAAAAAAAATTAAAAGTAAATGTCTCTGGGGAAACCCTCAGATAACAGTCTTAGTGATGAATGTTTCCTTCGCACGAGATGTTTCAGGAAAGTCAACAATTGCATCTGTTTATTTCTAGTTGCTGCATGACAGTTACCTGGGCTGCCCGTTACCCTGTCAGTTGTTAAATTAAACAGGTATGAGAGCGCCCAGGCTGTCGAGCAGGCAGGCTAAGACGGGGAGAACCCCTTGGAGAAATCCACCTTCTCGTTACAAATGCCACGGGAGACTCTGCTCCGGGGAAAGGTGGAGTGTGGAGCTCCCGGCTGCGCCGGCAGAGCGTCGCGCCGCGCCTTCCACGCACTCCCCATGTGCCTACGGCCCCCCGCCGCCTGCCCCTCTAACGGTGCCTCGCTCTGTCCCAGGGGCAGACGGTGGAGGACATCCCCAAGGAGGTTTTGATAGACTGTGCCCACCTCGTGAAGGCCAACAGCATTCAAGGTAACGCCCGGGGGAGGTTGGGGTGCGGCGTTGGTGGCGCTTCTGGTCTCCCCGCCGGCGCGTGGGGGTTTTGGGGGTCGAACGTTTGCGGTGCTCTCTGCGAAACCTGTGGCTCTGACGGGAGGCAGGCGGCGCTCGCAGCTCCCGGGGCTGCCCCTTACCCCTCCGTCAGGAGGGATTTTAAAGCTCGGACGTTCCTTGTTGTGCCACCGTGGTGTTGTGGGCCTCGGCACCACCTTGGGGCCCCTTTTCATGGTAATTGCTCTTCTGGTAACGATGGTCATCGCTCCTCTGGCAACGATGGTCTCCGTCTGGAGTTGGGTAAGGCTGCTGCAGCGCTGGTGTTGCTGCAGGGAGCGCTGTCGTGGTGGTCTTCCCGTGCCCTGCAGCGCTGGGAGGGCTTCTCCCTTTTCTGCTCTCTCGCCCAGCTGGTAACGCCTGTGACCAGAACCGCTGCCAGCGTTGACGTGTCCGTGCAAGACCTTGAGACCTCTTTTCAGCCAGGAGCGGAACTGAAACGTTTCCCTTCTGCCCCGCTCCACAGGCTGCAAGATGAACAACGTCAACGTGGTGTACACGCCGTGGACGAACCTGAAGAAGACGGCGGACATGGACGTGGGGCAGATCGGCTTTCACAGGCAGAAGGATGTAAGTGTTTGCTCCAGCTGGAGGCTGTCACCTGGTGGCAGACCGTCACGTTCCCGTTGAATCAAAGAAAACTCCCTCACGCCCCAGTGTTCTTCCGCGGGGATTCTTTACCGCGGCGCCGGGCAGCTCGGGGGTGGCTCCTTCCCTCCCTGCGCGCCCAAGCGTCAGGATTCTGCCCTTGTATCAACAGCTTCCATGTTTATTCGTGACATTTCCCAGAAAAGGTTGGGTTATTGTAATTGTTTCCAGGAATTCGTGAACAGAAGTTCCTCCCATGGTCCCGCCCCAAGTCACGCCCCCCTCGGGGGTCCTTGGTGGTCGTTGGGGATGAAGGTCCGAGTCTTCCTCGGGGTGGAACTGTTGAACTTGCCCTGTGGCGCCTGCCCTGCCCCACCCGGGGCCTTCCCCAGCTCCCAGAACCAGCTCTGGCTCGCTGCCCTCCCTGTCTCTCCTGCTCAGGCCTTGGTGTCCCTTGAGCCCCCCGGTGTGACGGGAGGATCCCCCCGGGTGTCCTGCGCTGGGCGGGTCCTGCTGCCTCCTGATCTTTGCGGTGTGTGTCAGTCAGCCGTGGGGCTGTGCCTGGGGGCTGGTACAGAGCAGCCTCCTCCCTGGCTCCAAGGGCTGGGCAGCAGCTCTTTCCCAAAAGCCAGTTTTCTAAGGGCTAGTTTTCTAAAATCTGGTTTTCTAAAGGCCCGTTAGCCGTTCTTTATTACAGAGCGGCACCACGCGTCGGCCTGTGCTCCCTGCTGGGATTTATCGCCTCCAAACCCACCTCTTTCTTCCTGGAGGGGCCGAGGGCTCGGGCTCGCTGCGCCGAGGAGGGCTGCGTGGGGCCCTGGAGGTGCCTTCGCTCTCCTGCCTCTGCTCCCAGCCCCGGTGCTGCCTCTGGATTTGGGAAACCTGTTCCAAGGCAGAGCTGCTCAGCCTCAGCATAGAGTCAGGCCCCTGTCCAGAGCCTTCCCAAGCCCGGCCTGGTGCCTGCAGCTGATGTTCTGCTGAAACTGCAGTGGTGGAGCTTGGCTGCTGGGAGAGGAGGTTCTAGAGGGGGTGAGAACACCAGGTCTGTGCCGGGGCAAGACGTGCCAAAACGCCTGCGGCCACCAGGCAGCGCGTGAGCCCCTTCCCCAAGCTCTGCAGAGACCTCCTGCCACCCTTCCGGAGCTGCCAGTTCATGACTTTTGGCCTCAGGAGCTGCCAGGGGCCGGTTCTTGACTCTTGGCCCCTTCGTTGTGGCATGTGCGTTGCGAAAACGGGGAGGTCAATCCCGTCTGGTGCGGCCGGCACCGAATACGTGACAGACGCAAGTCGGGAGATAAACAGTAATCGTTTATTTACAGCAACATTTACAGGTTCTGTTGGATTGCCGGGGATAAATTAAAAGCTACAGGTATAACACAAGGTTTGTCACTAATATAACAACAACAACACACACCATACGCACGCGTACACGCCACCAACAATAACAACTTGCCCGCTGCAGGCCCGGCCGCTTGGCAAATAGACAAGCCCGTTGAACAGGGATATGGTGGGACAGGAGACAGTAAAGTCGCGACAAACAAGAACCAAGGATGCACTGAGGGAAGCAGAGAAATGCGCCTGAGGAGAAAATGGGAAATACCCGCGGGGAGGACAAGTCTATCTCTCAGTGTCGGCTGAAGTCAATCATCTGACCCAAGTGGGGGGGATGGAGAAGGAGCGAACTCGTCAATCCGTCCGGTCGTCGGTGTGGTTCCGAGTTGATCCCGTCCCGATTTTGGGGCTGAAATTGGGGTGATATTTATACTGAAAATTTTACATGACATCACCAGGGTGTACGTGGGGGTGGGGATGACTATAGACCATCTTATCACTTAGGTTAACACCACAAAGTCTGTCAGTTTACACCTGCATGGGGGGAGGTGGTGGCTCCTTTTGTTCAGGGTAAAGAGAATGGGGGACTGGGACCACGAGGCCTCCACACACACACACACACACACGCTCCTCCGGGCAATCCACAGAACACCAGATCCCGATCTAGGGCTGGTTGCCCCCTGCCCAGTGCTTGCCACTCGCTGAATTTCATGCCTCCAGGCGCGCAGCTACATGGTGTTCGTAACTCAGACTTTGGGATTAACTTTGCGCTCTCTCTACAATGTGCTAAGAAATGACATCAGCAACGCTGATCCTTGGGGATGCTCCCACTGATCCTTGGGGATGCTCCCGCTGATCCTTGGGGATGCTCCCGCTTAGGAGCTGCGTGCTGGGAGTGCTGGTGCTCATTTTACCGTTACACAGCCCTCGGGGGCAGGGGCTTCCCTCGGCGTCTGTCTCTGTGGGACTCGGTGGAAATCGGGTGTTTTCTTTCCCTTGAGAAAGTGCCAGAATAAAAGTATTTTTTTATAAGGATCATAGTTCTTTGCCCTCCAAAGGTGAAGATGCTGACCGTGGAGAAGAAGGTGAACGAGATCCTGAACCGGCTAGAGAAGACCAAAGTCGAGCGCTTCCCAGACCTGGCTGCTGAGAAGGAAGCCCGGGACAGAGAGGAGAGAAATGAGAAGAAAGCCCAGATCCAAGAGATGAAGCGGAAGGAAAAAGAAGAGATGAAGAAGAAGAAAGAGCTGGAAGAGCTTAGGTGAGTCATAAATCGTAGTGCCAACGAACTTCTGCGGTTGCGGGGGGGGGGAAACTGGGCGAGCCGGTGTTAACTGGAACGCGTGTGAGCGCTCAGTCGCACGCTCCCTGAGACGCAGGAGTGAGGGCTGGTGGTCTGAAACGTCCTGTGGACCTTTCTGTCCGTGCCCCAAGAGCTCACTCGTAAGCTTTAGTGAGTCGTGGTTGTCTGTAAATGGCGGTGAAACTGGAATTCTGGGGTTTCCTGGGTGGTTCAACCCATGGGGACCTCGGGGAGAAAGGCTTAGGGAAGCAAAGTGAGCCGAGGAGAAGTCACCGCGGGCGTGTCTGTGCCGAGGGGCCCGGCTGCTTGTTCAACCTGCCCCGGAGCTGCCCCTTGGCCGTCCCCCAAAGCAAAGGATTTTCTACCCTCTGGTAGTTCTGGAAAAAAACCTGTGGAGGCGTCTGCGTAGTGCCTGGGTTTTGTCTGGTGGTTTTAATTAACCAAAGAGTGTGAGATGAGCAGATCCTTCTCCAGCCGCCCTGAGCTCAGAAAGGGAAAAAATTGGGTTTTTTTCTGGTCCTCGGTCCTGTTTTATCAGAACGATGGGGTTTGAAAACGTGGCGTGTGCCGGATAACGTGGTGTCTCTTCCAGGAGCTACTCGTCGTTAATGAAGGCCGAGAACATGTCCTCCAACCAGGTGAGATGGCCCACAGGAACCTTCCGGAGGCGGTTCCCGCCATGCAGCCTGGTGTCGGCGGTTCCTGCCCGTCACAGAGCACGTCTCCCTCGGCCCTTCCCGGGGAAGGACGTTGCCACCTTCCTCCGCTTCCTGAGCGGGGCCCCGTGTCAGCCGGGAGGAGCCTGTGCTGCTGGAAACGGGCGCAGAGGCCTCCCAGTCCCCTTCCCACCTCCCCAGTAGAGCTTGAAGTCGGCACCAGACGTGAGCTGGTTGGGCTTGTGAGCAGGGGAGGTCCACCCGGTGGCAACCGTGACCTCCACGTGCCACCTTGGTACTTCAAGGGAGGGAGGGGGGGAAACGCACATTTTTAGCAAGAAATAAAGTGGAGGTTTGGGGAGGGATCGGTGTAGGTGCTGGGGGGCAGAAGGGGAAGCTCGAAGGGACGCGCCTGGGGCTGGAGCCGTGTGACGGGGCTGCAGTCTGGCGGTGGGAAAGGAGCCAAAGCGGAGAGGAACGGGAGGGAAATGGTGGAGAGCAGCTCAGGCCGTGCTGCAGGGATGGTCCGGGGAGCTGCTGGGGAGAGCCTGGGCTCTGGTCCCTCCCCGGTCGCGGCAGAGGGGCTGCGGTGTCGGGGAGGTGACCCATGGCGGGGGCAGCGAAGACCAGCTGCTGTTCCACAACGCAGGGCCTCCCTCGGGGCTGTTCCCACTCCAGAGCCGCTGCCGGGCGTCCGTGTGGTCCGATCTCACGGTGTTTGTGCCGAAATGGCAGGAAACCACAAGAAATGGCGGTTCTGAAATCCCGACGAATGCGCCGTTTCGCCCTTTTCCCTTCCAGTGCGCCCCGTGATCCCGGTTTGTTTTCCTTCCCACAGGATGGCAACGATTCAGATGACTTTATGTAAACAGCATCTCTCTCCTTTCTCAACCGTGAGGTGGTTTGGGATGTCTCAATGCGTCACCATCGCTAAGAATGCCAAAAAAAAACCAAACCCAAAACCCAACCAAAATGGTGAACTCCGACTCCATTTCTTCAGCACGCGGTCGGTTCTCCCGGCAGCCCGGCCAGCGCTGTGCCACGGACGCCTTCTGGAGGGAGAAGAGCCACGTGTCTGCATGTACCTTTGTTTTTGTTTTCGGGGGTGTGGGTGGAAGGAAGCAGAAGTGGCTTCCGGTTCTCCAAAGATTTCTTCTAGGGGAGGGGCTGGTGTAGCTTTTGATCCAACGAGGTATTTCCGTGCCGACGGTGGCCGGTCACTGGGGACGTCCGCCAGCGCTGCCCACTGCCTTACTGGGACGGTCAGCGAAGCTGGGGGGTCCCTCTGCAGTGGGGAGGGGGGTCGATTTGGACAAGCCCACGGCTGCTTTGCAGCCCCCCAGCCCCTTGCTGGCCGGAGCTCTGGTGGCTCCTCGTTAAACACGGAGCGGCCGAGGACGAGGGCTGAGCCCGGCTGCCCCAGCCCCCGGCAGCACCTGCCCGGGGGGCGGCGGGTGCCTTTGGTGCCGAACAAGAACAGCCCCGTGGTTTATTTTCTTTTCCATGGCACTTAATTCCTGGGCTGTTCCTCAGAAACCTCCTCGGGAGAGAGGAGCTCCCGAAGAAGAGCGGAGTTTTGCGCAGCGGAGCCCCTGCCCGAGCGCTCCCCGAGGTTTCCTGGGTGAATCTGTCCCAAACCGTCGCGATAACCCACGCGGCACCTGTATCTATGTCACGATTAAACTCACACCGTGCTGTAAATCCTGCGGCTGGGTGGGGGTCACCCCGTGTGCTCGCACCTCTGAGGGGGAGCGGAGCTGAAGGGGGGGGCCAGCACAGGCCTATGGAAGTCTGGTTTTGGGGTGCTGCAGCCTCCGGGGCGGGGGGAAGAGCCCCTTTGGCCTCTGGCTTTGTTTCTCCCCCGTGCAAAGTGAGGGTGTTTCCACAGGGGTGGATTTTCCTGGGGGGAAACGGGCCGAAGGGAGGTGCACCTGAACGAACCGAAATCTTGCCAGGCTCAGCAGGGAGTTAGTGGATTGTTACAGGAGGGAAAACGAACGCTGCGGCCAGGGCAGGTCCCCGCGATGCTCTTACACCTATTTTATGTGTTTCCCAGCATCTGCCCGTGTCCCTCGGGGTCCTGAGGGTGTGGGGCTGGGGAGAGCGAGGGGCTCCAGGCCCTGGTCAGCCCCAGTTCCTTGCTGGGAGGAGGAGGAGGATGGTGGCTGTGCGTCCTCTTGCTGCTCCTGTCCCCTCTCAGCTCAGGCTGATCTGAACCCGGGGTGACTCCAGCTACTGCCACCCCAAATTCTCTGTGGTGTCCTGCTTCTTTTGGGACCTGGTGTGCGAGCTGGCCTGGGGCAGGGGGAGTAAACCACCCCGGGGCTGATGGGGAAACTGAGGCACGGCACAGCGACTGGTTTTCTTCCCCCCGTAACCAGCTGCCCCTGGCAGAGTCCGGGGCAGGGCGAGAAGTTGGGGGGACCCCATCTCACCCCACGGACTCGCTGCTGGGCCTCCCCCCTCCCCACCATCAACGGGCCCTTTCCTGGGACACGGGCGTTGGCCGGGGCCGGCGGCCTGAAGGCTGTGCCGCTCGGCGGGCGATGAACCGCTGCGCTTCGCTGCCGTGGGGCCACGTGTCCCCAGCACCCTGCGTGTGGCTGCCCACCCTCGTGTCGCCAGCACCCTGCACGTGTGTCACGGGTTGATGCTGGGCCAGCCACGAACAAATGACAGAGGCTCTCTGTTAACCCCTGTCCCCTCCCAAAAGGGAAAAGGAGAGAGAACAAGGGAGAGAGAGACTTGACAGTTTGGAAAAGAAAACTAAAACAGCTTTAATGGAACAGTAACAATCAAAGAAAAGATAAGAATAAGGAAATAATGAAATCTCTACAATATGTACAAATAGATACGAACCCAACACCGAACCCAACTGCCCCCACCCCGATGATGACACGTCCCCACCAGGCTGCAGGGCTGGCACTGGGGCAGTCCCAGGCTGGACTGGGCAGCAGACAGGGACGGGAGGCAGGAGCTGGGCTCAGGCCCTGGATTCAGGGACGCACGGGGCGGGATGGACGACAGAAGGACAGACAGAGCCCTCCTCAGGTGTCGCCACCGAAGAAGAGAGCTTGACCCTGGTGCCCCCTCAGCTTTGCACTGACCGTGCCGTCCGTGGGGTGGAACACTCGGTGGGTCAGGTTTGGGTCCCCTGCCCGGTTGGCTCCTCCCTGCAGGGGCGGCCTTTTTCGGGCTGGGGACCCTTTTCCCTCCCGCAGCCCAACACGGGCACAAGACTCAGCAGTGACCTTGGTCGCTGTAAGAACCAGTCCCAGGCAGGGCCTCTCTGCAGCCCATCCCTTGGGGCTGGCTGTGACCCTCAGGGGTTGGCACTGCTGGGAGCCGCCGCTGTCTGGGGAAACGTGCTGCTGGCTCAGACAGGGCCGTTAGTTGGAAGAGACTGGGCTGAAAAGTTAAAGCACTAAAGCAGAATTCGTTCTGGTTCAGCCCAAACCAGGACAATGTGGCTGCCCGCCCTCATGTCCCCAGCACCCCGCGCGTGGCTGCCATCAGGCTGTTGGAGAACAACAGTCCCAACCCTCAGTTTCCTGAAGCAGAGCCTCTGACATCAAATCTCTTAAAAATAAGTCATTTCATGCCGCGACACCGCCGCAGGGTCGCCTCGAGCTGAGTGCCTCCGCAGAGGGTTATTTCCCTGTGCTTCCTAAAGCCTCGCTATTTCTAACCCGTGCGCTGTTCACGCGACAGGCGTGTGTCTTTTGTCCCGTCAAATTGTTTAGTGGTTGCTTGTCCTCCTCGACAACTGGAGTTTTGGTGGGGGCGACTTCACCTCCTTACGCGGTTTCACAACCTTTTTGTTCCACCTGCCCCTGGAACTCCTCTGTCTCCTGCTGACCCCAGGTAAAACGGTCTCTCTCCTCATTTCCTTGAATTTGTAACCTTGCCTTTGGTTGTAACGGTCGCTCTCATGTCCGTTGCTAAGCAGACCGTCTTCGTTAACGTTCTTTGTCCGATCCCACGGCGTTCGCTCGGCTGCGGTATATCAAAGTCATGCGAAACCACTCCCAGCCATCCTTGTGTCGAAGGAAGAGTCCAGCCCAAGCCCACCCACCTCCAGGCCGCAGCTTGCAGCCCCAGGCTCCAGCGATGTGGCTACTCGCGCTAAGCCCACCGGCTACCTGTGCTGACCAAAGCACGTAAGAAGTTTAACATCCATTCCCATCAAGAACCTGTAAAAAAAAAAGGGGGGGAAACTCAGCACCAGCAGAGATTCCTCTCAAAGAAGATGTCCTTCAGACCTACGGACGGAATAATAAGTGAGAAAGTGGAATAGGAAGAAGCTGCCGAGTGGATTTGGACGCTCTTCCTCGAGCGTGGGCGGGAGAGCGGAGGCGAAGGGAGTTGGCTTCTCCACGACGCCTTCATTCCACCGCCGCCTTCGCTGGCAATCCTGTACCCCCGATCTCCCCACCAGCTTTCGGCTCCTGATATATTTAGCAAAGGGTCCATTAAGTGTTGGTGGTCATCGTCTATCTGTACAGGCGTGGGGAGCGTTGGCCTGGCATGGCGACCGGAGCGGGGCCTAAAGGTGTGTGGTTCAGTTTAAGTGTTTCTCCTGGCTTTGTGGTGTTGGTGCTGGGACAGAAACCCAGCGCAGGTCAGAGGTCTGTGAATAAACTGACCCTTAAGAGAGGAAAAACACACCGACGGTCACGCAGCTGGGCCGGTTGTGGGCAGGAATCGGTTCCTCTCTTCGATGAACAACAACAACAAGAAGCCCCATCGACGCTGACGTGTGATCCCTCGGAGAATGGGCCGCCGCTGGCATTTCGTGAGGTTCTGGCTTGGGGAGCCGAGAGCTTATGGACCGGGTTGGTGAGGAGAGAGGGGAATGTGGAATGACGAGATGGGAATGTGCATGAATGAACAGAAAGATGAGGGTAGAGGAGGACTGGAAACCACTGGCTCTTGTGAGCTCCAGCTCATCGGGTATGTGATTGCTGTGGCCAGAAAGCTCTTGAGTACCGTTACCTTGAATCTCTCTTGGTGTAACCGTGATGGAAGAGGTGCTCTGTGCTGGTGATTCGCTGTCTTCGTCGGCACTAACGTGATATTGATGAGACCTGGTTATGAACCAGGACCCTGCTGGGTGCTGTACAAACAGAAAGGGGACAGGTCCCAGGTAGTTTGTGTGTGAGACATGAAATTACAGAAAAAGAAGACTGAGAAAACACAAGGAGATAAGAAGACATTGATAAGTACGATCGAATCACGTGTTATGTACCATTGTCAGGGTTTGGTTTCCATAGGCATCAAGGGAAAAAGTGTGTCCTAAGGAGGAATTTGAGGGAGGACAGTCTCCCACAGCATTCTCCTCGGAAGGCTGGAGCTCATGGCCCAGGCAGCTGCACGCTGAGCTGGGTTAAAAACTGGCTGGCCGGCCGAGCGCAGAGAGGGGTGGTGAACGGAGCTCCATCCAGATGGTACCCGGTCACAAGTGTCCCCCAGGGCTCAGTGGTGGCACTGGGCTTGTTTAACAACTTTATCGATGGTCTGGATGAGGGGATCGAGTGCTCCCTCAGTGAGTTTGCAGGTGACACCAAGCTGGGTGGGAGTGTTGACCTGCTGGAGGGCAGGGAGGCTCTGCAGAGGGGCCTGGCCAGGCTGGAGCGATGGGCCGAGGCCAATGCCATGAGGTTCAACCAGGCCAAGTGCCGGGTCCTGCCCGTGGGTCACACCAACCCCCCGCAGCGCTGCAGGCTGGGGAGGAGCGGCTGGAAAGGGCCCGGCGGGAAAGGCCCTGGGGGTGCTGGTCGGCAGCCGGCTGGACGTGAGCCAGCAGTGTGCCCAGGTGGGCAAGAAGGCCAGCAGCGTGCCACCGGAGTTGGCTCACACTCAGCTGCAGAACAACAGCTGCTGCGAGGGTCAGCAAAGAGCTTTTAGGGTTTAAGGGGAAGGGGCAGGATCTAACGTGTGTGCACGTGCTCGTTAAACTGAGGGCACCCAACAGGAGCGGCTCTCGGGGACGTTCTGGCTGCTTGTGGACCGGGGGTGTGTGGGACAACTGCACGTGCTGCGTATTCACAGCCCAGTAACCCCCAGTATGGGGGCGGTGGGGATCAGCGGCCCAGCGAGAGCAGACACCTGCGGAGGAACCAGCCCAGGAGCACATGGTGCTGCCAAAGCGCACGTTCACCCTCTGGGGGAGGCGAGAGGAGGGTAAACGCCGGCACTCACGGCACCCCAGACCCACCAGCTCCGGCGGTCCGTGCCTGTAACCCCCCGGGCCTTCACACTCCTGCAACGAACCCACCCCCCAACTCCTCTCCCAGTGTCTGGGCATCGCCCGTTGGGCTCCCAAACCTCTTGCCGCCACGGTCGCTGCGGGGGCTCTTGGGATCTCATCCCCAGGCGGCCAAAACCGTCCCTGCGCGGGTTTCACACCCCCCCGGCCGATGAGACATAATAAAACAAGTGAAGTGACGCCCAGCCCAGCCCCACAGAATTCCCCCCAGGCGAGCCACCCCCTGCGTGGAGCACCAGCCACAGCAGGAGCTGCCACTGAGGCCCCTGCGTGGCAGGGGGTGGGCGCTGCTGCTGACACCGCTCCAGCCTCCCGGCTGTGGTCAGAGGAGTCCTGGTACCCCCGGAGCGGGGTGGTTCTCAGGGCCGTGCCGGCTGCTCGTGGGCCGGGGCCGTGGTTGGGCAGAGCGAGGCCAGAGAGCAGAGACGGCTGCGGGGGACGTCGAGGGAAACTTCAGCTGCTGCTTGAAACGGGCGGGGAAACGACTTTGGACGGGTGGGGAGGGCTCCCAGGTGCGAGAGGGTGGGGGAGGAAACTGCTGGGCTCAGTACTGAGGTGTGGTCAGGTTTGGTGATGGTGGTGCTTGGGTCTGGGAGGGCTCTGCTGATCTGCTGTTGGAACAAACCGGTACGTGAGAGGCTGGGAGGAGGTCTGGGTGGTGCAGGGGGAGGCCAGAGGAGTGATCCCAAGTGGATCAGGGATGGAGAAGGTGAAGGAGAAGGAGAAGGAGAAGGAGAAGGAGAAGGAGAAGGAGAAGGAGAAGGAGAAGGAGAAGGAGAAGGAGAAGGAGAAGGAGAAGGAGAAGGAGAAGGAGAAGGAGGAGGAGAAGAGGAGGCGGAAGGGCTTGGACTGGTGACTATAAATGACGACAACCGCCGGCAGCAAGAAGAGGTGATGGGGCAGCAGGGACGCGGTGGTGCGGGATCCCGAGGCCCGAGGACACCGGTGGCTCCTGGCCGTGACTCCCGGCTCTCCCGGAAAGCGGCTGTGAGTGCGTAGGGCCCGGGGTGACGCGGCAGCAAGGGGGCCGTGAGGTGGCAGCGAGGCAGCGACGAGCCGGGCCTTTCCCCCGGCTCAGGAGCAGGCGCCGGCCGGGCCAGGGCCGGGCGCGTCGGCAGGAGCTCGTTAAGGACGGGGCGCACGGTGCGGCCGGGAGCGGCAGGGGCGGGAGGCTCCCGGGCCGGCCCCGGGCCCGCCGCCCTGCGCCCGCCCCGCCGCCCGCGGGAGGCCGGGGGCTGCGGGAGCCGGGTCCTGCCCAGAGCCCGGCCCCGGGCCCCGCACGGCGGCCCCTGAGCCCGCGGGGGGGCGGGGCCTGCACGGAGGGGGCGGGGCCTGCACGGAGGGGCGGGGCGGCACGGAGCTGCCGATGCCGGCAGGGCGGCTCCAGGCTGAAAGGGGAGGGGCGTTGGGGAATGAGGGCGTGTCCATGCAGATCGAGCACCGCGCGGCATCACGGGACGCACCCGCCGCAACACGACGCCGCCCACGGGCGGGCGCGGGCGCTGCGTGGGCGCCGAAGGGCGCGGGGAGAACGTGGGGGTCGGGAGGCGGCGTGCGCGGGGTCGGGACGGGGGTTGCTAGGGGGCGTCCGTCGTGTGTTGAGGGCGTGTGAGGCATTGTGGGGTGGGTGGGTGCGGACGAGCAACTCATACTTACCTGGCAGGGGAGACACCATGATCAGGCAGGTGGTTTTCCCAGGGCGAGGCTCATCCCCTGCACTCCGGGTGTGCTGACCCCTGCGATTTCCCCAAATGCGGGAAACTCGACTGCATAATTTGTGGTAGTGGGGGACTGCGTTCGCGCTCTCCCCTGGCTTTTCCGGTGATAAAAACAGAAAAGAAAAGAAGTCCTACTAAGCAGTCGCTGATGGGGCTGTGCCGCCGTTCCGGCTACCCTTGTTCAGCTCCACCGCTCCGGGAGCTGCCGCTCGCCTGCACCGTCCCCCCCGCTCCGCCTCCCGACCCGCACGTCCCCCGGCCTCTCAAAACCACAACCCCCCACGGCCACCGGCCCCGCTTCGCCTCTCCCGCCGCCCTCCTGCCGCTCCCCAGCAGCGTTTCAGCGCAGCCCCCGCCCGAGTTCCCCCACGGACGAAGCACCTCCAGCCCCCCCGCACGCTCGGCCTGCGCTGGAAGGCAAGACTTCGCCTTCACACCCAGCTCCGGCTGGGCGCTCGGCACGCCGGCCTGGAAATCGCGCAAACGTGGAGTTTGGCCACATTTCGACAACGATGTGTCCAATTCCTCCCTTCTCCAAGTCCCACGGGCCTCATTACGGCTCCGGCCAGGGATTCCCATGGAGGCTGATGCGAGTGGGGGGATCACAGCACCTCCACGAGCTCCTTCACCAGCACAGACCTGCTCAGACTGACCGAGCGCCATCACAGAGTCGGCACCGTGGATATTCCCTCTTGGCTGTGGATAAGCGACGGGAGGGGGCAGATTTTCCCCGAGTTTCAGCCCCCGGAGCCTCGCTGCAGGGACATGATGGCCAGTTCCAGCAGGAAATGGAGACGCTCTCCTCTGGGCATCGCCAGCGCACAGTCACACGCCCCGAGAGGAGCGAGGACCCTGGGCCAACCCTGTGCATGTGGCACTGGGCACAGCTGGGCTGGTCATCTGTCCTGTTAAAGGGCAAAGGAATTTGGCAGAAAATATCCCCCTTATGTTCCAGCTTGCCCTGGGGTACCAGAGGGGCTGGGAGCGGCTGGGCTTAGATTCTGAGTGATGTCCAGTTCGGCTCTAGGAGTCCGGTCGCATCCAGTATCAGCCCAGTGGCGCTTAACAGCTCGCACGGCTGGATGGATAATTGAGCTTTCACGACTATGGAGCCCCTGCACCGTCAGTCTGGCGGCGCTCAACGAACTGTCATGGCCGCATGGAGGAGCGCAGTCACGTTCACAAGAGCTCACACGGCCGGACCAACAACAGCGCAGTTTATCGGCGCAGCGATGGGGACACAAGTCCTTTGGGTTGCCGGGGACAAATTCCCGGGCTGCAGAGCACGAGCAGGTTTAGGTCAGAACGAAACAGCCCAGCTATAAAGCTCACCGAGTTGGAAGAGCAGCTCTCAAGGGATTTCTAAAAGTTCCCCGGGGAGCACATGGTGTAATGAGGGTTCGAGTCTTACCCAAAGGCATCCCTTTGGGGGGGTAAGGGTGCTCGCCCCCCCGACTGAGCTCAGGATTTCAAGAGAGTCCCTGACTTGTCACCGATGATGTCTCGATCCTTCTCTCACAGGCCATTTTTATACTATTTTTTACTTTTCAGGTGGAGCTTGAGTGACTGTAGCCGCACAGACCTCTGTTACAATTGCTGTAAAATTTTCTCGCTTCACTTTTAAAGGCACAAACTGGAGAAATTCAGGGCGCAAACACTCAGTGAGGGGTGGTTGCACCTTGGAGGCGGGTAGCTTTTGGGATGGAGGTGTGTTTTGGCGTTATAATGAGGTTATAACAAGCAAAGTTCACCCAAAGGATGGTATTTTGTCAAAAAGTGACAGAGCGTTGGCCCAGGGTAGGTAGCAGCTCCGCAGCTTATCTGTTGTTTCACGGTACCGGCCAGTTCCCATCCCAGTGGTGTCACTGTGCTCCGCTGACTCCCGGAGCCGGCACGCAGGGCTGCCCTGGCGCTGCCAACACCCCGAGCTGCCCCGGTGCTGCCAACACCCCGGGCTGCCTTCGCCAGGGAACGTCTCTGGGGTTGATTCCACGCGTCTCCGCTGCCCTCTGCTCTGGATCTTTCCTTCCCGCGTGAACGATGCTGTGGCATCCGTCGGGGTTTAGTTCCCAAGTTGCCTCCCGGGATTGTTCCGCGCCATCGGCCCCGCTCTTGACGTCAGCCCCGTCGCACAGGAAGGCCCGTGGGGCCGGACGTCGTCCTGCCGAGGCCCGGTGGTGCCCGCCGGCCGGGGGGGGACTCCTGCTCCCCTCGGAGCCGGCCCGGGGCGGGAGGCGCCGGCCCTGGGGCGCAGCCCCGGCCCCTGCGGGCCCCGCTGTGGCGGGAGGAGGCTCCTGGCCGCGCCCGGGCTGTTCCCTCCCGGCTCACGGGACGGGCGGCACCGACCCCCGGACCCGACCGGGGGGGTTAAACCCCCCGGTGCAGGTTGTGCCAAAGGGCCCTGACCCCAAGGGCGGCTTCGTGCGCCTCCCGCACAGCCCGACCCGACCAAGCGCCCGGGGAACCTCCGTCGCGCTCGGGCGGGAAACGGTATCAGCGACCACCCGGGAAAACCAGCAACACCAGAACGCGTGAAGCATTGGAGTTCTTTTCTGCTTTTATCACCGGAAAAGCCAGGGGAGAGCGCGAACGCAGTCCCCCACTACCACAAATTATGCAGTCGAGTTTCCCGCATTTGGGGAAATCGCAGGGGTCAGCACACCCGGAGTGCAGGGGATGAGCCTCGCCCTGGGAAAACCACCTGCCTGATCATGGTGTCTCCCCTGCCAGGTAAGTATGAGTTGCTCGTCCGCACCCACACACCCCACAACGCCTCACATGCCCTCAACACACGACGGACGCCCCCCAGCAACCCCCGTCCCGACCCCGCGCACGCCGCCTCCCGACCCCCACGTTCTCCCCGCGCCCTTCGGCGCCCACGCAGCGCCCGCGCCCGCCCGTGGGCGGCGTCGTGTTGCGGCGGGTGCGTCCCGTGATGCCGCGCGGTGCTCGATCTGCATGGACACGCCCTCATCCCCCAACGCCCCTCCCCTTTCAGGCTGGAGCCGCTGTGCCGGCATCGGCACTCTCTGCCCGGCCCCGCCCCTTTTCTCCCGCCAGGCCCCGCCCCGGAGCGGCTGTGCCCGCCGCTCGCGGGGCGGGGCCGGGCCGGATGCTCCGCTCCACCCCCGGCACCGGGGACGGTAAAAAACGGGCACTGACCGGCACCCCCTGCCGCCATCCCGGCGCTCCCCGCCTGCCGGTACTGACCAAGAGCCGCCCCGCTCTGAGGCTCGGCTCATCGCGACCGGGAGGCCGGAGCGGCCCCCGCAGCCCCCGCCTCCCTCCCGCCGCTGCCGGACCGGCAGGTCTGGGAGGTCCCGGCGATGGGTCCGGAGACGGCGGGTGCCCCGGGAGCGGCGGGACGATGCCCCCCGGCCCCACCGTGCCCAGAGGAGGACTCGGAGCGGGGGGCGCTGTCCGGGCCCCGGGGACCCCCAAACGCCCGGGTTTTGTGTTTTCGGTGTGACGGGCAGAAAGGGGAACGGAGCGGCTCCCGGGGCTCCGGGTGAGGAAACCTCCCGCTGCTGGGGGGGGCTGAGCCCCGTCCCTGGGCCTCGGCCGGGCGAGGCTCGGGGGCTGCGGGAGTGGGGCAGGGCCCGGGAGGCGCCTCAGGAGCCCCGGAGCCGGCAATGCCAGGGTGTCCCGGGGCAAGCGGGAGCTGCCCGGGGGTCTCCTCGTGGAGCTCAGGAGGAAGAAGAGGTGGCAGCTGTGGTAGGTAGAGACATGGACAATTTAAAGTGTCAAAATCCAATGCGAATTTTATTATATTAGCAAGCGAACAAGAGCAAAGGCAGCGCTGGGCGGCCGGGGAGTCTGCGCTCCGCCAACGGCTCGCGCCTTCCCGCCTCGTGTAAGCACATTATATACAGTCTCATTTCCTGCATTCGCGATGTCGCAATCAGGGCGATACTCTGCGCATGTTCCTTCTGTTGCTGGGGGGTCTTTCTCTGCCTCCTGGTGATCGTAAGGATGAAGGCTGAAGGTCTTCCTCGTTGCCCTGTGGGTGGACTTATGCAAGAATGTGACTACTCAACCCCCTCAGCTACGGGTCCTGTTGACTTATGCAAGAATGTCCTTCGGTTGGGCTATCAAGCCTTGTGGGCACATAAATCTTCCATCCATACCTTCCCATACAGGTTTAATGAACAAAGCACAATATGTTACTTATTACAGCAGCGTCTCTGGGGGCGACGTCGGCATCGCAGGAGGGTCACGGAGCCATGGGTCGCACGGGTGGGGAGAAGACCGCGGGAGGTGACACTGACCAGTGCGGTGTGGGACGAGGAGGGCATTTTAAGTACATCATTAGCAAGAGGAGGTCTAGGTTAAACACTGGGCTGATATTGGTTGAAGCTGGTCACCTGATGAGGAGGGATGAAGAAAAAGCGAGGCATTCGGTGGTTTTTTTATCACAGAATAATCACAGAAGGGTTTGGGTTGGAAGGGACCTTAGAGACCACCCAGTTCCAACCCCCTGCCGTGGGCAGGGACACCTTCCACCAGCTCAGGTTCCTCCCAGCCCCATCCAACCTGGCCTTGAACACTGCCAGAGAGGGGGCAGCCATGGCTGCTCTGGATGCCCCCTCAGTCTTCACAGACCATGGGCTGCCCAGCCCCCTGGGTCAGACGACCACCACTGCTGGAGCAGCGACTTTCCATCTGCGGCCACTGAAATTGTCAGGGAGCAGCTGGACCAGCTGCATGTTCCCAAGTCCCTGGGGCCTGGTGGGATTCAGCTCCCAAAGGAGCTGGCGGATGTTATGGCAGGACCCTTCTCCATCGTCTACCAAAGGTCTCGGGGAGCATGGGGAGGTCCCCGCTGTCTGGGAGCTAGCCAGCGTTACTCCAGTGGGCAAGAAGGACATGAGGGAAGACCCAGGAACCTACAGAGCCTCAAGAAGATCATACTGGGTGCTACTGAAAGGCATGTGCAGTCAGCAGGCACAGTCAGCATGGGGTCACACAGGGAGAGTCCTGCTCAACTAATCGGACATCCTTCTAGGGTGAGGTCACCCACCCGGTGGATGAAGGGAGGGCGGTGGATGGAGTTTTTCTGGATGTTAGTCAGGCTTTTGACGCTGTCCCTCACAGCATCCTTCCGGACGTGTTGTCCAGCTGTGAGATGAGCAGGTTCCCGGTGCGCTGGGTGAAGAACCAGCTGGATGGTGGGGCTCAGAGGGCTGCAGGGAATGGGGCTACAGCTGGCTGGTGACCGGTCACCAGCGGCGTTCCTCAGGGCCCTCTGTCCCAGGGCCAGCGCTGTTCAGCAGTTCACTCCATGATCTGGCCGCAGGAGTTGAATGCCCCATTCACTGGCTTGCTGATGCTGCCAAACTGGGAGGTGCCGTTGACTCTCTTGAGGGGCAAGAGGCCTTGCAGAGGGATCTGGGTAGATTGGAGCGTTGGACAATCATCAGCAGCACAAGATGAAACAAGTCCAAGTGCCGGATTCTGCAGCTGGGACGGAGCAATGCTGGGCACCGGTCTAAACTGGGAGAGGAGTGGCTGGAGAGCAGCCCTGCCGAAAGGGATCTGAGGGTGTGGGTCGGCAGCAGCTCGGCAGGAGCCAGCAGCGCCCTGGCACCGAGGGGACAGACCGTGTCCTGGGGGACATGGAACCCGGCACAACCAGCCAGTCCAGAGAGGGGATTGTCCTGCCAGGTTCAGCGTTGGTGTGGCCTTGCATTGAGCGCAGTGCGGTGCTGGGCCCCACTGTTTAAGGAGGATGTGAAGGTCCTTGAAGGTGTCCAGAGGAGGGCCACCGAGCTGGTGGCAGGGCTGGAAGGCCACCAAGCTGGTGGCAGGGCTGGAAGGCACGACCTATGAGGGGTGGCTGAGGGCTTTGGGCTTGTCTGGTTTGCAGCATCCTGAGGAGAGGACGTGGAGAGAGGTGCTGAGCTCTTCTCCCTGGGATCCAGAGGTAGGACACGTGGGAATGGTTCAGAGCTGTGCCAGGCTGGACGTTGGGAAGCATTTCTTTACCAAGAGGGTGGTCAAACACGGCAACAGGCTTTCTGGAGAGGTGGGCGATGGCCCGTGGCTGTCAGTGCTTAAGAGTTGAGGGTGTCCCTGCCCATGGCAGGGGGTTGGAACTAGATGATCTCTGAGGTTCCTTCCAACCCAAACCATTCTGGGATTCTAAGAGGCATTTGGACAATGCCCTTAACAACAGACTAACTTTTGGGCAGCCCTGACGTGGTCAGGCAGCTGGACGAGATGATCCTTGTAGGTCCCTTCTAGCTGAACCACCCTAACCCTTACCCTAACCTTACCCCACCCACACTCTACCCTAACCCTTACCCCACCCCATCCTACCCTTTTCCCCCGAGCAGGACAGCACACGGTGTACAACACCCCTCTGGCCCCTTGCCCACCCCAGACACTGCCTGGGGGTGCCAGGGATGCCCTGGGGGGGTACAGGGGACGTCCTGGTGTGACACTGGCACCACTCTGCAGCCACCAAAGCGCAGGGCATCACCTGCCCCATGCCAGCCACGTGCCGGGCAGAGCGCGGCACCACCGGGACTGCAGTGCCGAAAGGCGACTCCATCCCGGCCGAGCCAGGCGTGTGATCAGCCATGTCTGCGGGTACAGTGACACTTTCCTGACGTGGTGTAAGAGTCGGTCCGAAAAACAGCGTTGTCCCAACCTTGTCCTCAGGGATATGGACTCCGAAAGTGAGGCTGACGCCTCGCCAGGGGTCTGCGGCGGCCTGAGGAGCAGCTGCTGCCCCTGGGGGTGGAACGCCAGGCTTGGGAGGTCCTCGTGCCCTGGGCAGAGCAAGGACGAGAGCTGCATGTGGCAGGGAAGAGCCACAGGACGGAGGTGCTGCTGTCTGCTCCTCCCTTCTAGAAACCTTGGGGGGAGAGAACAGCCGGAGGAGGGAGCCTGGCGGGGGCAAGAGGGCTCTGGTTTGGCTAAAGGGTGCTGTGCCGTTCTCCGGTGCCGGGGACGAGCCTGAGAACCGTTATCCAGAAGGATCGATTGGCATCGATGGAGCCAAGAGGCGGAGATGCAGAGGAGGAGCAAGGGGTGCTGCTGGGCATGAAAAGGGGCTCCTCAGCACCCGAACTTGGGAAGCTTCCCCCACCAAGGGTCACAACGATCGTTAGGACCAGCGGGACGCTGCCGGGACCTGGGACCATCGGGATGCCTCGGACCCACGGTGGCAGCTATCGATCTCTGTCCTCTTGTCGCTTCACTCTCCCCTTTCCTTTCACCCTCTGTCCCTGTCGCACGGCGCTTCACGGGCGAACAATGAAGTTTCCCTCTTGGATTGCAGCAAACCCCTTTGGTGTGGTCGCCTCAATTTTGCACTTCGAGATCGCCGCGAACGCCCCACCACGAGGCCACCGAGTGCACCGTGACACGCGGCCTTTAGCTCGGTGGCTTCACTAAAGCACTTGAAGGCCGAGGCTGTGGGAGCCACCCGAAACTTTTCGACAAAACCAGCGGGGTCCAGCAGGCAGGAGCGGGGCGAAGCAGGCGAGGACCGGGGGGACAAGTGCAAGAGGACAAGGGGACTGCAGAAGGTGCCAGGCCAGCCCCGGGGGAACCAACGAGAGACCCCGACCAGGATTAAGGGGGTCGGGTGTAAGTGCGGGGAGTGATGCAGGGTAGGGGTCCCTCTGGGGGGGCACCCGGCTGGCACCGGAGAGCTGGGGGCTGCGCTGGGGTTCACTGTTCCCCAGGAGATCCCTGCCCATCCACAGCGGCCGGCGGCGCCCAGAGCCGCGCGAGGACAACGGCGGGGGCTGAACGGGGCTGGACGGTTCCTGGGGGGTCTGGGGCCGCCCCGGGAGAGAACCCGAACCCCGAACCCCGAACCGGGCCGCGGCGGGGAGGGGGCGGGGCCACGCGGAGCGCGCCGATGCCGGCACAGCGGCTCCAGGCCGAAAGGGGCGGGGCGTTGGGGGATGAGGGCGTGTCCATGCAGATCGAGCAGCGCGCGGCATCACGGGACGCACCCGCCGCAACACGACGCCGCCCACGGGCGGGCGCGGACGCTGCGTGGGCGCCGAAGGGCGCGGGGAGAACGTGGGGGTCGGGAGGCGGCGTGCGCGGGGTCGGGACGGGGGTTGCTGGGGGGCGTCCGTCGTGTGTTGAGGGCGTGTGGAGCGGTGTGGGGTGTGTGGGTGCGGACGAGCAACTCATACTTACCTGGCAGGGGAGACACCATGATCAGGCAGGTGGTTTTCCCAGGGCGAGGCTCATCCCCTGCACTCCGGGTGTGCTGACCCCTGCGATTTCCCCAAATGCGGGAAACTCGACTGCATAATTTGTGGTAGTGGGGGACTGCGTTCGCGCTCTCCCCTGGCTTTTCCAGTGATAAAAACAGAAAAGAACTGAAATGCTTTACACGTTCTGGTGTTGCTGGTTTTCCCGGGTGGTCGCTGATAACGTTTTTCGCCTGAGAGAGGCGGAGGTTCCCCAGGCGCTTGGTCGGGTCGGGCTGTGCGGGAGGCGCACGAAGCCGCCCTTGGGGTCAGGGCCCTTTGGCACAACCTGCACCGGGGGGTTTAACCCCCCCGGTCGGGTCCGGGGGTCGGTGCCGCCCGGGAACAGCCCGGGCGCGGCCAGGAGCCTCCTCCCGCCGCAGCGGGGCCCGCAGGGGCCGGGGCTGCACCCCAGGGCCGGCGCCTCCCGCCCCGGGCCGGCTCCGAGGGGAGCAGGAGTCCCCCCCCGGCCGGCGGGCACCACCGGGCCTCGGCAGGACGACGTCCGGCCCCACGGGCCTTCCTGTGCGACGGGGCTGACGTCAAGAGCGGGGCCAATGGCGCGGAACAATCCCGGGAGGCGACTTGGAAACTAAACCCCAATGAAAGCTACAGCTCAATTATCCATCAGGCTGTGTGAGCTGTTAAGCGCCACTGGGCCGATACTGGATGCAACTGGACTCCTAGAGCCGAACTGGGCATCGCTCAGAATCCAAGCCCAGCCGACCTCAGCCCCTCTGGTACCCCAGGGCAAGCTGGAACATAAGGGGGATATTTTCTGCCAAATTCCTTTGCCCTTTAACGGGACAGATGACCAGCCCAGCTGCACCCCATGCTACATGCACAGGGTTGGCCCAAGGTCCTCGCTTCTCTCGGGGCGTGTGACCGTGCGCTGGCGATGCCCAGAGGAGAGTGTCTCCATTTCCTGCTGGAACTGGCCATCACGTCCCTGCAGCGAGGCTCCGGGGGCTGAAACTCGGGGAAAATCTGCCCCCTCCCGTCGCTTATCCACAGCCAAGAGGGAATATCCACGGTGCCGACTCTGTGATGGCGCTCGGTCAGTCTGAGCAGGTCTGTGCTGGTGAAGGAGCTCGTGGAGGTGCCGTGATCCCCCCACTCGCATCAGCCTCCGTTGGAATCCCTGGCCAGAGCGGTAATGAGGCCCGTGGGACTTGGAGAAGGGAGGAATTGGACACATCGTTGTCGAAATGTGGCCAAACTCCACGTTTGCGCGATTTCCAGGCCGGCGTGCCGAGCGCCCAGCCGGAGCTGGGTGTGAAGGCGAAGTCTTGCCTTCCAGCGCAGGCCGAGCGTGCGGGGGGGCTGGAGGTGCTTCGTCCGTGGGGGAACTCGGGCGGGGGCTGCGCTGAAACGCTGCTGGGGAGCGGCAGGAGGGCGGCGGGAGAGGCGAAGCGGGGCCGGTGGCCGTGAGGGGTTGTGGTTTTGAGAGGCCGGGGGACGTGCGGGTCGGGAGGCGGAGCGGGGGGGACGGTGCAGGCGAGCGGCAGCTCCCGGAGCGGTGGAGCTGAACAAGGGTAGCCGGAACGGCGGCACAGCCCCATCAGCGACTGCTTAGTAGGACTTCTTTTCCTTTCTGTTTTTATCACCGGAAAAGCCAGGGGAGAGCGCGAACGCAGTCCCCCACTACCACAAATTATGCAGTCGAGTTTCCCGCATTTGGGGAAATCGCAGGGGTCAGCACACCCGGAGTGCAGGGGATGAGCCTCGCCCTGGGAAAACCACCTGCCTGATCATGGTGTCTCCCCTGCCAGGTAAGTATGAGTTGCTCGTCCGCACCCACACACCCCACACCGCTCCACACGCCCTCAACACACGACGGACGCCCCCCAGCAACCCCCGTCCCGACCCCGCGCACGCCGCCTCCCGACCCCCACGTTCTCCCCGCGCCCTTCGGCGCCCACGCAGCGCCCGCGCCCGCCCGTGGGCGGCGTCGTGTTGCGGCGGGTGCGTCCCGTGATGCCGCGCGCTGCTCGATCTGCATGGACACGCCCTCATCCCCCATCGCCCCTCCCCTTTCAGGCTGGAGCCGCTGTGCCGGCATCGGCAGCTCCGTGCCGCCCCGCCCCTCCGTGCAGGCCCCGCCCCCTCCGTGCCGGCCCCGCCCCCCCGCGGGCTCAGGGGCCGCCGTGCGGGGCCCGGGGCCGGGCTCTGGGCAGGACCCGGCTCCCGCAGCCCCCGGCCTCCCGCGGGCGGCGGGGCGGGCGCAGGGCGGCGGGCCCGGGGCCGGCCCGGGAGCCTCCCGCCCCTGCCGCTCCCGGCCGCACCGTGTGCCCCGTCCTTAACGAGCTCCTGCCGACGCGCCCGGCCCTGGCCCGGCTGGCACCTGCTCCTGGGCCGGGGGAAAGGCCCGGCTCGTCGCTGCCTCGCTGCCACCTCACGGCCCCCTTGCTGCCGCGTCACCCCGGGCCCTACGCACTCACAGCCGCTTTCCGGGAGAGCCGGGAGTCACGGCCAGGAGCCACCGGTGGCCTCGGGCCTCGGGATCCCGCACCGCCGCGTCCCTGCTGCCCCGTCACCTCTTCTTGCTGCCGGCGGTTGTCGTCATTTATAGTCACCAGTCCAAGCCCTTCCGCCTCCTCTTCTCCTCCTCCTTCTCCTTCTCCTTCTCCTCCTCCTTCTCCTTCACCTTCTCCATCCCTGATCCACTTGGGATCACTCCTCTGGCCTCCCCCTGCGCCACCCAGACCTCCTCCCAGCCTCTCACGTACCGGTTTGTTCCAACGGCAGATCAGCAGAGCCCTCCCAGACCCAACCACCACCATCACCAAACCTGACCACACGTCGGTGCTGAGCCCAGCAGTTTCCTCCCCCACCCTCTCGCACCTGGGAGCCCTCCCCACCCGTCCAAAGTCGTTTCCCCGCCCGTTTCAAGCAGCAGCTGAAGTTTCCCTCGACGTCCCCCGCAGCCGTCTCTGCTCTCTGGCCTCGCTCTGCCCAGGCAGCGCGAGCGGGTGTCCCGCACGGCCCAGGCCCATGAGCAGCCGGCACGGCCCTGAGAACAAACCTACTCAAGGGGTACCGGGACTCCTCTGACCGCAGCCGGGAGGCTGGAGCGGTGTCAGCAGCAGCGCCCACCCCCTGCCACGCAGGGGCCTCAGTGGCAGCTCCTGCTGCGGCCGGTGCTCCACGCAGGGGGTGGCTCGCCTGGGGGGAATTCCGCGGGGCTGGGCTGGGCGTCACTTCACTTGTTTTATTACGTCTCATCGGCCGGGGGGGTGTGAAACCCGCGCAGGGACGGTTTTGGCCGCCCGGGGATGAGATCCCAAGAGCCCCCGCAGCGACCGTGGCAGCGAGAGGTTTGGGAGCCCAACGGGCGATGCCCAGACACCGGGAGAAGAGACGGAGAGTGGGTTTGTAGCTGGAGTGCGAGGGTCCGTGGGGTTACAGGCAGGGGCGGGGCCGCACGGAGCTCGCCGATGCCGGCACACCGGCTCCGGGCTGAAAAGGGCGGGGCGTTGGAATAAAGGCGTGTCCATGCAGATCGAGCACCGCGCGGCATCACGGGACGCACCCGCCGCAACACGACGCCGCCCACGGGCGGGCGCGGGCGCTGCGTGGGCGCCGAAGGGCGCGGGGAGAACGTGGAGGTCGGGAGGCGGCGTGCGCGGGGTCGGGACGGGGCCTTGTTGGGGGGCGTCCGTCGTGTGTTGGGGGTGTGTGGGGCGTTGTGGGGTGTGTGGGTGTAGTGATTTAACTCATACTTACCTGGCAGGGGAGACACCATGATCAGGCAGGTGGTTTTCCCAGGGCGAGGCTCATCCCCTGCACTCCGGGTGTGCTGACCCCTGCGATTTCCCCAAATGCGGGAAACTCGACTGCATAATTTGTGGTAGTGGGGGACTGCGTTCGCGCTCTCCCCTGGCTTCGCTGGTTCTAAGAGCAGAAAGTAACTGATGCTTTCAGTTTCCGACGCACAGATACTTCAGAACGGTGATACATGCCATGAGCGGTTTCATTGTAGCGGGTCCCGGTGCCCGCTGTCGGACCGGGGCCATACCCGGAGAAGCGGGAGGTTCCGAGGACGCCGCGTGCACCGCTGCCCGCAGCAGCCGGGCCTTCCCCCGGCTTCCAAAACCAGGGTCCGGACGAAGCGGTGACCGGGCTCAACAGGGACTTTCCCGGCCTGGGAGCAGCGTGGCTGGTTCCCCACGCGATGGCTCCGCCGTGGCTGCCCGCATGGGGACTGGATGAGGCCACTGATGCCATCGTGCTGTAAGTCCCCTCGTGTCCCCTCGTGCTCTCTGCGAGGGGCCGGGACAGGCAGAGAGAGGGAGTCTGGGATGGGTCTGGAGGGACACCCCACCCCGACGGGTCCCCGGGCCAGCACAGCCCCACTCCGATGCTCCTCCTACCCGCTGTCCCCCCAGCACCCTCCTGTCCCCAGGCCCCACGGCACCCTGCTGCTCAGGGGACACCGGGCGTTGCCCCCCCTCTTTGAACCGCGGTGGCCCTCAATGTGTGTGTGGGGTGTCCCCAGGGCCTGGGACTGGGAAACATCAACCCCCTTTCTGAAAGGGGGGGCCCTGGGAGCTGCCAAGCAGGCAGCCTCCCCTCTGCCGGCTTAGAGCGTGGAGCTGACCCTCCTGGAAGCTCTGCTGGCGCACGTGGGGGGACAGGGAGGTGATGGGCGATGTGATGGGGGACAGGGAGGTGACAGGGGACAGGGAGGTGATGTGCAACACCATGAGATCGAGTGCCCCCCTCAGCAGATCCACGGGTGGCACCGAGCCGCGCAGTGCGGGGGGTTGGCTGAAGGGTGGGGGCCGGCATCGCCAGGGACCCCACGCGGGTGGGCTCACGGGACCCTCCTGAGGTTCCACAAGGCCAAGCGCAAGGTCCCACACCCGGGTCAGGGCAGCCCCCGGTGCCGGCACCGGCTGGGGGAAGGAACGGAGAGCAGCCCTGCCGAGAAGGCGCGCGTGTGTGTGTTTGCAGGGACCTGACGGAGAACCCCCTGCCGCCCCTCCCCGCCACCTCCTTCCTGGGCTTCACCCACCTGCAGCGCCTGTGAGTAGCGGGGTTGGGGGGCACGGGGGCCGCCGCCGCGGTGCCGGGTGCTGAGCTCTGCTCCCCAGCGTGGTGCCGCTGGCGCTGGAGTGCCCGGGTGGGAGCAGCGCCTGGGAAGAGGTGACGACGTACGGGAGCAGCCGGCTCTGCCAGGGCCAGAAGAACCCCTGCAACGGCTCCGGGGAGCCCGGTACGGCAGGGGTGCCGTGTCCCCGGCCCTGGGTGCCGCGGAGGCTGGCTCTGGCCTGGCTCCGTGACCGCCCCCGCTCTGCTCCACCAGCCTGGCCGTGCCCTGAGAACGCCGCCTGCGCCCCGGACGGCCCCGGCCTTGTCCAGTGCCTCTGTGACAGCCCCTTCCACGGCTACAAGTGCCTGCGTGAGGTCAGCGCCCGCGGGAAGGGACCCCCCCCTCTCCGGGTAACCCCCGGCTGGAGCTGTGGGGGGCTGCTCCGCTCACGGCTGTTCCTTCCCAGGGCACGTTCCCGGTGCTGCTCTTCGGTGGGATCCTGGGAGCCGTCACCCTGTCCCTGTCCCTCCTGTTG
The DNA here is from genome assembly GCF_034619465.1 of Leptosomus discolor. Lineage (NCBI taxonomy): Eukaryota > Metazoa > Chordata > Aves > Leptosomiformes > Leptosomidae > Leptosomus > Leptosomus discolor. Next base: position 126,735,851 of record NC_141392.1, read on the forward strand.
TGGGGCACCCAGCGCCGGAAAGCCAAGACCCCCTGAGCGGGGACGGGGGGGGCAGCGGCTCTGCCGAGGCCGGGGACTCTGTGTCGCGGGGGGGGCTGCGTGCCCTGGGCCCTGTCTCGCCGTGGCGGCGCTGGGGGCGAATAAAGGCCGCAGCATCCTCTGCTGTGTCCGCCCGAATCCCTCCCGGGGCGGGGGGGCTGCAGGCAGCGGGTGCAGGCAGCGCTGCGGGGGCGGGGCGGGACCCTGGAGGGCCGCTTGGGGGAGCTGCGGGGGGGAGCGGGGCGGGGCCTGGCGGGAGGGGGTGTGGCCACGCAGATCGCGCCGCAGCCGGCAGAGCCGCTGCGGCCCTCCAGGGGCGGGGTCTTGCGGGAGGGGGCGGGGCCATGCAGAGCGCGCCGATGTTGGCACAGCGGCTCCAGCCTGAAAGGGGAGGGGCGTTGGGGGGATAAAGGCGTGTCCATGCAGATCGAGCACCGCGCGGCATCACGGGACGCACCCGCCGCAACACGACACCGCCCACGGGCGGGCGCGGGCGCTGCGTGGGCGCCGAAGGGCGCGGGGAGAACGTGGGGGTCGGGAGGCGGCGTGCGCGGGGTCGGGACGGGGGTTGTTGGGGGGCGTCCGTCGTGTGTTGAGGGCATGTGAGGCATTGTGGGGTGTGTGGGTGCGGACAAGCAACTCATACTTACCTGGCAGGGGAGACACCATGATCAGGCAGGTGGTTTTCCCAGGGCGAGGCTCATCCCCTGCACTCCGGGTGTGCTGACCCCTGCGATTTCCCCAAATGCGGGAAACTCGACTGCATAATTTGTGGTAGTGGGGGACTGCGTTCGCGCTCTCCCCTGGCTTCGCTGGTTCTAAGAGCAGAAAGTAACTGATGCTTTCAGTTTCCGACGCACAGATACTTCAGAACGATGATACATGCCATGAGTGGTTTCATTGTAGCGGGTCCCGGTGCCCGCTGTCGGACCGGAGCCATACCCGGAGAAGCGGGAGGTTCCGAGGACGCCGCGTGCACCGCTGCCCGCAGCAGCCGGGCCTTCCCCCGGCTTCCAAAACCAGGGTCCGGACGAAGCGGTGACCGGGCTCAACAGGGACTTTCCCGGCCTGGGAGCAGCGTGGCTGGTTCCCCACGCGATGGCTCCGCCGTGGCTGCTCGCATGGGCACTGGATGAGGCCACTGATGCCATCGTGCTGTGAGTCCCCTCGTGCCCCCTCCTGCTCTCTGCGAGGGGCCGGGACAGGCAGAGAGAGGGAGTCTGGGATGGGTCTGGAGGGACACCCCACCCCGACGGGTCTACGGGCCAGCACAGCCCCACTTCGCTGCTCCTCCTACCCGCTGTCCCCCCAGCACCCTCCTGTCCCCAGGCCCCACGGCACCCTGCTGCTCAGGGGACACCGGGCGTTGCCCCCCCTCTTTGAACCGCGGTGGTCCTCAATGTGTGTGTGGGGTGTCCCCAGGGCCTGGGACTGGGAAACATCAACCCCCTTTCTGAAAGGGGAGGCCCTGGGAGCTGCCAAGCAGGCAGCCTTCCCTCTGCTGGCTTAGAGCGTGGATCTGACCCTCCTGGAAGCTCTGCCGGGGCACGTGGGGGGACAGGGAGGTGACGGGCGATGTGATGGGGGACAGGGAGGTGAGGGGGGACAGCCAGCATGGCTTCCCAAAGGCAAATCGAGTCAAAGTCGCCGTTCTCAGGGTACGGCCGGACCGGTTGCGCAGAGTAAGACGTTCAATGGGTCAACCCCGGGGAAACGAAGATGTCTGAGCTATTCTGCTACTGCATTGGGCATGGAAACACGCTCACAGACTACTCACTTAGCATCTGTTTTTATCACCGGAAAAACCAGGGGAGAGCGCGAACGCAGTCCCCCACTACCACAAATTATGCAGTCGAGTTTCCCGCATTTGGGGAAATCGCAGGGGTCAGCACACCCGGAGTGCAGGGGATGAGCCTCGCCCTGGGAAAACCACCTGCCTGATCATGGTGTCTCCCCTGCCAGGTAAGTATGAGTTGCTCGTCCGCACCCACCCACCCCACAATGCCTCACACGCCCTCAACACACGACGGACGCCCCCCAACAACCCCCGTCCCGACCCCGCGCACGCCGCCTCCCGACCCCCACGTTCTCCCCGCGCCCTTCGGCGCCCACGCAGCGCCCACGCCCGCCCGTGGGCGGTGTCGTGTTGCGGCGGGTGCGTCCCGTGATGCCGCGCGGTGCTCGATCTGCATGGACACGCCTTTATCCCCCCAACGCCCCTCCCCTTTCAGGCTGGAGCCGCTGTGCCAACATCGGCGCGCTCTGCATGGCCCCGCCCCCTCCCGCAAGACCCCGCCCCTGGAGGGCCGCAGCGGCTCTGCCGGCTGCGGCGCGATCTGCGTGGCCACACCCCCTCCCGCCAGGCCCCGCCCCGCTCCCCCCCGCAGCTCCCCCAAGCGGCCCTCCAGGGTCCCGCCCCGCCCCCGCAGCGCTGCCTGCACCCGCTGCCTGCAGCCCCCCCGCCCCGGGAGGGATTCGGGCGGACACAGCAGAGGATGCTGCGGCCTTTATTCGCCCCCAGCGCCGCCGCGGCGAGACAGGGCCCAGGGCACGCAGCCCCCCCCCGCGACACAGAGTCCCCGGCCTCGGCAGAGCCGCTGCCCCCCCCGTCCCCGCTCAGGGGGTCTTGGCTTTCCGGCGCTGGGTGCCCCACAGCAGGAGGGACAGGAACAGGGTGACGGCTCCCAGGATCCCACCGAAGAGCAGCACCGGGAACGTGCCCTGGGAAGGAACAGCCGTGAGCGGAGCAGCCCCCCACAGCTCCAGCCGGGGGTTACCCGGAGAGGGGGGGGTCCCTTCCCACGGGCGCTGACCTCACGCAGGCACTTGTAGCCGTGGAAGGGGCTGTCGCAGAGGCACTGGACGAGGCCGGGGCCGTCCGGGGCGCAGGCGGCGTTCTCAGGGCACGGCCAGGCTGGTGGAGCAGAGCGGGGGCGGTCACGGAGCCAGGCCAGAGCCAGCCTCCGCGGCACCCAGGGCCGGGGACACGGCACCCCTGCCGTACCGGGCTCCCCGGAGCCGTTGCAGGGGTTCTTCTGGCCCTGGCAGAGCCGGCTGCTCCCGTACGTCGTCACCTCTTCCCAGGCGCTGCTCCCGCCCGGGCACTCCAGCGCCAGCGGCACCACGCTGGGGAGCAGAGCTCAGCACCCGGCACCGCGGCGGCGGCCCCCGTGCCCCCCAACCCCGCTACTCACAGGCGCTGCAGGTGGGTGAAGCCCAGGAAGGAGGTGGCGGGGAGGGGCGGCAGGGGGTTCTCCGTCAGGTCCCTGCAAACACACACACGCGCGCCTTCTCGGCAGGGCTGCTCTCCGTTCCTTCCCCCAGCCGGTGCCGGCACCGGGGGCTGCCCTGACCCGGGTGTGGGACCTTGCGCTTGGCCTTGTGGAACCTCAGGAGGGTCCCGTGAGCCCACCCGCGTGGGGTCCCTGGCGATGCCGGCCCCCACCCTTCAGCCAACCCCCCGCACTGCGCGGCTCGGTGCCACCCGTGGATCTGCTGAGGGGGGCACTCGATCTCATGGTGTTGCACATCACCTCCCTTTCCCCTGTCACCTCCCTGTCCCCCATCACATCGCCCATCACCTCCCTGTCCCCCCACGTGCCCCGGCAGAGCTTCCAGGAGGGTCAGATCCACGCTCTGAGCTGGCAGAGGGGAGGCTGCCTGCTCGGCAGTTCCCTTTCAGAAATGGGGGTGATGTTTCCCGGTCCCAGGCCTTGGGGAATCCCCCCCGCCGAGGGCCACCGCTGTTCGAAGAGTAGGGGTAGTGCCCGGTGTCCCCTGGGTCCTTGGCAGCAGGGTGCAGTGGGGCCTGGGGACAGTAGGGTGCTGGGGGGACAGCGGGGAGGGGGAGCAGCGAAGTGGGGCTGTGCTGGCCCAGGGGCCCGTCGGGGTGGGGGTTGTCCCACCAGACCCGTTCCGGACCCCCTCTCTCTGCCTGTCCCGGCCCCTCGCGGGGAGCAGGAGGGGACACGAGGGGACTCACAGCACGACGGCAGCGGTGGCCTCATCCAGCCCCGGGGGGAGGCTGTGCAGGGAGCAGTTGCTCAGGTCCAGCCTGGGAAGGGGCAGAGGTCGGGGGAGGATGGCAGCGTGCCCGACACCCCCTCGCACCCCCATCCTGCATGCCCCCACTCCTGCATTCCCCTGACCTCCCCTTGTCACCCCTCTGCATCAGGCGCCCTCCCGCACCCCAAGCACCCCCAGACCCTGCAGCCCCCACTCCCCCATCATCTGGTCCCTGACACCCCCAGCACTCCCCGGTGCACACCGACCGGATCCCGCCAACCCCCCCTGCCCCCCGCGCCGCCCCGTACCCCAGCAGACGCTCCGGTCGGGCCCCCCGTTCCCGGCAGCAACGCCCCTCGCTCTCGGTACCGGCCCGGGACGCGCAGTACCGGGCCACGATGGAGCCGTTCTGCGGCGGCCCCGGGCAGCTCCCGCACACCTGCGGCGGGTTGGGGGGGTCGGCGGGACCCGGGCGGCACCAGCATGTACACCCCGCGACCCCTTCCATGACTCCCGGAGCACCCCAGATCCGAGCATCTCCGTCCCGGGCGCCCCCTCAGCACCCCCGTCCCGGGCATTCCCCGACCTCCCGGATCCGGGAACCGTCCGACCACCGGCGCTCCCCGAGTCCCGGAGCCCCCCGACCCACGGCACCCCCAGACCCGGGCACTCCCCGAGCCCCAGCACCCCCGATCCGGGCACCCTCTGACCACCGACACCCTCGACCCACGGCACCCTGCGTCGCCGGCACCCCCAGACCGGGGCTTCCTCCTTACCACCGGCACCCCAACTCCCCAGACCCGGGCATCCTTCGATTACCGGCGCCCCTCGACCCCCGGCACCCCCGACCCCCGGCACCCCCAGACCGGGGCTTCCTCCGACCACTGGTACCCGGGATCCCCGGCACCCCCAGACTCGGGCATCCTCCGACCACCGAGAACCCGGAGCTCCCCCGACTCGGGCACCCCTCGACCCCCGCCACCATCGATCCGGGCATCTTCCGACCCCCGGCACCCCCGACCCTCGGCACCCCGAGACCCGGGAATCCTCCGACCACGGGCGCCCCTCGACTCCCGGCACCCCCAGATCCGGACACCCCCCGGTCCCGGGTACCCCCCGTTCCCCGCCGCTCACCGCCGCGCCGCCGGCGGCCCCCGGCAGCACCACCAGCAGCAGCAGCACGATACCGCCCATAGCCCCGGCTCCCCGTAACCCCGCCCCCTCCGGGGGCTCTTCCGGCACCGCCCCGCCCCACTGGACACGCCCCGGTGCGACGGCGCCCCCTGGCGGGCACGGCGGGAACCACCGGCAGCAGCGCTACCCCGGGGGACACCGAGGGACCGGACCGGGGCGCTCCCCTCCCCACGCCCCTCCTTCGGGTCACCGGCTGGCTACGGGGTACCGGAGGAGGGCGACACGGCTGGGCCCTTCACCGGGGGGATGCCCCGGAGCCGGTGGGACCGTAACCCCCCCCTCCCCCCCGCCCCGGTCCGGTCGCCCTCTGGACCCCGAGGGACCCCCCACAGCGGCGGAGGGTGCCGGGGCGCGGTGACCTGCCCGAAGCACCGGAGCGCGGCCGGGGGCGGCACCGCCGGTCCCACGTGGGACCCGCCCCGGTGGGGGTGGTGGCAGCCGCTGACGCCATCCCAGCGCGCGGGGAAGGGGCGGAAGTGGCGGGGTGAGGGCAGCGTTGCCGTCGCTCCTTGACGTCATCAAGGCGCGCTGGCGGCTTGTCAGGGCGGCACGTGGGGCCGAGCTCCGCCGCGGCGGTCGCAGCCGCCGCCGCCGCCGGTGAGTGTCGCACCGGAGCCGCCGGGGACCCCTCAAGGTCACCGGTTGCCCCCACCCGGGAGCGGCCCCGTGGGGCTCGGAGCACACACCGGCACCGGGGCTCGCCCCGCCCCCTTCCCCCCCCCCCCCCCCCCCAGCCCACCGATACCGGCGGCACCGGGGCTCCGGGTCTGGGGCCGGAGTCACTGGGGACAGCAGGGGCGAGGGGGAGCGGGGGGCCGGGGCCTCGGGGTGGGGACACAGGGAATGCGGAAGGGGAGGGGTGGGTTGAGGGCACCGGGGACACGGGGGACACCGGGGAAGGGGAGCAGGGCTGTGGTTTGGGGTCACCGGGGACAGCGGGGCCGGGCAGCGGCACCCGGGGCGGGGTCACCGAGGACACGGGGGAACAAGGGAGGGACAAGGGGGCCGGGCCTCGGGCGGGGTCACCGGGGACACCGCGGGATGGGGATGGGGAAGGCAGGGGAGGGGGGAGCGGGGACACGGGGCACCCTGGGGCCGGGGGAGCAGGGCCTTGGGGGGGGTGTGTGCTGAGTTTTAGGGGCGTGGGGACATGGGGACCTCAGGGGAGGGGGTCATCAGGGCCTCAAGCGGGGACACAGGACCTTGGGCTGGGGCTCAGGGCCACCGAGGGGTCTGCGGGGTACGGGGGGAGCCTTGGGCTGGGGGACCCCCGGGGGGGCTGCCGAGGCCTTGGGCTGCGGTGCCAGTGGGGCAGGCGGCGGCGGGGACCGTGGTGCCTCCCGCCTCGTGTTTAGTCTCCGTGGTGGAATGTAGTGGGATGACCTTGGACCCTGGCTGGGAGTGGTGTCCCTGGCCAGGGCCATGGCCGGTGGCATGCCAGGCGAGGAGGCACTGCCCTCTCACCCCCTTCCCGCCGGGCCTCCGCTGCCCTGGGGCCCCAGGCCAGCCCCCATGGCGGGCAGGCCCGGGCAAGCTGTGCCGGGTACAGGGGTGCCAGGCGGGGCCCAGCCTAATCCCCCCAAGTATGCCCGGGGTAGGCATTCCTCTCGGGATCACGGGTGGGCGCCATGCCAGCCCCCCCGGCCTGTCCCCTGCCACCGGCAGCGTGGCTTCATCCTCCTCCGTGTGCCTCACGCTGCCCTGTGGCAGCCCCAAACGTTGCCCCACCGATATGGGGGGCACAGGGGGGTCCCTCTGCATCCTGCACCCCCCGCCCCGCTGATGCCCACCTGGCACTCCCTGCTCCCTGCAGCCCCGTGCCTGCTGATGGAGGCAGAGAGAAGGGGGGGTGTCTCTGCTTGTGCCCCCTCCCTGCCTCGCTCCTGGGGGTGCCGGGCCACCCCCACCTGCTCCGCAGGGGCTGGAGCAGGGGGTGGGGGCAGAAGTTCGGTGGGGACCCCTGTGAGCAGGGCAGGGGGGTGCCAGGGCTCCGTCTGGCTACTACCCAGAGCCTCTGAGGTTGTCAGTCCCCCTCTGTCCGTCCGTCCATCCCCGGCTGTGTGGGGTGCATGTCGTGGGGGTCACCCTGCCCAACCTCTGCTCTGCCGGGCGCGGGTGCCAGGGCTCCTCCTGCCCCTCCTCACCGGCACGGACTGGGCTCCGCTGCCCATCCGCCTGCCCCTCCCCAGCTCCATCCGTGGGTCTGGGGGCTGCTGGTGGGACCAGTCCTGCAGGGTGGGCTGCTCTGGGGGGGCCCCTCTCCAGCGCTGGCTGGGCTGTGCTGGCCCCAGGGAGGGGGCTGGCTGGCGCCAGGTCCCCGGGGGGGCAGTTGTGCTGGGCTTGGCTGGGCTGTCGCACCGGGGGCGGCTTTACCGGGGGCGGCTTTACCGGGCTTGGCTGGGCTACGTGGTGCCGGGGCGGTTGGGTGGTGTTGTGTTTGGCTACGACGGGACCGGTGTTGCCGGCTTTGGCGCGGTTATGTTGGGTTTGGCTACGTGAGGGGCTGGTTCTGCCGGGCTTGGCGGAGCGACGTGGGGCTGGCAGAGCCGGTGCTGCTGGGGGGGGGGGGGGGGGGGGGGGAAGGGGGGGGGTCCTGGGGTGGGACTGTTTTTCCAACCGTGGCCTCGGTGCTCTTTGGAAGAGGCGCCCGGTTTGCCTTGGCCGGGGGCAGGTTGGGCAGCCCAGGGGGTGGGCGCCGCGGTGCCGAGCCCAGCCCAGAGGGAGGAGAAGGGATAAGGGGACGTTCTTCGTCCTCCCCCCGCCAGCTCCAGGTCCTTGAGGCTGAGGCAGAGGAGCGAGCGAAGGTCCTGGCAGTGTCTGGTGCAGCTCCCGGCGTCGTCCGACGCCGACACCCGTCCTTCCTCCTCCTGCAGCTCCGAGCGCCGGGGCCATGCCAGCCAGGACGTGCTGCCGGAGCGGCTGCCGGGGTTCGGCGTGCCCATGAGGCCGGTAGGGCACAACCGGGGCGGGCGGCGGCAGCCGGGCAGTGGCGGCGGCGGCGGCTCCGGCGGGGCAGCGGCGACCAGAGGAAAGGCTCGCCATGGAGTTCACGGTGATCGACTACAGCATCTTCGCGCTGCTGCTGGTGCTGTCGTCGGCCATCGGGGTCTTCTACGCGCTGAGCGGCGACCGGCAGCGCACGGTGCAGGAGTTCCTCCTGGCCAACCGCAATATGGGCTTCTTGCCCGTCGCTCTCTCCTTGCTGGCCACCTTCCAGTCGGCCGTGGCCATCCTGGGGGTGCCGGCCGAGATCTACCGCTTCGGCACCGAGTACTGGTTCCTCGGTTGTTCCTACTTTTTGGGGCTGCTCATCCCGGCCCACGTCTTCATCCCCGTCTTCTACCGCCTGCGCATCACCAGCACCTACGAGGTGAGCAGGGGGTCCTCCCCACTGCCATAGCGGGGTGGGGGGGGATAGACATGGGGGACATTTCCCCCCCCTCCCAGCTCAGTCCCCTCTGTCTGGGTGGGACAGCCCTGACCCATCTCCCCCCTCCCCCCGCAGTATCTGGAGCTGCGCTTCAACAAGACGGTGCGGGTCTTCGGCACCATCACCTTCATCTTCCAGATGGTGAGCGGGGGGGGGGTGTGTGTGTGGAGGGGGGGGGGGGTCATGGCGGGGGGGGGCGGGCCATGCACGGCTGCAGCGCTGCTCTCCCCGCAGGTCATCTACATGGGGGTGGTGCTCTACACGCCGGCGCTGGCCCTCAACGCAGGTAAGGAGGGGACGGGAGCGAGGAGGGGGGTGATGTTGGAAGCCCTGTCTTGCCTGCGGGGGGGGGGCGTGCTGCCGTGCTCCCCCCCACCCCTCTGGTAACGCCTTCTGCCGCTTCCAGTGACGGGCTTTGACCTCTGGAGCGCGGTGCTGACCATGGGGCTGGTCTGCACGCTGTACACCACGCTGGTGAGTCCCTGCCCGTCGTGCCGCGGTGGGGCCGGCTTCTGCCTGCCCGTGGGGTGTCCCATGCCCCCCCCCCCAACACCCCCCCCTCAACGATGGGCGCTGTGCCTTCCGCAGGGCGGGCTGAAGGCCGTGATCTGGACGGACGTCTTCCAGACACTGGTGATGTTCGCGGGGCAGCTGGCCGTCATCGTGGTGGGCGCCCGGCGGGTGGGCGGCATGGCCCGCGTCTGGCAGCTGGCCGAGCGGGAGGGCAAGATCTCCGGCATCGAGTGAGTGAGCCGTGCCGAGACCCCTTCGCCTACCCAAAGCCTGGCGCCACCCCACGTCACGCCGTTGCGGGGGGGGAACACACCGCGGGGCAGCCTGGGCTGGGTGAGAAGGTCCCCGGCGCAGCGATGGGCGTGACGCCGTGGGGTGCCGGTGAGGTCGTGGCGCCAGGTCCCACTGCCTCCGCCGCCTCTCCGCAGCCTGGACCCCGATGGACCCTGGCCGTGGGAGGCGTCTTCATGATGCTGTCGCTCTACGGGCGTGAACCAGGCGCAGGTGCAGCGGTACCTCAGCGCCCGCAGCGAGCGGGAGGCCAAGCTGTGAGTGGGGTTGGGGTCCCGCGGTTGGGATGGGGAGGGTGGGGGCCGGGTCCCCACCCCTCCCAACACCTCTGATGCCTGCCCGGCGCCCGCAGCTCCTGCTACGCCGTCTTCCCCTGCCAGCAGATCGTCCTCTGCCTCAGTTGCTTGACGGGCCTCGTGATGTTTGTCTACGACCGGGAGCACCCGCTGGCACCCGCCCAGCGGCCCGGCTCGTCCGACCAGGTGGGCGGCTGGCACCCCTTCTTGCACCCCCTGGGGTCGGACCCTGCTCCCCCCCCACCCCTGGCTCCGTGGGTGCTGACCACCCCCCTCTGCCCCAGCTGGTGCTCTACTTCGTGATGGACGTGCTGCAGGACCTGCCGGGGCTACCCGGGCTCTTCGTCGCTTGCCTCTTCAGCGGGTCCCTCAGGTGAGCAGACCCCCGCCCCGGGGCTCGGTGGGGCTGGGGGGGGCGGGTCTCGGCTGAGCCCCTCGGTGCTCCCTGGTCTTCCCCAGCACCATCTCCTCCGCTTTCAACTCGCTGGCCACGGTGACGATGGAGGACCTGGTCCGGCCCCACTGCCCCGGGTTGTCGGAGTCACGGGCAACGCTGCTCTCCAAGCTGCTGGGTGAGCGGGGCGGGGGGGCTGTATGGCGGGGGAAGGGGGGCTGGTGATGGCAGCGAGGGGTCCTCAGCGCCCCCATGACCCCCCCCCTGCACTCCTCTCCCCAGCTCTTGGTTATGGATTGCTGTGCCTGGGGATGGCCTACGTGTCCTCCATGCTGGGCCCTGTGCTGCAGGTAGGGGTGGGGAGGGGGGGGGGGCTGTCCCCCAACTCCGGCACCCAGCTGGTGGGTTGACCGGTGCCGGCTACGGGGCGAGGGTCCAGCGCTGAGGGTCGTGTCCCCGTAGGCGGCCATCAGCATCTTCGGCATGGTGGGGGGCCCGCTCCTGGGGCTCTTCTGCCTCGGCATGTTCTTCCCCTGTGCCAACTCCACGGTGAGTGTCCCCCTGCCCAACCTGGGGGCCACAGCCCCCGCGATGGGGGGGGGGGAAGCAGTGCCAGGGTGGGGGGCCGGGGTGCCCCAAACCCAGCCCAGGGGTGGGTCAGCATCCTCCGTCTTCCCCCCCCCCCGCCCCGGCACAGGGTGCCGTCGTGGGGCTGCTGGCGGGTTTGGCCATGGCCTTTTGGGTGGGCATCGGCAGCCTGCTGCGCAACATGGGGGCGCCCAGGGGGGTCCCCCCACCCAACAGCACCGCGCTCCCCGCCGTGGGCAACCTGACCACCGTCCTCGCCGCCACCCTGCTGGCCCCCACCACGCCGGCCCCCCAGAGGTGAGCGAGATTGGGCGCGGGGGTGGGGGATTGTGGCACGGTGCTGGGGTGCTATGGCTGTGGGGTGGGGGGGGGTGCTGCTCTGCGCCCCCCGACCCCACCTTTTCCCCACCCACACCCACCTCAACGCTTCTTTCCCCCCCCCCCCCCCCCCCTTCGCCAGCCCCACGGGGCTGCAGAAGTTTTACAGCCTGTCCTACCTGTGGTACAGCGCCCACAACTCCACCACCGTCATCCTGGTGGGGCTCCTGGTCAGCCTGCTCACCGGTGAGTACCGGGAGGAGGGGGGGGTCTGGTGATGGCCCCCTCCCCTGCTCACCCCCCCTCTCTGTGTGTGTGTATGTGTGTCCCCCTCCCAGGCCCCACACCGGCAGCGGCCGTGGACCCCCGCACCATCTACCCCGTGCTGCCTCGCCTCTTCTGCTGCCTGCCCCAGAAGTACCGGCAGAGGCTTTGCTGCGGGGGTGGGCTTCCCCGCCCAGGTGAGGGGCCCGAACCCCCCCTGGGGAGGGGGGGCACGGTGTCGGTGGGCATGGGGTCGGTGCCTTTACCCCCCCCCCTCCTCCATGTTCCTGCTGTCGTCCCCCCCCGCTTTGTCCCCGCAGGACGCCGACCACGCCGACGCTGCGGCGGTGAAGAGCAACGGGGTGGCCAACGGCCTGGGCCCCCCCCGCCGCACGGCGGGAGGAAGAGGAAGGACAGGGCTACATCCGTGCGGCCCGGACCCCCCCACCTACGCCTTGCAGGAGACCTCCTTCTGAGCACACCCCCGGCATGGGGGGGGGGGGGGGCGGCGGGGGGTCCGGCCACCCCAAAGCCCTTCCCCAGCACCCCCTTCCCTGGCCAGGGGGCACAGACCCCCCCCCCCCGCCCCGTGGGGTGGCTGGGGAGCACCAAATAACCTGGAGGGGCTGGGTCCCTGCCCGGGGTGGGGGGTGCTGGCCCGGCTGCCCCCTCCCCCCGGGCAGCCCCCCAGCCCACCGGGGCCGCTTGCCGGTGCCTGCGGTGGCCCCTGCTCCCTGGCTGGGGGGGGGTGGTTCTGGGACCATGGGTGTTGGGGGAGGGGCGTGTGTGTTTGGAGTGGGGCCCTTCACCTCCTGCCCCCCACCCGGGCTGGGACGCTGCCCGGTGCCCCTGGCCTGGCTCTGTGCCTTACTGCACCGCTCCCAGGGCTGGGGGGGGTCACCCCGCAGCCCCCTCCTCTCCCCATCACCCCTCTCTTGTGTGCGTTGTGCCCCCCCCCCCCAATAAACGGTACCAGAGTGCAGGTGTCGGAAGAGCCCCAGGACCAGCACCCTCCCCACCGCCCCCCCCCCTTCCCCGGGAGCCTCCGGGGGACCCCCATCTCCCAAAGGAGCAGGAGGGGGGGATGCAGAGCCTGCTGTGTCCCCCCGGGAAGCGGGAGCCTCGCCAGCCATGGGGGGGGATTTATGGCGGCAGCCTTGGCCTTGGCCCCTTTCCCATGGCACGGGGCCGGCGAGGGGGGGGCCCGGCTGGGGGAAGCCCGGTGAGCACAGCCTGGGGGGGCGGGGGGCAGCTGCTCCATGGCTGGGGGGGTGCAGGGTCCCCATTTCCCACCCTCTGGGCACAGCTGAACCCCAGGGTGAGGGTCCCATGGGGGGGGGGGGGTGTGCAGATGAGGCAGGCGGTGGGTGTTCGCTGCGGGTTTATTGCTATGGGTCAGGCCAGACAGCCCCCCCTCCCCCCCCCCCCCCCCGAGCGAAGTGGGGGGCACAGCGCCAGCCCCAGGGTGGGAGCTCCCACCAGAGCCCACCCTAAGTGTCCCTGGGGTCCTGGTCCGTGTCCTGGCTGCTGCCCCCCAGTCCCCACTCTTGGGGGGCAGGCAGCTTCTCCGTACTGTGGGGAGGGAGCAGTGGGTGGGGGGGCTCCCACAGCCCGGGGGGGGGGCGGTGTTAGGGGGTGCCATCCCCCGTTGCCAGCCTGCTGTCCCCCACGCCTGCGTGCTGGTGGCTGCTGGTGGCTGCGGCTGTCCCGGGGGGGTCAGGACCAAGGTACCCCCAAGAGCTGGTGTAGAGGCGGGAGCGCATCGGCCATTTCTGCAAGAGAGGGAGAGGGGGCGGGGGGCTGGGGGGGTGGCCCCTTGTCCCTCCTCCTGCCAGTGCCCCATGCCTGGGGACAAGGGAGGGGGACCCCAGGGATGTGCATGGGGCATGCTGGGGACCCCAGGGTGGGGGGGGTCACGAGCTGAGGGAATGGATGCTGGTGTGCACTGGGGACCCCAGGGTGGGGGGTCACGAGCTGAGGGATGCTGGTGTGCACTGGGGACCCCAGCAGGCGCACTGGGGGACCCCGGGGGGCTGGCTGCTGGCATGCCCGGGGGATAACAGGGGGGGACCCCAAGGACCGAGTGCTTTCATGCAAAGGGGACCCCAGGGATGGGGGGGGGGGGGGAGGAGCTGGACCCCGAGGTGCCGTGGGTGCGTCACCTTCAGGGGGTGCAGGAGCGGGTGTCCGTGGAGCGGTGGGGAGGGTGCAGGGGGCGGAGGTCCCCGCCCCAACATGTGGTTGAGGTGGGCGATGTAGCTGGTGGCCAGGACGAGGACATCCAGTTTGGAGAGCTTGGTGCCGGGGGGCACGGCGGGCAGGGTCGCCTGCAGCGACAGGAAAGCCCGCCGCAGCGCCCGTACCCTGCCCCGCTCCCGCGCCGCGTTTTGGGGGCACGGGGGTCCCTGCGGAGAGAGATACGGGTGCGGGGGGGCTGAAGCCATCCTGGGACCCACGGCACCCCGCAGCAGAGGTTGGGGTGGGCAGTGTCACCCCCAACTGGGACAGCACCCATCCTCCACGGTGCCATCTCTCCCTGGGGAGCCACGACTCAGCCCCACGGGGGGTCTGTGTCCCCAGGGCTGTCCCCCACCCAGCGTCCCCCCTGCCCGCACCCCACCGGGCTTAGTCCTGCCCGCAGCCTGCACCCATGCTGCCTGGCATGCCCCCCTCTCCCCATGGTAGCCCCCCCCCCCCCCCCCCGGGGCCCTCTGTGCCAGAAGCAGGGTGAGGGGTGGCAGGCATGTCCCTGGGGGCACCCCGCTGCCACCGCCCGTGGGGGTCCGTGGGGGGGGGGGTCCCACTCTTGCGCTCAGCCAGCTCCTTACCTGTCCTGCTGCCGTGGGGCCTCTCCGAGGCGCCAGAGTGGGCAGACGAGGGTCTTGGGGTCCTGCCTGCACCCACTGCCCGGCAGCGCCGGGTGGTTCGTGGGGGGCTGCAGGCGCTTCTCCTCCCCCGGGAGCCCGGGGGGGCCGTGGCCGGGGAGCAGCCGTGCATGGCGGCCAGCCCTGCTCCGCACCCCGCACCGGTGCTTGCCCCCACGCTCTCGGCCATGCCGGGCCCCACCGGGCAGCCGCTGCCCACGCTCCTGCCTGCACCTCAGCCCCCACGGAAGGCAGGTCAGGGTGCCCCGGTGAGCACCGTTACGTGTGTGTGTCCCCCCCCCCTCCCCGCCGCCGCCCGGTACGGCACGGCCCACGGCTTCGTCTGGGCGAGCGTCTCGCCTCCCCCTCCTTGGCACCGTGGGATGAGCGGGAGGATACGGGCTGTCCCAGCCGGAGCCTCCCCCGGCCCGTGGCCGCCCACGGGAGCCTCGTTCGCCCCACGGGCTGGCCCCGCCACCGTGGGAGCCACCCGGGAGCCACTGAGCCCCTGGGCAGGGCACGGGGGGGGCACAGGCCGTGTACCGGGCAGGGGACACACGTGGGGTCACACCGTGCCACCACACCCGGTGCAGCCCGTGCGCCCAAGGCCCTGCCCATGGGACAGGAGCCCGGTGCTGGTATGGGGGGTCGGGGGGTCAGGCAGCTGCCTGCACCCCCCCACCTCCATGGGGGGCTCCGGCACCCGCTGCCACCCAGCATGGGCGGGGGGGGGGTCCCTTGGGGGTTACGTCATCCCCCAACCCAGCCCCGGGTGCCCCTCCTGGCTCCCGCAGCCCTGGCACACCTGGAACACCCCAGCACCCCCAGTCCCTGCCGGGCAGCGGGGTGAGGACCCCTGAGGGGCTGGCGGGGGGGTGGCCTGGGTGGTGGTGGGGGAGGCCGGTGCCAGGTCAAGGCTGGGACAGGGGAGAAGCAACAAAGCAGCCGGGGGGCACCTGGGGCTGGGGGAGGGGGGGGAGGTTGGGGGGGGGGGGCACCCATGGGCTCCCACGCAGCCCCCGGCCACGCTGCGTTTCGGGTAGGGGCGGTGGGGTTGAGCGGGGCCCACTCTAACCCCCGAGGGGGCGGGGCTAACGGGGACGGGGCGGGGCTAAGGGCGGCCGGGGGCGGGGCTGGGGTGGTGGGAGCGGCAGCAGGCGGGGCTCGGGGCGGGGCTTGTGTCGCAGTGGGCGGGGCTTGTGGCGCAGAGGGCGGGGCTCGTGGCGGCAGGGGCCGGGGCGGTGCGGTGAGGCGCGGACGTGGCGGCTCAGCGCGGTGACGCGGCGACGCGCTGACGTGTGCGGCGTAGCCATGGCGCCCAGGCGGCCGGCCGAGCTGTACCGGGCGCCTTTCCCGCTCTACACCGTTCGCCTCCATCCCCGGCGGCCTCTCGCCATCACCGCCGGCGGCGGCGGCGCTGCCAAAACCGGCATCCGCAATGGCGTGGTGAGGCTTAGCCGGGGGCCCGGGGGTGGAGGCGGGGGAGGAGGCCCCGGGGGCGGCGGGCCCGGGCACCGGGAGGGACTTGGGGGCGGGGGGCTGTGGCGGGGACCTCGGAGGGGGCGCAAGCTGCGGGCGTGGAGGGGGGATCAAGGCGGTGGGTGACCCTGGGGGTGGAGGGGGGGGTTGACCGGAGCGGGGGGCCCCGGGGTAGGTCCCCACTGCGGAGGCGGGTGGATGCTGGTGGGGGTGGGGGTGGTTCCCGTTGTTGGGGGGGGGTGGCTGAGGTTGAGCCCCGTTTTGCAGCACTTTCTGCAGCTGGAGCAGATCGGGGGGCGGCTCAGCGCTTCCCTCCTCCACTCCCACGACACGGAGACCCGCGCCACCATGACCATGGCGTTGGCCGACGACATCATTGCCGCGGGGCAGGACGCCACCTGCCACATCCTCCGCTTCAGCCTGCAGGCACCCGAGGCCAAGAGCGGCTCGGCCGGCCGGAACGGTGAGTTCCTGCTCTCCCCCTACCCCGGGGGGGGGTGGTGGTGTCTGTGTGATCGGTGTGACAGCCCTGGGGGCTGCAGGGCAGGACACGGAGGGGGGCACTACTGTGGGCTGTGGGCTGCTTTGGGGATGGTGCAGTGCTGTGGACCACCCCCCTCGGGGCTGACCCGGACCTGCTGGCCCCCTGGGCTCAGCCAGCCCGGTGGCAAGGAGCTGGGGCAGTGCTGTGGACCCCCCGCCTTGGGGCTGAACCAGACCTGCTGGCCCCCTGGGCTCAGCCTGCCCGGTGGCAAGAAGCTGTGTCAGGGCTTCGTGTCACCGCAGGCAGTGGGGAGAAAGGGCCACGGAGGCGGAAGGGCCCGAGCCCGGCGGGGCAGAGCGACACGCCGAGCCAGACGAGCGAGGTGACAGTGGAGAGCCTGCACAGCGTCCGCACGGACTTCAGCCCCGACGCCCTGCAGAAGGCCGTCCGCTTCAACGCCGACTGCACCCTCCTTGTCACCGGCGGTGCCGATGGCTTCCTCCGCCTCTGGGAGGTTGGTACGGGGGCAGCCGAGGCCGGGCATTGCCATGTCGGCCGTGGCGTGTGCCCGGCGGGGAAGGCCAAGCCTCAGCGGTGCCAAATCGGCAGCGCCGCGGTTCCTGACGCCTTCCCCAGGGGTGCTGCCGTGGGGCGCTGGCCCCGTGGGGCGCAGCTCCAACGCCCTGCCCTGCCCTCGCAGTTCCCCAGCATGAAGAAGACGCTGGAGTTCAAAGCCCACGACGGGGAGATCGAAGACATCGCACTGGGCCCCGACAACAAGGTGGGCGTCGGGGCAGCTCCTCCGGCCCCCCCACCCCCCCACGGGAAGAGCCGTCCTTGGACGCCTGTGGTCTTTGCCATGCAGGTGGTGACGGCGGGACGGGACTTCCAGTGCTGCGTGTGGCAGCAGGACCAGTTGGTGACGGGGCTACACTGGAACGAGAACCTGCCCGGCATCCCCGACAAGGCTTACCGCTACCAGGCCTGCCGGTGAGGGCCGGGGCGGGCGGGTGGGGGGCCTGGGGGACAGGCCACCCCCCTAGAGCGACAGTTTGGGGTGTGCCAGGCCACACTATAGCCCCTGCTTCGGGGAGACGCTCCGCCAGGCTGGGGGAAGGAGCGACTTTGTTGTAGTGGGGTGAGGTTTGGGTCCAGGTTTGGGTTTGGGAGGCGGGAAGGGAAGGTGCTGGGGGCCAGGCCCCGTTACGGCCCTGGGTGAAAGAGCAGGGGGGCAGCAGTGCTGGCCGTAAGGAGCGATGCTGCACCCCCCGTGCTCCCCTGGGGCAGGTTCGGGGCCGTGGAGGACAACGCTGGGGCGCTGCGGCTTTACACGGTGCAGGTGCCCCACAAACGGGAGCGCCGCCCCCCGCCCTGCTACCTGACCAAGTGGGACGGGAAGAGCTTCTTGCCGCTCCTGACCCGGCCCTGCGGCACCGAGGTGATCTCCTGCCTCTCCATCAGGTACCCCGGGGCTGGGAGAGGGGGGTGGGTGTGGGGCTGGGGGCGCTGCTTCAGCCTCTGCTCACTGTCCTTCCCCCTGCCCCCCGTGCAGTGACTCGGGGACTTTCCTGGGGCTGGGCACGGTGACGGGCTCGGTCGCCATCCACATCGCCTTCTCGCTGCAGGTGAGCCGTGGGGCCGGTGGGGCTCCTCGGGGTGCAAGGGGCCATCCCAGTGCCCCCCCCCCCCCCTCCTTCCTAGAGCTGCCTTACCTCAGGCCAACCCCCCCCCCTCCCCATTCCGCCCCGCAGAGGCTGTACTACGTGAAGGAAGCGCACGGCATCGTGGTGACCGACGTGGCCTTCGTCCCCGAGAGCCGGCGCGGGCGAGAGCTGCTGGCGGGGAACGAGGCCGCCCTGCTCAGCGTGGCTGTCGACAGCCGCTGCAAGCTGCACCTCCTCCCCACTCGCCGTAGGTGCTGGGGGGGCTGCCGTGGGCGCTCCAGATTGAGCAGGGGTGTCCCTCAGCACCCATCCTCACCCTCTCTCTCCTCCCCAGGGTCCCTCCCCATCTGGCTCCTGCTGCTGCTGTGCGCCGGGCTCATCGTGGCCACCATCCTGCTGCTGCAGCTTGCCTTCCCGGGCTTCCTGTAGGTCTGTGGGACCCCCCCTAACGCCCAGGACCGACCCCCCCCACAAGGTTGGGCCAGCCTCTGCCGTGCCTCGGCCCACCCCAAGCAGACTGTGAAGCAGAGGAGGGACCAGCCCTGGCCTCGCCGTCCTGCCCCCCCCGCTGGTGTTCGGAGAGAGCGGGCGAGGGGCCTGGGGTGAGCAGAAGCCACATGGGGAGGGTCCCGGCCCGGCAGGACTGTGCCGGCTACGGCGCGGCACCGGGGCTGGCCCCCAGGGAGGAGGGGGGTCCCACCAGCCCTCCGCCCCGCTGCTGCTGCCATTAAAACTGGAGCGTGAAGGTGGCGTTGTCCCGTCTGTACTGGGGGGAAATGGGGCTGGCTCCGGCGCTGCTCCCCACTTGGGGGGGGGAGGCCTGCTGTGCTGTCCCTACCCACCCCATGGACACGTGGCTGAAGCCGTGTGGGTTTATTGGGGGGCGGTATCAGGCAGCGCCCTGCCCTGCAGCCCCCTCCCCAGCACCATCCTCCTCGCCCCCCTCCAGCCACTGCAGCTCCTCCCCGTGCTCCAAGACGGCGGCGACGAACTGGGCGAAGAGTCGCTCCACGAAGCTGCCGGGGCGGGGGCAGAGCCCCTCCAGGAACCCGACGTGTCCCCCATGGGCCGTCACCAGCAACGCCACGTGGGGCAGGCGCCGGGCGGCCTCCACCGGGATGGCTGGGGCAGCCGCGGCGGGTTAAGGGTCAGCCACCGGCACCCCCAGTTGTGGGGCTGCCCCCCACCTCTGGCCACGCCACCCCACCCGTGCTCACCGTGTAAGGGGGAGAAGGGGTCGTCAGCGGCGCTGAGGCAGAGCACGGGCACCCGGACGCGGTGCAGCTGGCGCGCAGGGCTCGCCGCCTCGTAGTACTCGCGGCAGGAGCCGTAGCCGAAAGCTGGCGCCGTGTAGCGCTCGTCGAACTCCCGGATGGTGCGTGCCTGGGGGGCCAGGGGGGGTCAAGGGGGGGCTGAGTCCATGGGGACGGTGTTGGGGGGCCGGGTCCTACCTGCAGCACCCGCTCCACGTCCACCTTCTCCCCGAGTGCCGCTCGGTGCCTGTGCAGGGCCGGGGGTGAGCGGCGGGCGATGCCACCAGCACCATGCCAGGCGTGTGGCAGCCCCCCCCCCGCCACCCCCGTGCCCCCCACCCACCTGCGGACGAGGCGGCAGAGGCTGGCGGTGAGGGGCTGGTTGAAGAGGAGGGCGTTGAGGGGCTGCTCCAGCGCCGCGGTGGAGACGCCGGCGTCCCAGCTCGGGGAGAGGGCCATGGCCGCCGCCAGCCCCGCCGCTCGCCCCCGCCGCCCCAAGTAGTTCAGCACCTGCATCCTACGGCACAACCGGGTCAGGGCCAACCGCCGGGGCCGCCGTGCCGGCCCGTCCCCTGGTGCGGAGGGTGCTGCTGCCCGTACCCGCCCAGGGAGACGCCGACGGCCAACAGTGGGGCCTGCGGGTACCGGCGCTTGACGTGGGCGATGGCCGTCTCGAGATCTTCAGTGTCGCTGGCGCAGAAGGTCCGGGGGGTCTGAGTGGGACAAGAGGTGGCCTCGCCATGCTGGGCTGTCCTGGCTCTGCTGGGGGTGGGGTGGGGTGGGTTTGGGGGGGGTCTCACCCACCAGCAGCTCCTCGCCACGGCAGCCCCGGTGGTTGAGGACGACGGACCTGGGGGGAGAACGGAGGTGTGAGGGGCTGGCGGGGCCACGGCTGCCCCGTCCCCAGGGCTCACCTGTAGCCGGCGCGGGCAGCCCGGTGCACCAGGCCGAGCAGGTAACTGGCCTGGCTGCTGCCGGTGAGGCCCGGGAGCAGCAGGACGGTGGGGCGGGTGCGGGGCTCCGGGTGCCGGTGGCCGTCGGCGTCCTCGGCCCAGTCGAGGATGAGCTGCCCGCCATCGGGGGTGCAGATGGCCTCGCTGCAGGCAGAACGGCGGATCGGTGGGACGGCGCGGGGGGGGGGGGACACACACGACACCGGTGCCGGTGCCACGGGCTTACCTACGGTAGGTGACGGGCGGGCGGGCCTGGAGCAGGGCCCCCAGCACGGTCTGCAGGCGGCCCTCGAAGCACCAGGGCGTGGGGTAGAAGGGGTCGCTCACGGCGGGACAGTGGCGCTGCAGGAAGGCGCGGAGCCGCGGGCCGGCGGCGAGCAGCGGCCGCTACGGGGCGGGGGAGGGTGGTGCCGGTCAGCGGGGCCGCTCGGTGGAGCCGAGCCGAGCCGGGCCGGGCCGACTGTCCCCGCGCTCACCCGCGGCAGCCGCGCCCAGTAGTAGCCGAGAAGGACGGCGGTAGCGGCCACCAGCAGCGGCGGGAGCGGGGACAGCGCCGGGCCCGGTACCGGAGGCTCCTCCGTGGCCATCGCCGCCGCCACCGCCCGGGACGGCCCCGCCCCCGCAGGCTATTGGCCCCCGGCGCGACGGCACCACACCCCGGAGTGACTGACTCCGCCTCCACCCGGCTTTGGCCCCGCCTCGGAGCTGGCGCGTGTGGCTTCGGCGGCCATTATTGAAGCGGGCAAGTGGGGGGGGCGCAGGGTGCCGGTTAACCCCTGCGCTGCCGGCGGGGCGCGGCCGGAGCTGCCGTGGGTGGCGGCCACCCCCTCCCCCCGCCACGGGACAGGGGAAGACCCAGCGGGCGGGGGAGGCGGTTCCCGGGCGGTGCCGGTGCTTGACACCGGGATGTGGCGGCTACGTGGCCTGGGGGGGGGAAGGGCGGTACCGAGCGGAGCCGTGAGACCGGGGCTGGGTGAGTGGGCAGCGGGGGGGGGGGGGGGCGCGGGGGGGTGTTGGGGACGGGGGGGTGCACCCCAGGACAGGCAGGAGGGGCGGGGGACACTGTGCTGTGACCGTGTGGAAGCGCCTCATGCAGAGCATCCCCCAGCACCCACTCCCTGCCCTGCTCCAAATGCCCCGTTCCCACGGACCCCTCGCTTCGTGGTTGGGCACAGCCCCCCCCCCGCCCCCCCCGGCACCCAGGGGTGCCCACCCTGCCGCTGTCGCCCGGCTGCAGCCCGAGGTCGCAGGATGAGGGACCCACTGGTGGCCTCGCTGCTGCTGCTGCTGGTGGTCCCAGTGGCACTGGCTGCCCCCAAGGCGGGGGGGCGCAGGTATGGGGGGGGGGGGGGCACGGGTATGGGATGGGCACAAGTGTGGGGGTCACAGGTATTGGGGGGGTGCAGAGATGGGGGAGCACAGGTATTGGGGAGCACAGGTGTGTGGGGGCAGGTATGAATGGGCACAGGCATGGGGGTCATAGGTATTGGGGGGGTGGAGGGGTGGGGGGTGCACAGGTATGGGGGGGGTATGGGTATGGGGGGGCACAAGTGTGGGGGTCACAGGTATTGTGGGGGTGCAGGGATGCGGGGCGCACAGGTATGGGGTGGGCGTAAGTGTGAGGGTGCACTGGTGTGGGGTGGGTGCACCAGTATGGGGGGTGTTACAGGTATTGGGGGGGGTGCAGGGATGGGGGGGTGCACAGGTATGGGGGGGCACGGGTATGGGCAGGCCACAGGTGTGGGTGGGCATGGGTATGGGGGGGTCGCAGATGTGGTTTGGGTGCAGATGGGTGCCTGGGCATGGCGGGGGGGGGGATGCACAGGTACAGATGGGTGCGGGGAGGGGGGGTGTGCACGGGTGTGGCTGGGACACACGGGTGCGGGTGGGCGCAGGGGGGGTGCAGGGGTCAAGGACGGAGCCCACGGGTACAGACAGAGCCCAGGGGTGCACACAGGGCTGTGGGTGGAGGGGACACTGCGGGGACGTCAGGCCAGGCTGGGGTGGGCAGCCCCCCACCCAGGGGCACAGGTAACCCCCCCCCCTCTCTCCTGGCCAGGCCCGAGGCCCCCTTGGCCACGAGGCCGGATCCTGATCCCGATCTGCTGAGCCCGGAGCTGCTCACTCTGCCGTGAGTCCCTGTCCCTCGGGGACCCCCATGGCACCGGGCCCTGCACCCCTGTCCTGGGGGGGGGGGGGGGCTGCACATCGGTGGGGTGGTGATGGGTGGCTGGGGGGGGCAGGCTTAGGCAGCAGGAGGTGCTGGGGACGGCTATAGGGCAGAGCAGCTGTGGGGCAGAGGGGCACTGTGTGCCCAACCCCCCCCGCCCCCCAGCCCCACTGCCCCCCCCCCAGGTTGCTGCGGAGCGCGGTGAGGAGCTTGGGGCCACCAGAGCGGGACATGGAGGCCATGACACGGGAGCAGGGTAAGGCCACGTGGCAGTGAGGGGTTTGGGGGGATCCCATGGGGACAGGGACATGACCCCCAACCCCACGGCACCCTGTGCCCCACAGCTCTGCTCTACCTCTTTGTCCTTCATGACCACGACCGGAGCGGGCACCTGGATGGGCTGGAGCTGCTGCAGCTGCTGGGCACGGTGCTGGCGCAGTGGGACGGGGGACAGCCGGACCCCGACACGGTAGGTGCCACAGCGATGGCCCCTCGCCCCCCACAGAGCCCCCGAACTGGGCCGTCACCCCCATCCCCAACCTGTCCCTGCAGGTGACCGCGCTGGTGGACCAAACCCTGGAGAGGCAGGACCTGAGCGGGGACGGGCTGCTCGACCCCCCCGAGCTGCTGCTCCTGCAATTTGGGGAGCCGCTGGCAGGGGCTGGGGCTGCAGCTGGGGGGGACACAGAGCTGCCTGGGGGGGACATGGGGGTGAGTGACCCAGGACATGGCCCAGCAGAGAGGCAGGCAGCTCCCCAGGCTGAAGCCCCGAACGTTGGAACCGTGGAGGAGGAGGAAGCCCCCGAGGCTGAAGCCCCCGATGCTGAAGGCACGGAGGAAGAGGAAGCCCCCAAGGCTGGAGCCCCTGAAGGGGAGGCAGCCCCAGTTTGGGGGGATCCCGGGGATGGGTAGGACATGGTGGGGGGGGGTCTCTGTGGGCAGGGCTGTGCCAGCCCCGCAGTGGTTGGGGGGCGCAATGCCCCAGTTGCTCCCTGCCCCATTTTGGCACATGGGGGGGGGTGTGGATCCTGTCGTCCCCCCCCCCCCCCCCTAGCCTGCAGCAGGTCTTGGGGGGGAGGTCGGTGTGTGGCTGGGACCGTGTGTCACCCCTGTAATGTGGCAGGACGGTGAAATACAGGCGCTGCCACTGATGCCCGCCTGGGCCATGGTCAGTGCAGACCCCCCCGACCGGGGAGAGGGGCCGGGCACAGCCCAGGGGGGGGTTCAGGAGGCAGCGGTGGGGCAGCGTGGGGCTTTATTGGCACGGGGGTGCTGGGTTCAGCGGCGTGTCCTGCGGGTGGGTGGGTGGGTGGGTGTCTCCTGGCACGGGGTGCCCAGCTCAGACGATGCCGTCGAAGCCCTGGATCCCACATTTCCTGCCCGCGATCCGGCAGCCGAAGGTGAGGGCGTCCTGCAGGCTCTTCCCTGGGGAGCAGGGGGGGTCTTGTCAGCCGTGACGGGCTGTACCAAGCCATGCCATGGCCACGGTGGGCCATATTGTGGCCGTGCCAGGCTGAGCCGTGGCCGTGCCCACCTGCCGAGAGTGCGAAGATGACGGCGGCGTTGAAGGTGTCCCCGGCCCCCAGCGTGTCCACCAGGGTCTCCGGGGGGAAGGCGTCGGAGTGCACCAGCTCCCCGTCGGGTCCCATGGCGTCGGCCCCCTTTTCGGCCCAGGCACAGATCAGGGTGGCCCTGGGGGGGGGGTAGGGTGTGGGTGCAGGGTGCAGCGTGTGTGCCCCCCCCCCCCCCCCCCCAGCCCCCCGACCCTCATCCCTGTCCTACCCCGGCTGCAGGCGGCCCCGCAGCCCCCGCAGCGCTTCGGGGGCTGACTGGTACCCGAAATGCCGGGCCACGTCCTTGCTGATGAAAACCTGCGGGAGAGGGGTTGGATTGGATTGAAGGGGGGGGGCAGCACCCCCAAAACATGCATGGCTGCGCCCCTGCACCCCCACACCCCAAATACACCCCCTGCACCCCAGCTGCGTCCCCCCACCCCATACCCCGACTGCACCCCAGTGCTCCAACTGCTCCCCGCCCCCCCCCCCCCCAGACCCTGACCCCCAACTTTGGGGGCCCACCCCCATCTGCACCCCTTGGACCCTGACTGCACCCCCCCATCCTCGCAACCCCCCCGCTGCCTCCACCGCTCTGTACCTGGGCCCCCAATTCCTCACCCCTCCCCCCCGCTGCTCCCCCTAACATCCTTGTCCTGCCCCTGCCCCCGCCCCAGCCTGCTAGCCCCGCCCCCAACCCCAATCCCCGCCCCATCTCTAGCTCTACTGAGGCCTAGCTTGGCCCCTGACCCCGCCCAGCCCTGCTAGCCCCGCCCCCATCTCCAATCCCCGCCCCCTCCATAGCACCAACCCCCAACAACCCGCCCCGTGACCCTGCCCCTGGCCTGTAGCCCAGCCCAAATCCCCGCCCCCTCCATAGCCCTGGCCCCGCCCAGGGCTGGTAGCCCCACCCCTTCCCAAACCCCACTCCCTCCTTAGCTCCAACCCCCGATGTCCCGCCCCCTGACCCCGCCTCTAGTCACAACCCCACCCCCTCCATAGTCCTGGCCCCGCCCAGAATCCCTAGCCTTGCCCCCCAGCCCCAATCCCCGCCGCCTCCATAGCCCTGGCCCCGCCCAGGGCCGGTAGCTCCACCCCCTCCCAAGCCCTGCTCCCTCCATAGCTCCAACCCCCCGATGTCCCGCCCCCTGACCCCGCCCCAGAGCCTGTAGCCCCGCCTCTACTCACAACCTCCGCCCCCTCCATAGTTCTAGCCCCGCCCCCAACCCCAATCCCCGCCCCATCCATCGCTCTACCGATGGCCCGGCCCGGCCCTTGGCCCCGCCCAGAGGCGGTAGTCCCGCCCCCATCAGCCCCGCCCCTCCCGCGGTGGCCCCGCCCCGCACCACGTGGCCCAGGCCCATCAGCGGTAGCAGCTCCTCCCGCGGCTTCTCCACCTCCACCGAAGTCCGGACCCGCTCGGCCGCCGGCCGGGCCCGGTTGTGCTCCTCCACCCGCCGCATCATCGCCGCCTGCTCCGCCGCGTTCCGGGCCTGCAGGGGCGGGGGGCTGCACACCGCCTGGCACCGGCACCGGCCACCCCACCCTCCCGGGGGGGGGGTCGTCCCCCCGACCCTGGCCCCTGCCCCAGCCTCACCTCCCAGTGGATCCATTTGTACTGGGAGAGATCGACCCGCTCGAAGTCACGGGCCGTCACGTCGGGCAGGTTCCTGCAGGGTGGGGGGCACGGGGGGGGGAGTGTGTGTGTCTCAGGCTTGGGGACCCCCCAGCCGCGGTGTGGGGCAGCCCTGGGTGACCCCCCCATTCCCCCCCACCCTGGCACCCAGCCGGGGGCGAAGGGCAGCGCCGGGGAGGGCTCAGTGCCGCCCCGGGGTGGGGGGCAGAGGTTGCCGGTGAATCATTAACGATGGACCCTGAGACGGACTCAAAGGGCGGCGTGGCGGTGGCCAGGCTCGAGCTGCCGGGCCCAGAGGGGCTCGGTGATGCCCAACCCCCCCCTTTCACCATCAACCCGGGGGGAGGGCGAAGACCACGGCTGCCCTACTGGCACCGGGACGGCTGAGGGAGCGCTGTCCCGGGCACCATGCGACGCAGGGCATCCCCCGCGGGCACCGTGCCGGCTGTCCCGCACACCGGCCACGTGCAGGGAGGCCGCCACCAATCACGGCCACGGCACACGGTGGGGAGGGGGGTGTGATTGGGGGCTGTGGGGATGATTCGCAGCGATTGTGTGTGCAGGATTACAGGGAATCATTGAATCTGGCACGCGGGACCCCCCGGCAGGCAGCGCTGGGCCGGCACCAGTAGACCCCTCTGCCAGGGGCTGAGCACTGTGGGGGTGCAAGGGGTGGCCTTCCGTGCCCGGCTTGGCCAGGGCGAAGGGATGGAGAGGGCTATAGCCTTGAGCCAGCCCGGCCGAGCGCTGCCCACCGGATGATTTGGGCTGGGGCTGGCGCCCTTACGTGTCGTAGAGCACGATGGTCCGGGAGCCACTGGCGGCACTGACGAGGCAGCAGGCGCAGGGCACGTCCCCACGGGGCTGCCAGGCCACGTGCGTCACGTCCACGCCCCGGCGCCGAAAATCCGCCACAACGAAACTTTGGGGGGGGGACATGACACACACGACAGAGAGAGTGGGGTGAGGAGGGTGGGGTGAGGGGCAGCCACGCACCCGCCGGCGTGCAGGATGGTGCGGGTGCCCCGGCTGGCGCTGGCGATGACGACGGAGGTGGGCAAGGAGGTGCCGGGGCGTGGCACCGCGTGGTGCACGTCCACCCCGTGGCGCCGCAGGTCGGCCAGGACGAAGCTAGCGGCGGGAGAGAGAGGGGCAGAGCGGCCGGTAGAAGTGTCAGGGTGGGGGGGGTTGGGTCCCGGGACCCCCTCCTCCCCCTTTACACCCCCCCCACGCCCCCCACCCCACCCCCCCCCCCCCCTCCGCAGCCCACTTACTCGCCAGCATGCCCGGGGGCCAGCGAGCCCATGAAGGCGCAGGGGGCTCCCAGCAGCGCCAGCACCGTGCAGGAGTTGGAGGCGTTCCCGCCCCGCTGCCACCGCTGCGACATGCACCTGCAGAACGACGGGATGTGGGAACCGGGGGACGGGGCGGGGGGGGGTTAGCCACCGGCAGCGCCCGGTGGAGCCGTCGCCCCCCCCCGCCCCCTCCCCAGTCCCGGTGGTACCTGGTGTCGGAGTCCTCGGCAGGGTAGGCCTCCACCACGCTGATGATATCAAGGCACACCAGCCCCACGCACAGGATCCGCTTCTCCCCCCCGGGGCCGGAGTCCCACCGGTCGGTCTCCGCCATCGCCGTCCCGGGCCCGGCTCCGCTCCGGCACCGGCACCGGCACCGCCCGCCCCGCCCCTCAGCCGCCAATCAAGCAGGCCCCGCCCTCCCTCCCGCAAGACGCGCCGCCAATCAGAGCCCGGCGCCGCGGCGCTCCCTCGGAGGGCGGGGCGAGGGAAAGGCGCGGCCACGCCGGACACGCCCCCCCGGCCAAGCCCGCCCCCTTGCTCCCTGACAGCACCGCGCGCATGCGCGCAATAGCCGCTGGACGGCGGGGGGATGCGGCGCGCGGGGCGTGAGCGGCTGCACGCGCTGGCGGCCCCTTGCACGCGCGGAGTCGGCAAGCGCATGCGCACGCGGGGACTTGCTGCGCTGCGCAGTGTTCACACCCCCCCCGTGCACCCCCCCCCGTGCACCCCACCGTGCACACCCCCCCAGTGCACACACCCCCCCGTGCACACCTCCCGTGTACACACACCCTGTGCACACCTCCTCGTGCACACACTCCTGTGCACCCCCCCCGTGCACACCCCCCCGTGCACACCCCCCCGTGCACACACCCCCTCGTGCACACACCTCCCGTGCACACACCCCCGTGCACACACCCCCTCGTGCACACCCCCCCGTGCACACCCCCCCCGCACACCCCCCCGTGCACACACCCCGTGCACAACCCCCCGTGCACACACACCCCGTGCACATCCCCCCGTGCACACCCCCGTGAACACACATCCCGTGCACACCCCCCCTGTGCACCCCCCCCCGCCGCAGGGTCCGGGGTGCCGGGGGGTGCCGGGCCCGGCCGGGTGCAGCTGCAGCCGGTGCCGCCCCGGGGCTGGGCCCTGCCCGGGGGCACCCGTGGGGCTGCGGGTTGGGGGGGAGGGGGTGGCCCCTGCCCTCACCCCACGGCCACCCCCCAGATCTGCACCCACGTCTGCACAGGGTGCGGGTCAGGGTGCAGGTATGGGTGCAGGTCAGGGTGCAAGTTTGGGTGCGGTTTGGGTGCAGGTTTGGATGCAGGTCTGGGTGCAGGTCTGGATGCAGGTTTGGGTGCAGGTCAGGGTGCAGGTCAGGGTGCAGGTTGGGTGCAGGTTGGGTGCAGGTTTGGGTGCTGTCAGGGTGCAGGTTGGGTGCAGGTTGGGGTGCAGGTTTGGGTGCAGGTTGGTGGAGGCCATGGTGCATTTCTGGGCGCAGGTCAGAGTTCAGGTCAGGGTGCAGGTTTGGGTGCAGGTTTGCAAGTCTGGGTGCAGATCTGGATGCAGGTCAGGGTGCAGGTTTGCTTGCAGGTCTGGCTGCAGATTTGGTGCAGGTTTGGATGCAGGCTTGGTTACAAGTCTGGGTGCAGGTCTGGCTGCAGGTTTGGGTGCAGGTCTGGGTGCAGGTTTGGTTGCAAGTCTGGGTACAATTTGCAGTGCAGGTTTAGGTGCAGGCCACAGTGCATTTCTGGGTGCAGGTTTGGGTGCAGGTTTGGGTGCAGGTTTGTTTGGAAGTCTGGCTGCAGGTCTGGCTGCAAGTCTGGGTGCAGGTCTGGGTGCAGGTTTGGATACAGGCTTGGTTGCAAGTCTGGGTGCAGGTTGCAGTGCAGGTTGAGGTGCAGGTCTGGGTGCAGGCTGGGGGTGCAGGTTGGTGCAGGCCATGGTGCATTTCTGGGTGCAGCTCAGGGCGCAGGTCGCGGGGCAGTTTCGGGCACTGGCTGGGGTGCAGCTCCGGCTGCAGGTCGGGGTGCAGCGGGCGCAGGTATGGGTGCAGCGCGTGCTGGGCGGGGAGCCCCACCGGGCAGGTTAATGTGTCACCGGGGCTGAGCCGCGGCGTCAGCGCGGGCGAGAGGCGACGGCGCAGGAGCGGGGCCACAGGTAGGCGGCTGGGCAGCGGGGCTGAGCCCCCCCCGGGCACCAGTGGCAACCAGGATGGGGTCACCATGCTGGTGCCGTGCCGGGGGCTGCGCCGAGGCTCCCTCGTGCCGGCAGCGCAACCTTGGCGCGGCGCAGGGTGTGACCAGACATGGCGCCCGCGGCGGTGGCGCATCGCCGCAACCGGCACCAGACCCTACCGGTGGCTGCGTGGGGCTGGGACCCCCAAATGGGGACTCCTCCTGCCCGGCCCAGTGGTGTCCTGGGCGTCCCTCGCCACGCCGCGGCCACCCGTGCCGGGCAGCGCCGAGGCGAGACATGGCGGGCGCGTGGCGGGGCGATGCCACGCTGCTCCCCGCCGGCACCCCCAGGGCACCGGTTGCGGTGGTGGTGGCGGCGGCGCAGCGATGGATGAGCGGTTGCGGGAGCTGCGGCTGCGGGAGGAGAGGAGCTTCCTGCGGAGCGTGGCGCGGGGGGAGGCCGCCGAGCAGCCCCCTGGGCGCCGGGACAGCCGGGCACCCGCCATCGTCCCCGAGCCCTTGGCCAGTGACGCCGCCCTCGGGGGGCCCAACAGCCCCAAGTCCCGCAGGTAACCGGGGGGGTGCTGGGGGAGCTGGGGGGGGGGGCTGGGGGCAGGTTTGGGTGCAGTTTTTGGTGCAGATCTGGGTGCAGATTCGATGCAGGTCTGGTTGCAAGTCTGGGTGCAGGTTTAAGTGCAGATCTGGATGCAGGTCAGGGTGCAGGTTGGGTTGCAAGTCTGGGTGCAGGCCATGGTGCATTTCTGGGTGCATGTTGGTGCAGGCCTGGGTGCAGCTCAGGGTGCAGGTTGGGTGAAGCTTTAGGTGCAGCTCTGGGTGCAGGTCAGGGTGCAAGTCTGGGTGCAGGGTGCAGATCTGGGTGCAGATCTGGGTGCAGGCCATGGTGCATTTCTGGGTGCAGGTTTGGTTGCAAGTCTGGGTGCAGGTCAGGGTGCAAGTTTGGTGCAGGTTTGGTTGCAAGTCTGGGTGCAGATTCGGTGCAGGCCATGGTGCATTTCTGGGTGCAGGTAGAGGCGCGTGCCTGAGGGCACGCTGCTGCAGGCCTGGGTGCAGCTCAGGACGCAGGTTGCGGTGCAGCTCAAGGCGCTGGCTGCAGCGCAGGGCACCGCATTGCGTGCGTGTGTGCAGGAGGGGGGGGTCTCTCCGGTGCTGCTCTACTCGTGTCCCCGTGTCCCCCCCTGTCCCCAGGGACCTCACCCTGCTGGCGGAGGCGGTGGGACGCAGCGAGTTCCTGCGGCGCCTGGGCCAGGGCTGCCCCGAGGCGCTGGCCCAGAGCTTCGCCCCCGTCCGCCACGGCCCCGGCGACACGGTGCTGGCCGAGGGCGCCGAGGGCACCGCCATGTACATCGTGGCAGGTGAGACACCCCCCCCCCCCCGCTGCCCACGCGTGTCCCCGGGCTGCCACACACACACACGCGTGTGACACCGTGGGGACCCGTCGCCGCAGAGGGGCAGCTCAGCGTGAGCCAGCGGGGCCGGTGGCTCCGCACGCTGGGGCCGGGGGATGTTTTTGGGGAGCTCGCCATCCTCTACCACTGCAAGCGCACGGCCACCGTGCAGGGTAAGGGCAGGTCACACACATCCCACCCCCCCCCCCTTTCCCCAGGGCCTGGGGTCACCCCCCCAGCCCCCCCCCCCGCTGACCCCCCTGTGCCACAGCGCTTGGCCCCGTGCGCCTCTGGGCCATCGACCGCCAGCGGTACCGAGCCATCGCCACCAGCAATGCCAAGCGGCGACGAGCCGAGATCCTGGGATCCCTGCGAACGTGAGAGGGGGGATCGGGCACCCACCGCACCCCCCGTGCCCCACACCCTGACACACTTGGTGGGGGGTGCCGGCCCCTCCCGCCAGCCCTCACCTGCAGAGTCCCTCCCAGCCTCAGCCTTGTCCCCAGCCCTGGCCTCATCCTTATCCCCGTGCCTCTTCCCGTCCCCACCCTAGTCCTCATGATCCCTCTTCCCATGCCCATTCCCATGGCCAGCCCCACCTCCACGGCATCCCCATCCCTGTCCCCATGCCCAATCCCCATCCCTGTCCCCGTCCCTATCCCTGTCCCCAATCCCCATCCTTGTCCCCATTCCCCATCCCTGTCCCCTTTCCCAGCCCCTGTCCCCATTCCCATTCCCGATCCCTGTCCCCATTCCCATTCCCAAACCTATCCCTGTCCCCATCCCTATCCCTGTCCCCATTCCCAGTCCCCATTCCCATTCCTCATCCCTGTCCCCTTTCCCAGTCCCTGTCCCCAATCCCCATCCCAATCCCTGTCCCCATTCCCAGTCCCCATTCTCAGTCCCCATCCCTGGCCCCATTCCCCATCCCCAATCCCCATTCCCAATCCCCATTCCCAATCCCCATTCCCAATCCCCATCCCTGTCCCCATCTCTATCCCCTGTTCCCATTCCCAATCCCCATTCCCATCCCTGTCCCCATTCCCAGTCCCCATCCCAGTCCCTGTCCCCATTCCCATTCCCCATCCCTGTCCCCAGCCCCTTCCCCAGCCCTCCCCGCCAGCTGGGCTGAGCTCTGGGGTGCAGGAGCCCCATCAGGGCGCAGGCAGGGTGCAGGCAGGGAGCAGGGAGGGCGCAGGCAGGGTGCAGGCAGGGTGCAGGCAGGCGCAGGCAGGGTGCAGGCAGGGCGCAGGCAGGGTGCAGGCAGGGAGCAGGCAGGGAGCAGGGAGGGCGCAGGCAGGGTGCAGGCAGGGTGCAGGCAGGGAGCAGGCAGGGTGCAGGCAGGGCGCAGGCAGGGAGCAGGCAGGGTGCAGGCAGGGAGCAGGGAGGGCGCAGGCAGGGTGCAGGCAGGGTGCAGGCAGGCGCAGGCAGGGTGCAGGCAGGGAGCAGGCAGGGAGCAGGGAGGGCGCAGGCAGGGTGCAGGCAGGGTGCAGGCAGACGCAGGCAGGGTGCAGGCAGGGCGCAGGCAGGGTGCAGGCAGGGAGCAGGCAGGGAGCAGGGAGGGCGCAGGCAGGGTGCAGGCAGGGTGCAGGCAGGGCGCAGGCAGGGTGCAGGCAGGGTGCAGGCAGGGCGCAGGCAGGGAGCAGGCAGGGTGCAGGCAGGGAGCAGGGAGGGCGCAGGCAGGGTGCAGGCAGGGTGCAGGCAGGCGCAGGCAGGGTGCAGGCAGGGAGCAGGCAGGGAGCAGGGAGGGCGCAGGCAGGGTGCAGGCAGGGTGCAGGCAGGGCGCAGGCAGGGCACAGGCAGGGTGCAGGCAGGGTGCAGGCAGGGTGCAGGCAGGGAGCAGGCAGTGCAGGCAGGGTGCAGGCAGGGCGCAGGCAGGGTGCAGGCAGTGCAGTCAGGGTGCAGGCAGGGTGCAGGGAGGGCGCAGGCAGGGAGCAGGCAGGGTGCAGGCAGGGCGCAGGCAGGGCACAGGCAGGGCGCAGGCAGGGTGCAGGCAGGGTGCAGGCAGTGCAGGCAGGGTGCAGGCAGGGTGCAGGCAGTGCAGTCAGGGTGCAGGCAGGCGCAGGCAGGGCGCAAGCAGGGTGCAGGCAGTGCAGGCAGGGAGCAGGCAGGGTGCAGGCAGGACGCAGGCAGGGTGCAGGCAGGGTGCAGGCAGGGTGCAGGCAGTGCAGGCAGGGAGCAGGCAGGGAGCAGGGAGGGCGCAGGCAGGGTGCAGGCAGGCGCAGGCAGGGTGCAGGCAGGGTGCAGGCAGGGCGCAGGCAGGGTGCAGGCAGGGCGCAGGCAGGGTGCAGGGAGGGCGCAGGCAGGGCGCAGGCAGAGTGCAGGCAGTGCAGGCAGGGAGCAGGCAGGGAGCAGGGAGGGCGCAGGCAGGGTGCAGGCAGGGTGCAGGCAGTGCAGGCAGGGAGCAGGCAGGGCACAGGCAGGGTGCAGGCAGGGTGCAGGCAGGGCGCAGGCAGGACGCAGGCAGGACGCAGGCAGGGTGCAGTCAGGTTGCAGGCAGGGCGCAGGCAGGGCGCAGGAGCCCCCCCAGCCCCTCTCCCCCGCAGGGTGCCCTGGCTGCGGGACCTCTCCGCTCCCCACCTCTGCAAGCTGCTGGACGCCATGGAGGAGGTGGGTGGGCGCCCCAGGAGGGCCCTGGGGGCTACTGGGACTGACTGGGATGGCAGGTCTGGGACTGGCTGGGGAGGGGGCGGGGGGGTATTACCTGCCCCATCCCCCCCCGCAGTGCTCCTTCCCGCCCGGCCACGTCATTATCCACGAAGGCGACGAAGGGGAAAACTTCTACCTCATCCTGAAGGGAGAGGTGGGTGCGACCCCCCAGGGGCCTGGGGACCCCCCACCCCCGCCTTGGCAAGGGGCAGGGGGGAATGGGGAGAGGGACAGGGGTGGGGATTGGGACTGGGGACAGGGATGAGGACTGGGAGTCGGGACAGGGATGGGACTGGGGACAGGGACTGGGAATGGGGAAAGGGATTGGGAATGGGGACAGGGATGGGGAATGGGGACAGGGATGGGGATTGGGAAAGGGGCTGGGAAAGGGGACAGGGTTCGGGAATGGGGACAGGGACTGGGATGGGGATTGGGAATGGGGACAGGGACTGGGAAAGGGGAAAGGCATTTGGAATGGAGACAGGGACTGGGATGGGGATTGGGACTGGGGACAGGGACTGGGAAAGAGGACAGGGATTGGGAATGGGGACAGGGATGGGAAAGGTGACAGGGATTGGGAATGTGGACAGGGATGGGGAATGGGGACAAGGATGGGGATTGGGGATGGAAACAGGGGACGGGGATTGGGGACAGAAACAGTGGACAAGGATAGGGATGGGGACAAGGATGGGTTTGGGAATGGGAACAGGGATTGGGAATGGGGACAGGGATGGGGAATGGGAATGGGGACAGGGGCTGGGAATAGGAACAGGGGACAGAGATGGGGACAGGCGCCCGGTGCCCCCCCCGTCCCCCCCTCAGCACCGTCCCCGGTGCCGCAGGTGCGGGTGAGCCAGCGAGTGGACGGGCAGGAGAAGCTGCTCCGTGTCCTGGGGGCCGGCGAGCATTTCGGGGAGCTCTCCCTGCTGCGGTGGGTGCCCCCCCCCCCCCCCGGCAGCACCCACGCTGCTGACTCGGCCCGGCTGCGGTGTCACTGGTGGCCTGGCCTTGGTGGGGGCAGGGACGTGGTGCCTGGGGGGTGGTGGTGGGGTCTGGCTGGTCTGACACCAACCCCTGGAGTGACACCCCCTTGCAATGACACCCCCCCCTGCAGTGACACCCCCCTGCAGTGACACCCTCCCATGTAATGACACCCCCTTAGTGACACCCCACCTGCAGTGACACCCCTCCACAGTGACACCCCCTGTGTAATGACACCCCCCTGTAGTGACACCTCTTCGCAGTGACACCCCCCCCCCTTAGTGACACCCCTTGCAGTGACACCTCCCTTGCAGTGACATCCCCCGCAGTGACACCCCCCCCAATCCCCCCCCCCCCGTGACCCCCAGCCTCTCCGCAGGAACAGCCGCCGGACGGCGTCGTGCCAGGCCCAGGGACACGTCATCTGCGTCACCGTGGCCAAGGAGCGGGTGTCCCCACGTGTGCCCTTGTGTCCCCCCAACCTGTCCCTGCCAGACCCCCCCACCCCACCCCACTGACCCCCCCTCTGCCCCACAGAGACTTCCTCGAGATCAGCCCCTTCTGCCCCCAGCACCTCTCGGAGCCGTGAGTGTCCCGGCCCCCGGAGTCCCCAGGACCCCCCAAACCCCACTGGGGTGTCCCCAGAGCAGCGCTGGCTCCATGGGGGCCCCCCCCTAGCCCCAGGGGAGCCCCCAAAATAGGGTGGGGGGGTGGCAGGGGCAGCTCGGGCCACAAGGGAGAAGGGGGTGGCCATGGCTTGGGGGGATTTGGGGTGAGGGGGGGCAGGGTGATGGGTGCAGGGTGGTCACGGATGATGGTGCCAGTGGGGACCCCCCAGGTCCCCAGTCCAGCCCCTCACGGGGTGTGGGTCCCTCCTCACCCAGCCAAAGCGCCCTCATCCTGGTGCCACCCATGGGGCTGGGGTCCCGCTGCCCCCCCCGTGCCCGTCCCTGGGGGGCCGGGGGGGGAGGGGGGGGGCTGGGGCTGAGCAGGGGCTGGTGCTGCTGCACCCCCAAACCCCCAACGCTCCCCCGGCTCCTTCCCACCCCAGAGACACGGCTGAGAGGGAAGCGCCGGAGGATCCTGGGCGGTGAGTGTGGGGTGGGAATGGGAATGGGGGTGGGATGGGGATGGGGGTGGAGATAAGATGGGGATGGGGTGGGATGGGATTCAGGTGGGGTGGGGGTGGGAATGGGGGTGGGGTGGGGGTGGGATGGGATTGGGAATGGAGGTCGGATGGGATGGGATGCAGGTGGGGTGGGAATGGGAATGGGGGATGGGATGGGGGTGGGAATGGGGGTGGAATGGGGTGGGGGTGGAATGGGATGGGATGGGGACTGGGGATGTGGGTGGGGATGGGATGGGGATGGGGGTGGAAATGGGATGGGATGGGGGTGGTGATAAGATGGGGATGGGGGTGGGATGCGGGTGGGAAGGAATGGGGTGGGATGGGACGGGAATGAGGGTGGGATGGGGATGAGGATCGGGTGGGATGGTGAAGGGATGGAGATAAGATGGGTTTGAGATGGGGCTGGGAATGGGGTGGGGACGAGGCCACCCTGCCCTGGGACGGGGCTCCCTGCCCTCAGGGCACGACACGGGGTGGGGGGCAGCGGCGCGGTGGCAGACAGCAGCGAGGCAGGCAGGGCCCAGCCCTGTGCTGGGGGGTCCCCGGGGTCCAGCTGGGTGACACAGGGTCCAGCCGGGTGACACAGCATCCCTGGGATCCCTCTGGGTGCTGCAGTGTCCCCATGACCCAGCCTGACAGCACTGGGGTCCAGCCCCGTGCCAGCGGCGTCCCCAAGCTCCGACCCAGCACCATCCCCGGGGAGCAGCGGGGGGGTCCCCGGCAGGGTTGGGGGGTCGGCAGCCACCCGGTGCTGGAGTGGGTGCTGCAGGCCCACGGTCCCCACCCTCAGGGGTTGGGGGTCCCCGAGCCTGCGGCAGCCCCTGTCCCCAGTGCGGCTGGAGGACCTGGTGGCCGTGCGCTACGAGGAGGGCGAGTGGCAGGGCCAGCGCGTCATCCTGGGCACCGGCGGCTTCGGCAGGGTCGAGCTGGTGAGAGCCAAACCCTGCGCCCACCCCCTCCACCCCCCCTCTGGCTCCCGGTGTCCGTCCCGGTGCCCATCCCCGTGCCTGTCGCGGTGCCCGTCCTGGTGCCCATGCCAGTGCCCATCCCCGTGCCTGTCCCCGTCCCCGTGCCCATCCCCGTGCCCGTCCCCGTGCCCATGCTGGTGCCCAACCCTGTGCCCGTCCCGGTGCCCATCTCGGTGCCCATTCTGGTGCCCATGCCGGTGCCCATGCCGGTGCCCATGCCGGTGCCCGTCCCGGTGCCCATCCCAGTCCCCATGCTGGTGCCCATCCCCGTGCCTGTCCTGGTGCACATCCCCATGCCCATCCCCATGCCCATGCCAGTGCCCATGCCGGTGCCCATCCCCGTGCCTGTCCCGGTGCTCATGCTGGTGCCCATCCCCATGCCTGTCCCCGTCCCCGTGCCCATCCTGGTGCCCATCCCAGTGCCCATCCCGGTGCCCATGCTGGTCCCCATGCCGGTGCCCATCCCCGTGCCTGTCCCCGTCCCCGTGCTTATCCCGGTGCCCGTCCCGGTGCCCATCCCCGTGCCCATGCAGTGCCCATTCCCGTGCCCATGCTGTGCCTGTCCTGGTGCCCATCCCCGTGCCCGTCCCCGTGCCCATCCCGGTGCCCATCCTGGTGCCCACGGGGCCCCCAGGTGCGGTGCCGGGAGCGTCTCTTCGCGCTGAAGCGGATCCGCAAGGACCGGGTGGTGCAGCGGCAGCAGCAGGACCACATCCGCACCGAGCGGCGGGTGCTGGCGGGCAGCCGCAGCCCCTTCGTCGTGGGGTGAGCGCGGGGGAGCCGGGAAGCGGCGGTGGGGTGGTTTATCATGCCGATATCCCACCGCTCCCCTCACCGCCGGCAGCTTTTTCGGCACTTTTCGGGACGGGCGCTACGTCTACCTGCTGCTGGAGTTCTGCCAGGGCGGCGAGCTGTGGACCAAGCTGCGGGAGAGGTACGGCGCCTCGGGGAGCCGTGGCGCGGCGTGGCGTGGCCTGGCCTGGCATCACCGGGTCCCTGCCGTGCAGGCGCTGCTTCGAGGAGCCGCTGGCCGTGTTCTGCTGTGCCTGCGTGGTGGAAGGCCTGGAGTACCTGCACGGCCGCGGCATCGTCTACCGCGACCTCAAGCCCGAGAACCTCATGCTGGACCAGCGCGGCTACGTCAAGCTGGTACTGGGGCGGGCAGGGGTTGGTGGTGGTGGCAGTGGTGATGGGGCTGAGCCGGCTGACGGCACCCGGCGCCCGCAGGTCGATTTTGGCTTTGCCAAGGAGCTGGGGCGGGGGGAGAAGACGTTCTCCTTCTGCGGGACCCCCGAGTACCTGGCGCCAGAGATGCTGCGCCAGGAGGGCCACGACTTCGCCGTGGATTTTTGGATGCTGGGCATCCTCGCCTTCGAGCTGCTGGTGGGGAGGTGAGCGGGGGGCGGCGGGGTTTGGCTGAGGGGGCTGTGCCCCGCCCCCATCTCCATTTCTCCGCTGGGGTGAGGCCCCCCCCCATCTCCCCGCAGACCCCCCTTCCACAGCGCCGACCCCCAGCAGACCTACAGCCGCATCCTGGACGGCATCTTCTCCTTCCCCGCGTTCCTCGGCGAGGCCGCCTGCTCCCTCATCGGGAAGCTCTGCAGGTGCTGGGGGCAGCAAGTGGGGGGGCGGGGGGGCGTGAAGGTGGGTGTGGGGGGGTACTGGGGGGTGCTGGGGGCAGTGGGGTGCGCCCCCAGGCAGGGTTGAGGCACCTTGGGTGGTGTTTGGGTGGCCTGGGTGCGTGGCTGCAGCCTGGTGTGCATGGGGGGGGGAGGTCCCGAAAGTTCATCATTGCACCCTGGTGTGCATTGGGTGGGGGGGGGTGGGGGTGGGGGTGTGTGTGTGTGTGGGGGGGTGTGTGTGTGTCCCCAAAGTACATCATGGCACCCCAGTGCACATGGGGGGTCCCTCAGGTACATCACTGCACCCTGGTGTGCACGGGGGGCGGGGGGGGGCCCAGGTACGTCGTTGCACCCCAGTGCGCATGGGGGTCCCCAAAGTACATCGCTGCACCCTGGTGTGCATGGGAGGGGGGGGTGGCAGGTACATTGGTGCTCCCCAGCACATGTGGGGGGGGTCCCCAATGTACATCACTGCACCCTGGTGTGCACAGAGGGGTCCCCCAGGTACATCACTGAACCCCGGTGTGCCTGGGGGTGCCGGGGGTGCCTGGGGGTGCTCCTACCCCACACCGTCCCCTCGCAGGCGCCGTCCAGGGCAGCGCCTGGGGAACACGGCCAGCGGCATCCGTGGTATCAAGAAGCACAGGTAAGGGGGGGGGTGTGGGGTGTGGGGGTGTCCCACACCCCCTCCCGAGCCCCTCCTGCAGCTCCCCCCCATCCTCCCCAAGGTGGTTTGGGGCCCTGAAGTGGAGGAAACTCTCGCTGCGGCAGCTGGAGGCCCCCACTCTGCAGCTCATCAAGGAGGTGAGGTGGGGGGCTTGTGGGGGGGCTCTGAACACACCCCCCCAGCTGTCTCTGACCCCCTCTTTCCCCCCCCTGCAGGGACCCCCCTACGTCAACTTCAAGCGTTTCTCAGTCGACTGGACGCCAGCAGAGGAAGAGTTCTCGGGCTGGGATGAGGATTTCTGATGGTGGTGGTGGGGGCGTCCCAAGGTGGGACCCTCGGGCTGGGCCCCCTCCCCACCCCACCCCTGGGGATGCCTGGGGCTGGGGAGGGAGGCAGTGTCATTTTGGGATTGCAGGCAGCTGCCTGTGCAGGCAACGCAGCCCTGAAGAGGGGGGAATGGTGCTGAAATGGCAGCAATCGGTGCTTTTCCGTCCCAAAAGGTGGGCTGGGAATGGAGCGTGGGGGTTCTGGCCAGCCCCCTCCACCCCCGCAGGCAATAAGGAACAAAAAGCACTAATTAAAAGGAAAAATAACAACCCAACAAAAATAAAATTTGAGCCCAAAGTCCCCGTGCACGTCTCCCTTGCCGTCTCCACGCCCCGGCCTCGCCAACGCGAGCCACGGTGGAGCCCCTCCTCGGTGGCTGGAACGTCAGGAGACGGCATGACGGTGTCCCCTTGTCCTCCAGGAAGCAGGTCAGTGTCCAGAAATCACAGCCGAGGCCCAGTTTTGGATGGCTACGGTTGTGTTTTGCAGCTAAATCCAAGAAGAATAGGTAAAGCCCGCCAGGTGCTCTCTCACGCAGGCCCACGACGCTTCTCCGCTGGAAAAGCCAGGAGAACAGGTTACAGG
This sequence comes from Leptosomus discolor, assembly GCF_034619465.1. Classification (NCBI taxonomy): domain Eukaryota; kingdom Metazoa; phylum Chordata; class Aves; order Leptosomiformes; family Leptosomidae; genus Leptosomus; species Leptosomus discolor. Next base: position 126,775,051 of record NC_141392.1, read on the forward strand.
CAGGGAACCCACCGGCTGCAGACCCACGGGCAGCAGCGGTGGCCCAGCCCCAGCTTTACAAGCCCAGGAGGGATGTGGGGGCCCCTCGGTGCAGGGAAACACCCCAGAGGCAAATCCCGAATCGCCTGGGCACAGATGCCTCTTCCAGGAAGGAGCACGGAGCCGGTTCTGCGGCAAGAGCAGGGCCAGGACGGCTGCTTCCCTCCTCCCCGCGGTGACGGGGGGTGACACTCAGCTCGGGCACCCGCGAGTGGCCCGGCAGGAGTTGGGGATGGGGGTGCAGAGCTCAGGGGGGGCTGCAGGGACGCTCACTTGCAGGAGTCCAGGCAGCGCTGCCGGCCCTGCACTCCAGCAGCGGCAGGAGGCAGCTCCGCACCCGGCAGAGCAGCAGCTCTCGGATGCCCTCGGTGAAACGCAGTGACTCCAGCACCCGGGACTGGAGCTGCAAAGGGGGCAGAGAGCGAGCTGGTGAGGGGTGTGACACCAAACCTCGGGCACCCCGAGGAGCCCGGCGTCCCGGTTACCCATGAAAGGAGGCTCTGCCGAACCAGGCTGTCCCAGGCAGCGTGCCCCTTCCCTCCTCCCCACGCTCTGGCAGCTCCAAGCCCTCCCTGTGTTCACCGCTTGGCTCATGTATGGCACGTCTCCACCGAACAGCAGGGACGCGGTACCCACAACTCACGAGTTGCCTTCCAGACCTGTCCCCTTCAGACCCGACACATCGTTGCCGGCAGCTGGAAGGCAGGCGGGGCGAGCGATGGACCTTGGGGACCCCCCACATGTGCACTGGGGTGCAGTGATGTCGTTTGAGGAGCCCCCCCCCCCCCCCCTCCTCCCGTGTGCACCAGGGTGCAGCGATGTACTTTGGGGACATCCCCCCCGTGCGCACGGGGGTGCAACAATACACTTTGGGGACAACCCCCCACCCATGCACACCAGGGTGCAGGCATGCACCCAGGCCCCCCAAACACCTCCCAAGGTGCCTCAATCCTGCCTTCCTCCTTGGGGCCTCTCCCCGCACCTCCTGTCCCCGGCATTGCCACCTGCCAGGATCCCCCCCCCATCCGACCCGGGCTCTGCCGCCTCACAACTCCGGCTGCGGCCCCGCCGGCCCCGCCCGTCTCTCCCGGTAGCTGGGACATCCCACCCACCCACCCCACTCAGGAAACCAGGGCAGGTCCCGGAGGGTCCCGGAGAGCAGCGAGGAGCAGCGCTGCCCCGCGCCCAGCTGGGAGCCGCAGCGGGGCAGAGAGCAAACACCGGCTGAACGGAGCACCGGCTGCCCCGGCGCCGCGAGGGGCGGGGCACACGCCCACACCACCCCCGCCGATTGGCTGGGGGCCGCGCAAACGTGCCCCGGCCCGGCCCAGTGCCGCGTCTCCGCCCCGCCCCGCCGCGACACGTTACCGCTGCCCCGCCTCCGCGAGGGCGGGGTCAATGGGCTCCGCCCCCAGCGCGGCACTCGAGGCGGAGGAAGGGGGAGGGCATGCGGGGAGGGGCGTGGCCATGCAGATCGCGTCTCCGCCGGTTTAAGCATGGGGGAGGCGGGACCCTTGTGGAAAAGGCGTGGTTATGCAGATCACGCCTCAGCAGGACGGGCCGCCAGGGGCGTGGCCTTGCGGGAGGAGGCGTGGCCATGCAGATCGCGCCCGTGTCGGACGTCCGCGGCGGCGGCGCGAAGGGCTGCCGTCATCCCGCGCGGCTACTGATCTGCGTGGCCACGCCCCTCTCTGGAGGCCACGCCCTTGTCGGCTCGGCGCTGTTCTGCCGGCAACGGAGCGATCTGCGTGGCCACGCCTCCGTCTCCCAGGCCCCGCCCCGCCCGGCGGCCCGGCTCATTCCCGGCTCAGGGGCAGCCGAGGCGGGACCCGGCCGGGGAGGGCAGGGCCCGGCCCTTCCGTGCCCCTTCCCGCCTCCCCTCCGGTGCCGCTGGCCCACCCACCCCAGCCGGGACCCCCTCGGGCTGCCTCGGGACAGGACCCGCAGCCCCGGTCACCGTCCCGGCTACGCCCCGTCCACGCTCCGTGCGGAGGTCAGGGACTCCCTGCCCGTCCCCGCGCTGTAGCCCGGGTCGGAGAGACCACCCCTGCCCCCCGAGTTCTGTCACGACTATCGCCGACGCGACGGGCACGAGCTGGCGGCCGGGGAGAGCGCTCCGTGCGGCCGCTTGGTGGCGCTGCTCTTGGGGGAACGGGGGCGGGGCCTGGCGGGAGGGGGTGTGGCCACGCAGATCGCGCCGCAGCCGGCAGAGCCGCTGCGGCCCTCCAGGGGCGGGGTCTTGCGGGAGGGGGCGGGGACATGCAGTTGGCGCCGATGTCGGCACAGCGGCTCCAGCCTGAAAGGGGCGGGGCGTTGGGGAATAAGGGTGTGTCCATGCAGATCGAGCACCGCGCGGCATCACGGGACGCACCCGCCGCAACAAGACGCCGCCCACGGGCGGGCGCGGGCGCTGCGTGGGCGCCGAAGGGCGCGGGGAGAACGTGGGGGTCGGGAGGCGGCGTGCGCGGGGTCGGGACGAGGGTTGCTGGGGGGCGTCCGTCGTGTGTTGAGGGCATGTGAGGCATTGTGGGGTGGGTGGGTGCGGACGAGCAACTCATACTTACCTGGCAGGGGAGACACCATGATCAGGCAGGTGGTTTTCCCAGGGCGAGGCTCATCCCCTGCACTCCGGGTGTGCTGACCCCTGCGATTTCCCCAAATGCGGGAAACTCGACTGCATAATTTGTGGTAGTGGGGGACTGCGTTCGCGCTCTCCCCTGGCTTCGCTGGTTCTAAAAACAGAGTAACCGGTAGCCTCTCCTTCAGGCAGAGGAGGGCGGTGATACGGTTGCGGGGTCGCTCAGTCGTGGTGGGCCCCGGTGCCCGCGGTGGCACCGCGGCAGAACCCGGAGGAGCGGCAGGTCCCTCCCCACCCCAGCCGCGATCCCCCGCCATCTCCCCCGCTAAAACTTCAAAAATTCGGTTAAAAAACGCCGCAGCTGAACGCTCCATCCCGCGGTGCAACGCTGCGCCCTCGCCGCGCTCATCACCCCACTGGGGAGGTGGGTGGCAGCCGGGTCCCCACCTCCTGCGCGGAGCCAGGCCACAGACCCAGGGGTGGTTTTTGTTTTGTTTTTTTTTAAACCACACGAGTTGGCCACAGACCCAGGGTTTTGTTGGTTTTTTTAACCACACGAGTTTTATTTTAAATAAAACCGAACACAGATGCAGGCTTTGCAACCGGAGTGATGGACCAGACAAGCGATGCGACGACGGGGTGGGGAAGACGACGGCCCGGGGGGGGGCAGGCGCTGCGGTGCCGCTCTCGGCAAACCCACCCCAGTGCCCCCCACGGCTTTGGGAGACCCCGGCTGGCCCGACCCTCCGGCGTTGGGGGGGGGGTCCTCAGTGGCCGTGGGCAAGGGACAGGCTCCCACTTTCAGCCTGCGGTGGCCAGGTCCCCCCCTCCCCATCACGCTACCCCTCTCTACCCCTGCCTGCGCTGGGCTGGGGTTTCTTTTCCACCTTCCCAGGAACCTGAAGCAACACCTCCCTCCTCCGCGTCCTCCCCGCAGGCTGCCGGGTGGGCATCGACCCCCCTATGGTGGTCCCAGTCGCCCCCCCCCCCCCCCCCCCAAATTCCCCGGGGCTGGCGGGGTGCGGGCAGCGCCCCCAGGGAAAACACCCCAAGGATTCGGTCTTTCCTTCTCACTCTCACACAGCGGGGCAGGTGGGGACACCGGGGTGGCTGCGGCGCTCACACCGGAGGGGGACAACGGAAATAAATATGGGGTGGGGAGGGGTGGGGTGGCGAGGGCCGGGCCCCGGGGGCAGCGGTCAGAGCCCGTCCCAACCCCCCCCCCCCCCGCCCCGGCGTAGGTACAGCCGCGCTCCTCGCTGGATGGACATCTAGTGACGATGGAGACACGGTGGCTTTCCCACCGGAAGCTGCTGGACGCCGAGGACCGTAGGCTCAGCTGCCGGAGACCGCGATGGCGTGTGACGGTGCAGGACGAGGCGCGCGGGCTCAGACCTCGAATGTCTATGGTGGGGGAACGGCGCGGGGTGGCGCAGGGGGGCGCGGGAACGTGCCGGGGCTAGTACTCGTCCTGGTCCTCTGGCTGCTGCTCCTCCAGCTCGTCATCCTCTGGTGGGGCAAAGCCCTCCTGGCAGGGGGACACACGGGCGGCCGTCACCTCGGGGGGGCGTTTGGGTGGGCGCTTCTGCACCCGCCTCATCCCCTCCCGGCACGGTGCAAGTGTTTTGGCAAAGCCCAATCCCCCAGACCCCACCCCAGGGAGCAGCCGTGGGGAAGCGAGAAGGGTGACGGGGGGTGTGTCTCATCCCAGGGAAGCCCAGAGAGTAGGATGAGGGGCTTGGGAGTGGGGGTTCCTGGGGTGCCCAGCCCTCACCTCTGTGGCATAGAGGGACGCTGACGATGCCGGTGATGATGGGGCTGTTCTCGTTCTCATGCTCCTGGCAGATGAGCTCGATGTCCCGCAGTTTGCTGAAGTAGAAATCCCGCTCCTTCTCCAGCCCGTCCACCGTCAGCTTCAGGTCCATCAGCTGCGGGGGACGGAGACGCCACCTTCAGCCTGAGCCTCCCCGTCCCTCCCTGTCCCATTTGGGACCCCCCCCACCTCCTGCCCCCTTGGTCTTGCTGGGTGCAGGCAGCGACGGGCAGGGCTCCTGGCCTACCTGCTGGTTGAGCTCCAGGATCTGCGCGTCTGCCTCGGTGCCCCCGTTGCGGGCGGCGGGGGAGTTTTTCCGGAGGATGCTGCTGGGGACATTGCTGAGCCGGGCCGGGTTTGGCGTGTTCTTGGGGCCGGTGGGAGAGGTCCTCTGGGGGACTTGATGGCAGACGGCGAGCGATGGGTTAATGCCCAACACCGGGGGGGGGGGGGGGAGGGGGCTGCCAGTGGGGAACACCCTCCCCCCCCTCCTCGGGGTAGCAGGGGGCCAGGAGGCAGCAGCAGGCAGCAAGGGCAGGCAGAGTGCTCGGGGCTGAGCTGTGACTCCGGGCTGTCCTCCCGCCGCCCTGCCTCAGTTTCCCCTGGCAGATCTCCCCCCACTCCAGCCCCTTGAGGGGTGCTCGGGGCCTGGCTGGGGTTTGCCGGGGGATGAGGAGGGTGGTTGTGGCCTTTGAAGATGCTCCCACGGGGCCCAGCACAGGGAGCCCACGATGCCCACGGAGCATCGCCGGCAGCCAGGAGCAGCACGGCTGTGGCACGGCACGGAGTGGCGGGGGGGGGGGGGGTGGCAGCCATGGGGGGGGGACACAAACCACCCCCAGCCCCAGTGTGAGCAGGAAGACGGAGGCAACCGAGCCCCGTCCAGCTCCCTGGGGGGTCCCCCCTGCTGTCCCCTCCGTCCCTGCAGACCCACTCGGGGCCCCCCCCTCCCCAGTCGCAGGCAGGCAGGCAGCGGAGCGAGACGCAGGCAGGGGAGGAGCAGCGGTGGGGTGGGGGGGACATGCCTGGCTGCGGCCAGAGCGACGTGGGGTGCAGGAGGATTGAGGGGGGGGGGGGGCGGGGGGGGACCCCGGAGATTACCTGCGGTGCCAATGGGTTTCTTGGGTTTGTTGAAGATGTGATCACCTGGGTTTGGAGGGGGCGCGACGTCCTGGCCCTGCCGCGCCAGCAGCGGGTTGTACTCCTTCCCGTCGTAGTTGGCGTCGAAGAACTTCTTAAACCACTGGATGAACTCGAAGTTATCCTGGAATTTGCCCTTCACCAGCCTCTCCACCGCGATGATCTGGGGGGGCGACAACAACACACACACACACACACACAGAGGGGCTCCTGGCATAAGCCCCCCCCCCCAGCCCCACCGTCACACCACCCCCCCCCCCCCCTCCATGGACCTACTTTGTCCACTCCCATCTTCTTGAAGGCGGCTTGCAGCACCTTGAAGTTGTGGATATATTCGTGCTCCAGCTTGGCTTGGAACTTCACCTTCCGCAGGTGGACGCAGCCGGGGAACAGCATGTCCATGAACTGGCAGTAGGCAGCCCCTGCGCCGGGCCCACACCGTCAGCGGGGCACCCAAACGGCACCACCCCCCCAACCCATCCCGCCACGTCCATCCATCCCCGCACCCCTGGGGACGACCGCCCCCCCCCCCCCCCCATCCCCAGCACCCCCACCTGAGCAGAGCTGTTCGATCTTGGTGTAGTTGAGCTGGAGGGAGTCGTTGACCCAGGCGAGCATGTCGTGGCGGCTCAGGTTCTCGCTGGTCACCGACGTCGAGTACACATTGACGGCCATGCCCCAGCTGCCGGGGAGACGGGCGTCACCCCAGCACCCCCCCCCCCACTTCACCTCCCCCCTTCCCCTCCCCCAGCCCCACGCTGGGGCGGGCAGCAGGACTCGGGGTGCCCATCCCACCCATGGGACACTCCCCCCCCCCCCCCCACCTTCACCCTGGCTGCAACCCCAGGTACGGTGATGCCACAGCGGTGGGACCCCCGGCCGGGCAGACCCCTGCCCCAAAAAAGGGGTATGGGGGGTGGGGTGGTGGCACAGCCCCGTGGGGGGAGCCGTGTCGCTGCTGGGACCCACCGCAGGACACGGCTGCAGCTCACGGGCAGGGGGTCCCCGAGGGGGGGGCACACACACACACCGCGGGCACTGCCCCTGCGTCGGGGCACGGTTCCTTCCCCGTGCGGGGGCCGGTGCTGGGGCCCATAAGCAGCTTTACGGGCCCCCCCCGTTCCAGCCCTAATCTGCCGGGGCCGGGATCGGGGTCCGTTATTAGAGCAAGGGCTTAGAGGGGCAACATCTGCCGGCAGCCACGGCCGCAAACCCGCTCCCAGATGGCGGAGGGCTCTGCCGGGGAGCCGAGACCCCCACAGCCGCGGGGTCCCGGCACGGCACAGCACCGGAGAACCGTGCCGCAGAGCCGGCGGGACGGCGAGGGGGGACACGACACCGACCCACCATTCCCACCAAACGCTTTGGAGAGGGTGCCAGAGGGGGGTTCCCCATCCCGCTGCCCCCCCCCCCTCCCCGAAAGCAGGGGGGTCCCCAGCGCCTCCCGCCGCAGCGTGTGTGTCATCCCCCCCCTTGCTGCACAGCAGCAGCATTAATCCGCTTCCCTCTCCCCAGCGAGGGCGGGGGGGGCTGCGGGGCTCAGGCCCAGATGCTCTGGGGATGGGGGGGGCCCCCCCTGTCACACCCCCCCCCCCCCCCCCCCCCCCCCCGTGTGTCACGCCCAGGGTGTCACGCAGGGCCGGAGAGGGGGGGCACTGCCTGCACCCTGCGCCTGGGGGGACACACATGCCACACACCCCCCCCCCCCCCCCAGCAGATGGGTGCAATGAGGGGGTGGCCGTGGGGTGCTGCCACCTCCCTGGGCACCTGCTTGGGAAGGGGGAAGGTGCCAGCGGCCGCAGTGCCAAACCGCCCCCCCCCCCACCAATCGCAGCCTCGGCACCGCCGTGACTCAGCACTGGTGATGCCAGCCCCTGGCACAGCCACACGTCCCCCCCAGGGGAGCCCCCCCCCCCCCCCGCCAGCACCCCATCCCATCTCCCACCCCGCGTGGGGCTGTGTCACCGGCACGCAGCCGGGGCTGTCGGTATTTTTAGCCGCCAGAGCAGCTGGGAACGAGGCCCCTCTGCCACCATTAGCTCCCCCCCCCCCCCCCCCGCCGGCACGGTTTGGTGGCCATCGTCCCGCTCGCCGGTGGCCAACGAGGACCAAGGCCACCCATCGTGCTGGCCGCAAGGCCCGTCGCTGGCTGGGGTGCAGGGGTCCCCCCCCTCCCTCCGGCAGCCCCGAGCTGAGTCATGCGCGGCGCAGAGCCAGAGCCACGCGCACTGCGGTGCGGCTGCCGCGGTGCAGCCGGGAAAGCAGCGGCGCTTGGCCATCAA